>NC_036856.1:23387888-23516923 GCF_002910315.2 Salvelinus sp. IW2-2015
CAGGTGGTGATCACAGACCACTTTCTCAGTTCCTATGCTTCCTGGCTGATGTTTTGGTCACTTTTGAATGCTGGCGGTGCTTTCACTCTAGCGGTAGCATGAGCGAGTCTACAACCCACACAAGTGCTCAGGTAGTGCAGCTCATCCAGGATGGCACATCAATTGCGAGCTGTGGCAAGAAGGATTGCTGTGTCTGTCAGCGTAGTGTCCAGAGCATTGGAGGCGCTACTCAGGAGACAGGCCAGTACATCAGGAGACGTGGAGGAGGCCGTAGGAGGGCAAAACAACCAGCAGCAGACCGCTACCGTCCGCCTTTGTGCAAGGAGGAGCAGTGGAGCACTGCCAGAGCCCTTGCAAAAAATGACCTCCAGCAGGCCACAAATGTGCAGTGTCTGCTCAAACGGTCAGAACAGAACTCCATGAGGGTGGTATGAGGGCCCGACGTCCACAAGGTGGGGTTGTGCTACAGCCCAACACCATTTGCAGGACGTTTGGGCATTTGCCAGGGAACACCAAGATTGGCAAATTCCGCCACTGGGCGCCCTGTGCTCTTCACAGATGAAAGCAGGTTCACACTGAGCAATGTGACAGACGTGACAGAGTCTGGAGACGCCGTGGAGAAACGTTCTGCTGCCTGCAACATCCTCCAGCATGACCGGTTTGGCGTGGTCAGTCATGGTGTGGGGTGGCATTTCTTTGGGGGGCCGCACAGCCCTCCATGTGCTCGCCAGAGGTAGCCTGACTGCCATTAGGTACCGAGATGAGATCCTCAGACCCCTTGTAGGACCATATGCTGGTGCGGTTGGCCCGGGTTCCTCCTAATGCAAGACAATGCTAGACCTCATGTGGCTGGAGTGTGTCAGCAGTTCTGCAAGAGGAAGGCATTGATGCTATGGACTGGCCCGCCCGTTCCCCAGACCTGAATCCAATTGAGCACATCTGGTCATCATGTCTCGCTCCCATCCACCAACGCCACGTTGCACCACAGACTGTCCAGGAGTTGGCGGATGCTTTAGTCCAGGTCTGGGAGGAGATCCTCAGGAAGACATCCGCCACCTCATCAGGAGCATGCCAGGCGTTGTAGGGAGGTCATACAGGCACGTGGAGGCCACACACACTACTGAAGCCTCATTTTTGACTGTTTTAGGACATTACATCAAAGTTGGATCAGCCTGTAGTGTGGTTTTTCCACTTTAATTTTGAGTGTGACTCCAAATCCAGACCTCCATGGGTTGATAAATTTGATTTCCATTGATAATTTGTGTACACAGACACACAAACACACAGTCTTAACACAATCATTAATCAGTCACTGTGTGTGAGGCCAAGGCCGAGAGCTGAGCAGAGAAGCAAGAGGACTTTGCCAAAAGCAGCAGTAGCAACGCATGAAAACGTCTGCCAAAAATGTTCCGCAGTTGGCTAGTATTGTCCCTATATCATTCCAGTATTGTCGCATATTTTTCCTTGATGTTTTCCTACTTATAGCAGTGACTCATTTGGGGCCTAGGGAAGAATAGAGTGTGTAACATGTTCGTGTTTATGTAATGAGTGTATTATAACTGTGTGTGTGTGTGTGCCATTTGTGTGCCAAGTGTGTGGCAAGTGTGTTATATCAGCCAAGCTTAGCAATGTTAAATAAACCAACTGTGATAGAGATCCTCCATTAAGCAGAGGATTTGGATTGGACAGTTTGGGATCAGTAGAAGCTGATGGCTTTGAGATGGCTTTTTCTTTGTCCGTGCATATGTGTGCTTGTCTGTGTGTCTGTGTGTGTTGAAATTCTGAGGGTCAGTGTTTTGACATTATTATATACAGTCAGGTCCAGAATTATTGGCACCCTTGATAAAGATGACCAAAAAAGACTAGAAAAGATTTAATAGAAATAGTGATCTATATCGTATGCTTAATAAAATGGTACAATTATATTATTTTATACTAATACAATTGCTCAGATAAAGAGATTTAGTTAAACAAGTAATGTTTTTTCTCTCAAAAAGGGTCAGAATTATTGTCACCCCTGTTTTTCTTTCTATACCTCACCTCGTGAGGATAACGGCACTGAGCCTTTCCTAAAATGCTTTATGAGATTGGAGAACACATTGTGAGGGATCTTAGACCATTCCTCTATACAAAACCTTTCCAGATCCTTGATGTCCTTCGTCTGCTCTTATGGACTGCCCTCTTCAATTCAAACCACAGCTTTTCAATGGGCTTTAAGTCTGGAGACTGAGATGGCCATTGCAAAATTTAGATTTTGTGGTCAATTAACCATTTCTTTGTGTATTTTGCTGTGTGCTTGGGGTTATTGTTTTGCTGGTAAATCCTGGCAGAGGTAATAACGTCAAGATCCACCATCATATTTGACAGTAGGCATGGGGTTCTTTTCTGCTCACGCATCCCTATCTCGACATCAAACCCACCACTGTTATGTGTGGCCAAAGAGCTACATTTTCATGTCATCTGACCATAGCACCGGTTCCAATCCAATACCAATGCTGTTTAGCAAACTCAGGTGCTTAAATTTGACATGAAAATAGAGCTCTTTGGCCACACACACCAGTGGTGGGTTTGGCGTCGAACCAGGGATCCTCTGACCAAATCGAAAACAGTCACCCACGAAGCATCGTTACCTATCGCTCCACAAAAGCCGCAGCCCTTGCAGAGCTAAGGAAACAACTACTTCAATGTCTCAAAGCGAGTGACTTCACCGATTGAAACACTACTAGTGCGCACCGCTAACTAGCTAGCCATTTCACACCTGTTACACATGAGCAGAAAAGAACCCCATGCCGACTTTGGGGCTCGTGTTAAGGTCAACAGCATCATTCATGCACCAGTACCAGGACATTTTAACCAAAAACCTGGTTGCCCCTGCCAGGAGGCTGAAACTTGCCCATAAATATAGAAGTTAAATAAGCGGAGAGGATATTTGGCTGGCAGTTCCCATAGCAGACTGGCACCACTGCCCTTATAAGTCCTTCAAACGCCTGTTTCAGACTACAACCTCAGTTTGCTTTTCTAATATCTATTCTAATAAATCTATTCTAATAGATATTAGAAAAGCAAACTGAGGTTGTAGTCTGAAACAGGCGTTTGAAGGACTTATAAGGGCAGTGGTGCCAGTCTGCTATGGGAACTGACATCTAAAGGTAAATGTGAAGCAGCCATTTGTCTTTCAGAAATATGCCCTGCTTAACCTAGAACACACACACAGACATTTGTGGAGGCAATTACACACACACACACACACACGAGGTGGAGGAGGGGAAGAGGTGTGTGTGTGTGTGTGTGTGTGTGTGCATGCGAGCGACAGTGCCAATAATTGCCTCCACAAGTTTACAAGTTTACACAACTATTTTGTCTGGGAAGCATGGCAGACGGAAAGCTCTCCCTCTGAGCTACCACACACACACACACACACACACACACACACACACACACACACACACACACACACACACACACACACACACACACACACACACACACACACACACACACCACACAACACACACACACACACACACACACACACACACACACACACACAGGTGGAGGAGGGGAAGAGGTGTGTTGTGTGTGTGTGTGTGTGTGTGTGTGTGTGTGTGTGTGTGTGTGTGTGTGTGTGTGTGTGTGTGTGTGTGTGTGTGTGTGTGTGGTGTGTGTGTGTGTGGTGTGTGTGTGTGTTAGCTCAGAGGGAGAGCTTTCGCGTCCGCATGCTTCCAGACAAAATAGTTGTGTAAAGTTTGTGCATATA
Source organism: Salvelinus sp. IW2-2015 (assembly GCF_002910315.2). Taxonomy (NCBI): domain Eukaryota; kingdom Metazoa; phylum Chordata; class Actinopteri; order Salmoniformes; family Salmonidae; genus Salvelinus; species Salvelinus sp. IW2-2015. The sequence goes on from NC_036856.1 coordinate 23,391,646, forward strand.
TTATGGCAACATTTTGTGACGTTTTTGTTCGTTTTGGACTTCAGTGAGGTTTTTTCGGCTGTTCGGGCACACACATTTTTTTATAGAGGCATGTCGAAGTTCGCATCCGAAGTCTTCACCCCTTCGTCAGTGATTGGTCAACAGTAGGGATTCTTCAATAAAGCTTTGTTGTCATTCAACGAGGAGACAACTCATTGTGTTGCAGCATATTTTTAATTGAGAAAAAAATCTGCACCAAAGCATTAGTTAGATGTAAAATTCTGCGACTAAGATCTCTTTGGCCAAAAAGCCAAATTTAAATGATACATTTTCTTGAGTTATCTTAGATTAATTCAACTATTTTGATAAAGTGTATACTGGCTACGGTGTCTCAAAATGGAGACAGTACTATTGCCGATTTTTTCTTCTTTTCAAGCCGAAAGGCTTTTTGAAAGAAAAAACTAATTTTTTGTCCATTTAAAATAACATAAAATTGATCAGAAATACAGTGTAGACATTGTTAATGTTGTTAAATGACTATTGTAGCTGAAACTGTCATGTTTTGTCATTTATTTTCATGTCTTGTCCGCTGTGCTTCCCTCTGCTGGTCTTATTAGGCTTCTTTCCCTCTTTCTCTCTCTCTCTCTCCTCCCTCCCTCCTCTCCCTCACCGCTCTCTCTTCTCTATCGTTCCGTTCCTGCTCCCAGTGTTTCTCATTCTCCTAACGACCTCATTTACTCTTTCACACCTGTCCCCTATTTTGCCCTCTGATTAGAGTCCCTATTTCTCCCTCTGTTTTCCGCTCCTGTCCTTGTCGGATTCTTGTTTGATGTTTGCTGTCCTGCGTCCTTGTTCCGCCCTGTCGTGTTTTTGCCTGGAATAAAGACTCTGTTTCTTTAAGTCGCTTTTGGGTCCGCATTAATCAGCATAACAGAAACGGCATATTTCTATGGGATATCTACATAGGCATACGGAGGCCCATTATCAACAACCATCATTCCTGTGTTCCAATGGCACGTTGTGTTAGCTAATCCAAGTTCATAATTTTAAAAGGCTAATTGATTAGGGTTTTCTAATGATCAATTAGCCTTTTAAAATTATCATTAGAAAACCCCTTTGCAATTAAATTAGCACAAAACTGTTGTGCTGATTAAAGAAGCAATAAAACTGGCCTTCTTTAGACTAGTTGAGTATCTGGAGCATCAGCATTTGTGGGTCAATTACAGGCTCAAATTGCCAGAAACAAGACTTTCTTCTGAAACTTGTCAGTCTATTCTTGTTCTGAGAAATTAAGGCTATTCCATGCGAGAAATTGCCAAGAATCTGAAGATCTCGTTCAACGCTGTGTACTACTCCCTTCACAGAACAGCGCGAATGGGCTCTAACCAGAATAGAAAGAGGAGTGGGAGGCCCCGGTGCACAACTGAGCAAGGGGACAAGTACATTAAAGTGTCTAGTTTGAGAAACAGATGCCTCACAAGTCCTCAGCTGGCAGCTTCATTAAATAGTACCCGCAAAACACCAGTCTCAACGTCAACAGTGAAGAGGTGACTCCGGGATGCTAGCCTTCTAGGCAGAGTCTCTCTGTCCATTGTCTGTGTTCTTTTGCCCATCTTAATCTGTTTCGCTCTACGACCCTCACAAGCGTCGTGGCACTTGTCTGAAGCCGACCTGCCAACTTCTGTCTGTAGCGTCCAACCAGTTTGGGCTACACACTAACGTGACCCCTCCATGGAAAGGTGAGATTCTCACGTACATGTTGGTTGTTGTCACAAGACTCGTGTGAAGGTCCCCCGGTACCAGTTGAAAAAATAATGGAAGTACAGTGCTGTATATATGGAGACTGTTTAGTGCAAAAAGAAGGACAGACACTTCAGAACAAACTTCCTTTAGATTTTTGTGGGGGGGGACTATCTGTTGTTCCATTTAGTGAATTTGTTATTCAGTGTGCTTGTATGGGCTGAAAGAAGTAAGGCCAAATACCAATTGTTTATAAAATTATGGTTTTAATATTTTTGTGGGATTCTTCCTTGGTATGACCTTCTTAAAACAATTCCATGTAGCTCAGTAGAACCCCCACCCCACCATGCCCTCTCTCCCCTCTCTCTCTCCTACCCTCCCTCCTCCTCTCTACCCTCTCTCTCCTCCCTCCTCCTCTTTCACCTCCCTTGTTGAAGGTCATGGTTCAGGTGGGCAGCATGTAGGAGTTTCACTCCGTCACCTCAGAACAGCTGGCTTAGCCTGACCCCACATGTATGACACACACCCTACTTTCGCTTTCCTTCTGCTCCACTGTGCCGTCTCAGACTCAGAGGTAGGCAGTAGCATCCAGAGTCCAGAAGTAGAGGCATACTGTAGAGAGCTAAACAAACAGGACAGCTTTGTTATGTCTGTCTGAAGGCCATTGTTGTGTGAACCAGCCCCTGTGCAGTGTGTCTCATACACTTCCACTGTCCTGAGGGAACACCATGGCTGACTATCCTCAGTGCTGGCTCTCTTTGACCAATGGCTGGAAGCATTGATTTGTTTATTTGGTGGGGCAGAAAACAATTTAAAAGACATTAGTTATGTTACATTAGGTATGTTACAATATTATGTTTGGGAAACCCAAGCTAGGAGGAATCTGTACAGAGAAAGAGGAAGAAAGAACAAGAGAAAGAGGTGAAAGGAGGTGTGTGTATGTATGTGTGTGTGAGTGCGTGTGTGGGACAGCAGCATGACTTTCACAATATGTAGGTCTGGCAGTGTGCCAGCAGGGCTCTCTGGGAAGGGGACCAGGTACGATGTTATGGCCAGCCAATCTAAAGAGCCGCAGTTACAGTGCCTTCAGAAAGTATTCACACCCATTTACCTTTTCCAAATGTTGTTTTGTTACAGCCTGAATTTAAAATGGATTAAATGGAGATGTTGTGTCACTGGCCTCCACACAATATCCCATAAGTGGAATTATGTTCAAAACATTTTTACAAATGTATAGAAAAAGAAAAGCTGAAATGTCTTGAGTCAATAAGTCAATAATTCAACCCCTTTGTTATTGCAAGCCTAAATAAGTTAAGGAGTAAAAATATGCTTAACAAGTCACATGATTGTTAAGTTGCATAGACTCACTCTGTGTGCAACAAGTGTTTAACATGATTTTTGAATGACTACCTCATCTCTGTACCCCACACATACAACTATTTGTAAGGTCCTACAGTTGAGGAGTGAATTTCAAACACAGATTCAACCATAAAGATCAGGGAGATTTTCCAATACTTTGCTAAGGGCACCTTTGGTAGATGAGTCTAAAAAAAATGGACATTGAATATCCCTTTGAGCATGGTGAAGTTATGAATTACTCTTCAGATGGTGTATCAATACACCCAGTCACTACAAAGATACAGGCATCCTTCCTAACTCAGTTGTCGGAGAGGAACGAAACCACTCAGGGATTTCACCATGAGGCCAATGGTGACTTTAAAACTGTTACAGAGATTAATGGCTGAGATAGGAGAGAACTGAGGTTGGATCAACAACATTGTAGTTACTTCAGAATATTAACCTAATTAATAGAATGAAAAGAAGGAATCCTGTATAGAATAAAAATATTCCAAAACATGCATCCTGTTTGCAAAAAAAAAAATGTCAAAGCAATAAACGTTTTGTACTAAAGAAAAAGTGTTGTGTTTGGGGAAAATCCAATACAACACATTGCTGAGTACCACTCTCCATATTTTCAAGCATAGTGGTTGCTGCATCATGTTATGGGTATGCTTGTAATCGTTAAGGACTGAGGAGTTTTTCAGGATAAAAAATTTACGGAATGGAGGTAATCACAGGCAAAATCCTAGAGGAAAACCTGGTTCAGTCTGCTTTCCAACAACACTCGGAGATGAATTCACCTTTTAGCAGAACAATAACCTAAATCACAAGGCAAAATATACACATGAGTTGCTTGAAAATCTATTGCAAAACCTGAAAATTGTTGTCTAGCAATGATCAACAATCAATTTGACAGAGCTTGAAGAATTTAGAAAATAATAAAAATGGGCAAATGTTGCACAATCCAGGTGTGGAAAGCTCTTAGAGACTTACCCAAAAAGACTCACAGCTGTAATCGCTGCCAAAGTGGTTCTATAAAGTATTGACTCAGGGGTGTGAATATTATGTACTGTAAATGAGATATTTCTGTATTTAATTTTCAATAAATTTGCAAAAATGTCTAAAAACCTGTTTTCACTTCATCATTATGGGGTATTGTGTGTAGATGGGTAATATATATATTTTTAATCCATTTTGAATTCAGGCTGTAACACAACAAAATGTGGATCAAGTCAAGGGGTATGAATCCATTCTGTTTCTTGATATCAAGTTACACCCAGTGAAGCTCGCCTTTGGTCCGGGGACTTTTATTTTGCGTCGGGGACAACAGTTGTTGACAACTGTAGCATTATAGCCAAGCCTATAATGCCAACCCTAACCCTTTTCCTAACCTTAACCTCACTATTTCACCTAACCTGTCTCCTAACCAGCATTTTAGTTATCCTAACCAGCTATGTAAACAAATCATCTGTGTTGAGAAACTATCAGTCTCATGACACCAGAACTGACCAATGGCAGGTATCAATGGGCGTTTGCTGATATCAGGGAACACCCACATCAAGAAATGACCTGAATTTCGGTCTGAAATTACACCATAATAAATAGGCTTAGGTTTTGCTAGGGTGTTGTGGAGAGGGTTGGTGGATAGGTGTAATACGTGAGCTCCAGTTCTGAGGGTTGTGTGTTCAATCCCAGTGATAGGCACTCATTTTTTACACTTTCGACATTTGAAGGGGAGAGATGAGGATCAAGTCAGGGATGTTTATGTTTGTGTCTGGGTCTCCCTCTCTCCCCCTCAGACCCACAACAACCTACTCTCCTACAGGGGGATTATCAACAGTAGTTCTATGTACTGTATGAGTGAGTCTGAGAAGGCGAGAAACTAAGTGTGTGTCTGTGGTGTTATTAAACTGTTGGCCCATTTGAACACTTCCATTCCACTCCACCCTCTCCATCCCACTCTCTCTCCATCAACACTCTCCCTTCTTCCACTCCTTCCTACTCCCCTTCACTCCATCCTACCCTCTCTATACACCTGCCAACCCTGTCTTTCCCTTCCTTTGCCCCCACCCTCAGTGTTTGTCTTCTAGCTTCTAGTCTGGTCTCTCTCTACCATCAGGTAGAGAGGAGCAGGAAGGAGTTGGGAAGGATGGTTGAAAAAAGTCAGTAAGACCAGAGTCCTCTTTTCCGGTGGAATGCTCAGATACAGACGTCTACATAAGCTTTATTTGGAAGGAGGGCCCGTATTCAACACACGTGTGTGTGCTGCGTGTGCTGCGTTTGCTGCGTGTATGTGTGTGTGCCCTTATTGAATCTGAATTGATTCCAGACCACATGTGTCGAGTGTCGCAGATAACTACCCTTGACTCCCTTCTCCCCCTCTCCACTTCTCTATCACTCTCCGTCTCTACCCGTTTCACCCCTTCTCCCTCCCCCCTCCCGTTTCCCTACCCTATCAAAACACATTACTAACATTTTAAAGTTACTGTGTTGTTGTGGTGAGATAACCTTTAGGGTCTTTGTGATGGGAATATATGTTTGAGAAGACCCTCATATGTATGCCTTGCTTGGAACTGCACACACTGCTATAAGCATCAAGGACCTCTATACCAGGCAGTGTCAGAGGAAGGCCCTAAAAATTGCCAAAAACTCAAGCCACCCAAGTCGTAGACTGTTCTCTCTGCTACCGCACGGCAAGCAGTACCGATGCACCAAGTCTGGAACCAACAGGACCCTGAACAGCTTCTACCCTCTAGCCATAAGACTGCTAAATAGTTAGCTAAATAATTAACCAAATAACTACCCAGCCTTTTTGCATTGACCCTTTTTTACTCATCACATAAGCTGCTCCTACTGTTAATTATCTGTCACTTTATTCTTAGTTATATGTACATGCAGTATCTATCTCAATGTCCTCATACTGTACCCCTACACATCAACTCGGTACTGGTACCCTGTGTATATAGCCAAGCTATAGTTACTGTGTATTTAGTATTACTTTTATTATTACATGTTATACTTTTCTATTATTTCTCTATTTCCTTTCGCTCTGCATTATTCCAGGTACTTTTTGTGACCGTTTCTGTGTGTTTATTGTATCAGTGGGACTTCTGTATATTTTCTGTACATTTTGGCCATTGTTGTGCAACAGTTAATAAAGTGCCATTTTGGAAAGGCCTCAACCTATGGCTGGGTGAATGTCCAAATGTCATTGTGTAACATTTAAATATGTATTGACTCATTATAAGGGGAAGAGGTGTAAGATGTGTGGGCGTCATGAGATAGGGAAACCCAGGGCAGAAGAGACATGGGCCAGTAGAGACATGGGCCAGTGAAGCATCTCAGACATGCAGTGTGTGGGTGCTGTGACGATTTTCTCTGTCGCCCCTCGGCTGTGGTGTGGCTGTGACACGTCTGGGTGACAGGGACACCCTCATTCCACTGTGTGTGTGTTTGAGAGTATGTGTGTTTCGAGTGTGTGTGGTGATTGTGGTCACCGGCATAGAGGAGAGATCGGGGAGTAAAGGGCTGGTGGTCGCAGTCCGTGTCACGCGGGCACACTGCTCTTTCACAGAGCCTGACATTTACACACTGGACTCCTCTTTCCTGCACTCTTTCTTTTCTGCTCACTCATTCTTTCTCTCCCCCTCTCTCTCTGGGGTAAAAGAGAAAAGGGGTGCATCTGTTTCACACGTCTTGTGCTGCAGACCACAACACACACCCACTAGGGGGTTTCTACATGCTGTGCTCCATATCATATCTATACACACAATCAACACTCCTTTTTATGTTCTGCTTTTAACTAGAATCTCCCCAATCAGCTCCTCCCAGGGATATCTGGCTTATGTTATGTATAGCAAATAGATCAGTCTTATTTCTGGACTTTGTTGTAACAGCATGCTCTGGTTTAGTTCAAACAGTCACAGCAGTCCCATACTGTTATGCTTACAATATTAAGAGTTGACTGGATAGAAAAGCACCCAGTTCTGAAGTTGACCAAAATCTCTACACTGTAGATGACTTCTCTCCACAGATTGTGATGCTGTGGTTAGAAGGTCAGAGTTAGGTTTTGCATTTATTGGGTCAGTGCAATCCCTCTGGAGAGAGAAGGGACCCTGTTAAAACCACAGAGTCAAACACGAGCCTGATGAAAAGAAATCACTCACAATACAAGTTCCACATGTCCAGGGAAGGGTGAAAATGTTTTTTCTGATTTACCGTCTTTCTCCCCCTCCCTTGTTTGATTCTCAGCTGGAAAGAAATAACCTCTCTTATAATACCCCTCAGTCTCTCTCACACAAACACACCTTCACATTTAGCAACTATCTTTTGTTTTTTATCTTATGTTTTTTGTGTAGAAGATATTTCAGCTTTTATTTCTTTTGTTTTTTCTTTGTTTTTTCCTGTGAAGCACATTCTGTTGAATTCCATGTCTGACGTGCTGCATAGATAAAGCGAGACGTGGTGTGATCATAACAATATACAGGAACTCAAGTCCTTTTGTTCACCTGACTTAGAATTCCTCACAATCAAATGCCGACCGCATTATCTACCAAGAGAATTCTCTTCGATCATAATCACAGTCGTGTATATTCCCCCCCAAGCAGACACATCGATGGCCCTGAACGAACTTTATCTGACTCTATGTAAACTGGAAACCACATATCCTGAGGCTGCATTTATTGTAGCTGGGGATTTTAACAAGGCTAATCTGAAAACAAGGCTCCCTAAATTCTATCAGCATATCGATTGCACAACCCGGGCTGGCAAAACCCTGGATCATTGTTATTCTAACTTCCGCGACGCATATAAGGTCCTCCCCCGCCCTCCTTTCAGAAAAGCTGACCGCGACTCAATTTTGTTGCTCCCAGCCTATAGACAGAGGCTAAAACAGGAAGCACCCGCGCTCAGGTCTGTTCAACGCTGGTCCGACCAATCGAATTCCACGCTTCAAGATTGCTTCGATCACGTGGACTGGGATATGTTCTGCATAACTTCGAACAACAACATTGATGAATACGTTGATTCGGTGAGCTAGTTTATTAGCAAGTGCATCGGTGATGTTGTACCCACAGCGTCTATTAAAACCTTCCCCAACCAGAAACTGTGGATTTATGGCAGAATTAGCGCAAAACTGAAAGCGCGAACCACTGCTTTTAATCAGGGCAAGGTGACCGGAAACATGACCGAATACAAACAGTGTAGCTATTCCCTCCGCAAGGCAATCAAACAAGCTAAGCGTCAGTATAGAGACAAAGTGGAGTCTCAATTCAACAGCTCAGACACGAGAGGTATGTGGCAGGGTCTACAGTCAATCATGGACTACAAAAGAAAAACCAGCCCAATCGCGGACCACGATGTCTTGCTCCCAGACAGACTAAACAACTTCTTTGCTCGCTTTGAGGACAATACAGTGCCACTGACACGGCCCGCTCCCAAAACCTGCGGGCTCTCCTTCACTGCAGCCAACATGAGTAAAACATTTAAATGTGTTAACCCTCGCAAGGCTGCAGGCCCAGACGGCATCCCCGGCCGCGTCCTCAGAGCATGCGCAGACCAGCTGGCTGGTGTGTTTACGGACATATTCAATCAATCCTTATCCCAGTCTGCAGTTCCCACATGCTTCAAGACGGCCACCATTGTTCCTGTTCTCAAGAAAGCTAAGGTAACTGAGCTAAATGACTACCGCCCTGTAGCACTCATTTCCGTCATCATGAAGTGCTTTGAGCGACTAGTCAAGGACCATATCACCTCCACCCTACCTGACACCCTAGACCCACTCCAATTTGCTTACCGCCCCAATAGGTAAACTGACGACGCAATCGCCATCACACTGCACACTGCCCTAACCCATCTGGACAAGAGGAATACCTATGTAAGAATGCTGTTCATTGATTACAGCTCAGCATTTAACACCATAGTACCCTCCAAACTCGTCATTAAGCTCGAGATCCTGGGTCTCGACCCCGCCCTGTGCAACTGGGTCCTGAACATCCTGACGGGCCGCCCCCAGGTGGTGAGGGTAGGTAACAACATCTCCAACCCGCTGATCCTCAACACTGGGTCCCCACAAGGGTGCGCTCTCAGCCCTCTCCTGTACTCCCTGTTCACGCACGACTGCGTGGCCATGCACGCCTCCAACTCAATCATCAAGTTTGCAGACGACCCTACAGTGGTAGGCTTGATTACCAACAACGAGGAGACGGCCTACAGGGAGGAGGTGAGGGCCCTTGGAGTGTGGTGTCAGGAAAATAACCTCGCACTCAATGTCAACAAATCAAAGGAGATGATCGTGGACTTCAGGAAACAGCAGGGGGAGCAGCCCCCTATCTACATTGACGGGACAGTAGTGGAGAGGGTGGAAAGTTTTAAGTTCCTCGGCGTACACATCACGGACAAACTGAATTGGTCCACCCACACAGACAGCGTGGTGAAGAAGGCGCAGCAGCTCCTCTTCAACCTCAGGAGGCTGAAGAAATTCGGCTTGTCACCAAAAACACTCACAAACTTTTACAGATGCACAATCGAGAGCATCCTGTCGGGCTGTATCACCGCCTGGTACGGCAGCTGCTCCGCCCATAACCGTAAGGCTCTCCAGAGGGTAGTGAGGTCTGCACAACGCATCACCGGGTGCAAACTACCTGCGCTCCAGGACACCTACACCACCTGATGTCACAGGAAGGCCAAAAAGATCATCAAGGACAACAACCACCCGAGCCACTGCCTGTTCACCCCGCTATCATCCAGAAGGCGAGGTCAGTACAGGTGCATCAAAGCAGGGACCGAGAGACTGAAAAACAGCTTCTATCTCAAGGCCATCAGACTGTTAAACAGCCATCACTAACATTGAGTGGCTGCTGCAAACATACTGACTCAACTCTAGCCACTTTAATAATGGAAAAATTGATATTTTAAATATATCACTAGCCACTTTAAGCAATGCCACTATATATAATGTTTACATACCCTACATTACTCATCTCATATGTATATACTGTACTCTATACCATCTACTGCATCTTGCCTATGCCGTTCGGCCATCACTCATTCATATATTTTTATGTAGATATTCGTATTCATTCCTTTACACTTGTGTGTATAAGGTAATTGTTGTGAAATTGTTAGGTTAGATTACTTGTTAGATATTACTGCATGGTCGGAACTAGAAGCACAAGTATTTCGTTACACTCGCATTAACATCTGCTAGCCATGTGTATGTGACAAACACAATTTGTTTTGATTTGAAGCTTGATTTGATTTGGTTAGTTGGAAAAGTTACAATATTGTGCAACCAACACCAACTTTTATAAGTGTCTGATAAATTACTCAAATCTTTAGGTCTCAAAATCTCCCCCAGCCCTGTTGATCTTTGACCTATCAAACATGGGTTGAGGTTACTGTCAAGCAGATAGCCAGGAGGGGAAGGGGGAGAGCATTTACTGTAATTTAGCTCTAACTTTTCTGTCTACCCCTGCACCAGGTGCACTCATCTGAATCCTCCCATGCGACCCTTCCTTTTTTCAGCAGGCCTGTTGAGAGCAGAGGGATTCCCAGCTAGCAACACATTGCTCTGTCATATCTCATGGCCTGTCTTTTTTCTCTCTCTCTGCTAGCCCCCCTCTATTGTAGTTTTCTCTGCCTACATGTGGTTGTGCTGTGAGCGTCTGTGAGTCAGTGAGGGTCGGAGTCATTGTGGCACACCGTGTTGTTGTGGTTAGGTAACCTTTAGAGTCTCTGTGATTAGAATATGTGTATGAGAAGACCCCCATATCTATGCCTTGCTTGGAACTGCATACACTGCTGCAAGCAAGCATAGCTATGAAATAACTATCTTGGAACTTTTGGTGGTACCATGCAGACATGATATAAATTTTTGTTCTGAAACCAAACAACTGAGATCAGCACCGCTGCTTTTAACAGAGTATTGTTCCAGGTACTTTTTGTGACCGTTTCTGTGTGTTTATTGTATCAGTGGGACTTCTGTATATTTTCTGTACATTTTGACTATTGTTGTGTTACAGTTACGAAAGTGCCATTTTGGAAAGGCCTCAACCTATGGCTGGGTGAATGTCCAAATGTCATTGTGTAACATTTAAATATGTATTGACTCATTATAAGGGGAAGAGGTGTAAGATGTGTGGGCGTCATGAGATAGGGAAACCCAGGGCAGAAGAGACATGGGCCAGTAGAGACATGGGCCAGTGAAGCATCTCAGACATGCAGTGTGTGGGTGCTGTGACGATTTTCTCTGTCGCCCCTCGGCTGTGGTGTGGCTGTGACACGTCTGGGTGACAGGGACACCCTCATTCCACTGTGTGTGTGTTTGAGAGTATGTGTGTTTCGAGTGTGTGTGGTGATTGTGGTCACCGGCATAGAGGAGGGCCCGGGGAGTACGTGGCTGGTGGTCGCAGTCCACGTCACTCCGACACACTGCTCTTTCACAGAGCCTGTCATTTACACACCACACTCCTCTTTCCTGCTCTCTTTCTTTTCTGCTCTCTCCTTCTTTCTCTCCCCCTCTCTCTCTGGGGTAAAAGAGAAAAGGTGTGCATCTGTTTCACACGTCTTGTGCTGCAGACCACAACACACACCCACTAGGGGGTTTCTACATGCTGTGCTCCATATCATATCTATACACACAATCAACACTCCTTTTTATGTTCTGCTTTTAACTAGATTTTCCCCAATGGTGGGTCCCCTCAGCTCCACCCAGGAATATCTGTATTAAGTTGCACTGCATTCGGAAAGTATTCAGACCCTTTGAATTTTTCAACATTTTGTTTTACGTTACAGCCTTATGCTAAAATGGATTTAATTGTTTTACACACAATACCCCATAATGACAAAGCAAAAACAGGTTTTTAGAAAAGTTTGAAAATTTATTAAAAATAAGAAACAGAAATACCTTATTTACATATGTATTCAGACCCTTTGCTATGAGACTCAAAATTGAGCTCAGGTGCATCCTGTTTCCATTGATCATCCTTGAGATGTGGTAAATTAAATTGATTGGACATGATTTGGAAAGGCACACACCTGTCTATATAAGGTCCCACAGTTGACAGTGCATGTCAGAGCAAAAACCAAGCCATAAGGTCGAAGGAATTGTCCGTAGAACTCCAAGACATGATTGTGTCGAGGCACAGATCTGTGGAAGGGTAGCAAAACATTTCTGCAGCATTGAAGTTCCCCAAGAACACAGTGGCCTCCATCATTCTTAAATGGAAGAAGTTTACAACCACCAAAGACTCTTCCTAGAGCTGGCCACCTGGTCAAAGTGAGCAATCGGGGGAGAAGGGCCTTGGTCAGGGAGGTGACCAAGAACCCGATGGTCACTCTGATAGAGCTACAGAGTTCCTTTGTTGAGATGGGAGAACCTTCCAGAAGGACAACCATCTCTGCAGCACTCCACCAATCAGGCCTTTATGGTAGGGTGGCCAGAGAGAAGCCACTCCTCAGTAAAAGGCACATGACAGCCCGTTTGGAGTTTGCCAAAAGGCACCAAAAGGACTCTCAGACCATGAGAAACAAGATTCTCTGGTCTGATGAAACCAAGATTGAACTCTTTGGCCTGAATGCCAAGCATCACATCTGGAGGAAACCTCACACCATCCCTACAGTGAAGCATAGTGGTGGCACATCATGCTGTGGGGATGTTTTTCAGCGGCAGGGACTAGGAATGTACAGAGAGATCCTTGATGAAAACCTGCTCCAGAGCGCTCAGGACCTCATACTGGGGCGAAAATTCACCTTCCAACAGGACAACAACCCTAAGCACACAGCCAAGACTGGGAGGAACTCCCCAAGCTTGTAGCGTCATACCCAAGAAGACTCTAGTCTGTAATTGCTGCCAAAGGTGATTCAACAAAGTACTGAGTAAAGGGTCTGAATACTTATGTAAATATGATATATCAGTTTTGTATTTTTGATCAATTAGCCCAAAATTCTTTAAACCTGTTTTTGCTTTGTCATTAGAGGGTATTGTGTGTAGATTTATGAGGAGGGGGCAATTTATTCAATTTTAGAACAAGGTTGTAATGTTAGAAAATGTGTAAAAAGTCATGGGGTCTGAATACTTTCCGAATGCACTGTATGTATGGCAACCAGGTCAATCCCATTTCTGGACCTTGTAACGGTATGCTTCGGTTTAGTGCACACTGTCACAACATTCCCATACAGGCATGCATACAATATCAAGAGTCGATTGGATAGAAAAGCACCCAGTTCTGAAGTTGACCAAAATGTCTACACTGTAGATGACTTCTCACCACAGATTGGGATGATGTGGTTAGAAGGTCAGAGTTAGGGTTTGCATTAATTGGGTCAGGTTAATCCCCCTGGAGAGAGAAAAGACCCTGTTAAAACCCCACAGACAAACACGAGCCTGATGAAAAGAAAACACTTCCAAGACAAGTTCCACATGTCCAAGGAAGGGTGAAAATGTGTTTCGGATTTGCCTCCTTTCCTCTCCTCCCTAGTTTGATTCTCAGCTGTAAGGAAATGTGTGTGTATTCCACATATCTTTTCCATCCTTCCTCTGGGTCCGAGCTAATCCGTCTCTCTTCTTTCACAGAACAAGCCAGTCTAACCCCAAAAGAACCCTAACCCTCTAAAGAAAACAGAACACCTCCAACCGTCACCCTGTCAAGAAAACACAGCTCTCCAGCACCTTGGAAATTCCTCCATCTCTCGCATTAAAGAGCAGGATGAAACAGAGGTTGATTTCCATTATTCAATTTAGCCTCATGTAACCAGAGCTGAGCCAGAATTTTCAGAGCGAGGGAGCGGGCCTGAGGGAGATGGAGAGAGAATGAAAATAATCCGCAAAACCTGTATCAACCCTATTGCCATCTGAATGTTTATTGGCTACAGCTATACTGATGCTGAGTGGTTAGTTAACCATACCTGTGTTTGGGCTTGTCATGGTTTAGGCTAATTGATCCTCCTAAAGTTAGGTGTGGTGTGTGTAATTAACTGTCATTAAAATGACAGACAGCTCAATAAGCCTGTATAATCATAGACTGTTTGTCTGTGACCTGTGCATTGTATCCTCTTTTTTAATTTTTTAACTAGGCAAGTCAGTTAAGAACAAATTCTTATTTTCAATGACGGCCTAGGAACAGTGGGTTAACTGCCTTGTTCAGGGGCAGAATGACAGATTTTTACCTTGTCAGCTCGGGGATTCGATATTGCAACCTTTCGGTCCAATGCTCTAACTACTAGGTTACCTGCCCGCCCCTCTAAGTGTGGCATGCAGTGTGTGTGAGTGTGTGTGTGTGTCTTTGTTTGCATGTGCGTAGTTAGTGTTTCCACTAGGATTTTTTTCAGCATTGGTGGCAAGGGTGGGGGGGGGGGTGTATTGCTTCTAGCATTAGCGTAATTACATGCTAGCTGTTCCAATAGACTTCCAGTCATTGACCCAACGACTAGCCATTTAAGTGTGTCTCAGCAGAAATATATATACAGTACCAGTCTAAAGTTTGGACACACCTACTCATTCAAGGGTTTTTCTTTATTTGTAATATTATCTGCATTGTAGAATAATAGTGCAGACAGCAAAACAATGAAATAACACGTATGGAATCATGTAGTAACCAAAAAAGTGTTAAACAAATCAAAATATATTTTATATTCTTCAAAGCAGCCACCCTTTGCCTTGATGAAAGCTTTGCACACTCTTGGTATTCTCTCAACCCGCTTCATGAGGTAGTGACCTGGAATGCATTTCAACTAACAGGTGTGCCTTGTTAAAAGTTAATTTGTGGAATTCCTTTCCTTCTTAATGCGTTTGAGCCAATCAGTTGTAGGACGGTATACAGAAGATAGCCCATATTATGGCAAGAACAGCTCAAATAAGCAGAGAAACGACAGTCCATCATTACTTTAAGACATGAAAGTTAGTTAAGCTCAAAAAATTTCAAAATGTCAAGAAGTTTCTTCAAGTGCAGTCACAAAAACCATCAAGGGCTATGATGAAACTGGCTCTCATGAGGACCGTCACAGGAAAGGAAGACCCAGAGTTACCTCTGCTGCAGAGGATAAGTTCATTAGAGTTACCAACCTCAGAAATTGCAGCCCAAATAAATTCTTCACGGAGTTCAAGTAACAGACACATCTCAACATCAACTGTTCAGAGGAAACTGCGTGAATCGGGAATTGCTGCAAAGAAACCGCGACTAAAGGACACCAATAGGAATTAGAGACTGGCCTCCCGGGTGGCTCAGTGGTCTAGGGCACTGCATCGCAGCGCTAGCTGTGCCATCAGAGACTCTGGGTTCGCGCCCAGGCTCTGTCGCAGCCGGCCGCGGCCAGGATGGTCCGTGGGGTGACGCACAATTGGCCTAGCGTTGTCCGGGTTAGGGAGGGTTTGGCCGGTAGGGATATCCTTGTCTCATTGCGCACCAGCGACTCCTGTGGCGGGCCGGGCGCAGTGCGCGCTAACCAAGGTAGCTAGGTGCACAGTGTTTCCTCCAACACATTGGTGCGGCTGGCTTCCGGGTTGGAGGTGCGCTGTGTTAAGAAGCAGTGCGGCTTGGTTGGGTTTTGGAGGACGCATGGCTTTTGACCTTCGTCTCTCCCGAGCCCGTACGGGAGTTGTAGCGATAAGACAAGATAGTAATTACTAACAATTGGGGAGAAAAGGGGGTAATATTTAAAATAAAAAAATATTTAAAATTTAAAAAAGAATAAGAGACTGTCTTGGGCCAAGAAACACAAGCAATGGACATTAGACCAGTGAAAATCTGTCCTTTGGTTTGAAGATTCCAAATGTGAGATTTTTGGTTCCAACCGCCATGTCTTTGTGAGACACAGAGTAGATGAACGGATTATCTCCCTATGTGTGGTTCCCACCGTGAAGCATGGAGGAGGGGGTGTGATAGTGTGGGGGTGCTTTGCTGGTGACACTGTTGCTGATTTAACCAGCATGGCAACCACCGGCCTCCACAATTACCCGACCTCAACACAATTGAGATGGTTTGGGATGAGTTGGAACGCAGAGTGAAGGAAAAGCAGCCATCAAGTGCTCAGTATATGTGGGAATTCCTTCAAGGATGTTGGAAAAGCATTCCAGGTGAAGCTGGTTGAGATAATGCCAAGAGTGTGCAAAGCTGTCATCACGGCAAAGGGTGTTTGACACTTTTTTAGTTACTACATGATTCCATATGTGTAATTCCATAGTTTTGATGTCTTCACTATTATTGTACAATATAGAAAATAATACACATTTTAAAAACTCTTGAATGAGTAGGTGTGCACATACTTTTGACCGGTACTGAATATACAGTTGAAGTCGGAAGTTAACATACACCTTAGCCAAATATTTTAAACTGTCACACCCTGGCCTTAGTTATCTTTGTTTTTCATTAGTATTTTAGTTAGGTCAGGGTGTGACATGGGTTAGTATGTGTTTTTGTATTGTCTAGTGTGGTTGTATGGTTTAGGGGGTTTCATAGAGTAGATGGGGTTGTGTTCAGTGTAGGTGTTTAGTATAGTCTATGGTGTGTGATGTGTCTAGGTATGTCTATGGTTGCCTGATTGGTTCTCAATCAGAGACAGATGTTTTTCATTTTGTCTCTGATTGGGAGCCATATTTTAGGCAACCATGGGCATCATGTGTTTTGTGGGTAATTGTCTATGTAGAACGTTTGTTGCTTGTCTGTGCACTTACGTTATTTAGCTTCACGATCGTTTGTTGTTTTTGTATAGTTTGTGTAAGTGTTTCGTGTTCATCTTCGTCGTTCAAATAAAAGAAGATGTATTCATATTCCGCTGCGCCTTGGTCCGTCTCTCCACACGATCGTTACAGAATCACCCACCAACCTAGGACCAAGCGGCGGGGGAGAGCTCAACAGAGCAACCAGGACTCGTGGACTTGGGACGAAGTATTGGAGGGAAAAGGACACTGGGCGCACATTGGGGAATATCGCCGCGCTCGTGAGGAGATGGAGGCAACGAGAGCCCAACAGCGGTGGTATGAGGAGGCAGCAAGGAGACGTGGCTGGAAGCCTGAAAAGCCCGTGAGTACTACCCAAAAATTTCTTGGGGGGGGGGCTAAGAGGTAGTGGGCCAAGGGCAGGTAGGAGACCTGCGCCCACTTCCCAGGCTTACCGTGGAGAGCGGGAGTACGGGCAGACACCGTGTTACGCAGTAGAGCGCACGGTGTCTCCTGTACATGTGCATAGCCCGGTGCGGGTTATTCCACCTCCCCGCACTGGTAGGGCTAGATTGGGCATTGAGCCAGGTGTCATGAGGCCGGCTCAACGCGGTCTGGTTGCACAGTGGTTCTGTGCCGGGTTCACAATGGCAGCCAGCTTTAACGCATTGGTAGTCACGGTTAGCCTCTACTTAGCCCGGTGCGGGTTGTATTCCCCTCCCGACTGGTCGGGCTGACGGGGCGATAGTTCATAGGTAAGAGTTGGGGTCAGTCGTCGGTGTTAAGTAGAGCAGTAGGCGTGCGAGGTCCGGTATTTCGCGCACATCCCGCGCCTCAAGTCTAGTACAACAACATGCCTACCAGCTGCAGTACGCACAGTGGGTTTGCAGAGCACTGTTACTCGTACCCATGACTCTCTCCTGTAGTGGGTGTATGCATTGGCTGCCTCAGTTCCGGCACTACGCACTAAGCCACTGTGCGTCTCCCTAGAGCCTGTACACAACTTGTTTCTTCTCTCCCCGTACTAGTCCTGATGTGCGTTTCGCAGCCTCAGCTCCGGTAGGTCGTTCCGGTACACGACTGCACAGGCAAGAGATACGTTTTGATGAGTCCAGTAGTGGCCTGTTCCTGTCCCCCAGCCGCCTAGCACTGCAGGCTGCGTGGTCTTGCTGGTGCTCCAGTCGCACGCACGCACAGGTTCTATCAGTGGCCTTAACGGCCAGAGCCATCGTTCCCATGCGCCATCGATAGTTAGCAATCCGTCTCCCCAGGCCATCGAGCATCGTACTCACCTACCTGTCTCCCAGCGCACATATCTGAGCATCCGTCTCTCACAGCGATCTGAGCCATCCGTCGCGCATCTGAGCCATCCGTCTCGCCAGCGATTCGAGCCATCCGCTCCCCAGCGCCATCTGAGCATCCGTTCAGGCATCTCTGAGCATCCGTTCCCCAGCGCCATCATCACCGCTCGAAGCCCTGATCTCGTCTCCAGACCGTCTGAGCTCCGTTCTGCCCCGATGCCATAAACGCCAGTGAGCCTTGAGCCGCAGCTCAGCCAGCCATAGAGGCGCCACGAGCTTCAGCCACCATTGAGTTCCGTGCCACAGAGCCAGCCATGAGCGTCCAAGCCGTCAGCCAGCCATTTGAGCGTCCCAGAGAGTAGCCACGCATGAAGCGGTCCAGAGCGTCAGCCGCCGCATGAGCGATCCAGAGCCGTCAGCCAGCCATGGAGGTCAGAGCCGTCAAGCCACCAGCGACGCCATGAGCGTTCACCAGCCAGTACGTCCACGAAAGTCACACTTGAGCGTCCAAAGCCGGTCAGCGAAGCTATGAGCGTCCAGAGCCGTCAGCGACATGACGCGTTCGAGCCCGTCACAGCTTGAGCGCCATGCGTCAGCAGCCATGAGCTCTCCGAGTCAACGACTGGTCCAAGAGCCGTAGCGAGCCTATTGACCGTCAGAGCCGTCCGCTGAGCCATTGAGCCAGCCAGAAGCCGTCAGCGCAGCCATGACAGCCAGAGCCGTCAGCGAGCCATGACCAGCCAGATGCCGTCATCGCAGCCATTGACCAGTCAGAGCCGCAGCCGGATTGCACAGCAGGACCGATGCGCAGCTGGATGAGCGCTCAGAGCCTTCCGCCAGCCAGGATCCGCCAGCCAGTCTGGTGTTGCCCCCCATTCTGGTGTTGCCCCTCATCCTGGTGATGCCCCTTAATTTAGGTGGGGTTATATGGAGGGTGGTCATTTTGAGGAGGCTACGTAAGCGGGTAGTGACTAAGAGGGGATGGGAACCACGCCCAGAGCCTGAGCCACCACCGTGGTCAGATGCCCACCCAGACCCTCCCCTAGACTTTTGGTAGTGCGTCCAGAGTACGCACCTTGAGGGGGGGGGGTTATGTCACGTTCCTGACCTATTTTATGTTATTTTTGTATATGTTTAGAGGGTCAGGGCGTGAGTTGGGGTGGGCATTATATGTTTTGTGTTTCATTGTTTAGGTCACTTGTAATTAGCCTTATATGGTTCTCAATCAGAGACAGGTGTTTGACGTTTTCCTCTGATTACCATATATAGGTTGGCTGTTCACACTGTTTGTTTGTGGGTGATTGTCTCCTGTGTCTGTGTTTGTTTGCACCACACGGGACTGTTTCGTTTGTTCGTTCGGTTTATGTAGTCTGTTCCTGTTTCATGCGTTCTTCACGTTATATGTAAGTTCGTGTCCAGGTCTGTCTACATCGTTTATTTGTTTTGTAGTTTATCAAGTGTATTTCGTTTCGTCTTCGTCTTGTTTAATAAATCATTATGTCTACATACCTCGCTGCACATTGGTCTTCCGATCCCTCTCTCCTCTCCTCGTCCGAGGAAGAGGAAGACGACAGCCGTTACATAGACTCAGTTTTTCACAATTCCTGACTTGTAATCCTAGTAAAAAATCCCTGTTTTAGGTCAGTTAAGATCACAACTTTATTTTAAGAATGTGACATGTCAGAATAATAGTAGAGAATGATTTATTTCATCTTTTATTTCTTTCATCACATTCCCTGTGGGTCAGAAGTTTACATACACTCAATTAGTATTTGGTAGCATTGCCTTTAAATTGTTTAACGTGGGTCAAACGTTTTGGGTATCCTTCCACAAGCTACCCATAATAAGTTGGGTGAATTTTTTGGGCCATTCCTTCTTACAGAGCTGGTGTAACTGAGTCAGGTTTGTAGGCCTCCTTGCTCGCTCACGCTTTTTCAGTTCTGCCCACATGTTATGTTCTGACCTTAGTTCTTTTGTATTTTCTTTGTTTTAGTATGGTCAGGGCGTGAGTTGGGTGGGTTATCTAGGTTTTGTGTTTCTATGTTGTGTTTTTTCCGTTTGGCCTGATATGGTTCTCAATCAGAGGCAGGTGTTAGTCATTGTCTCTGATTGGGAACCATATTTAGGTAGCCTGTTTTGTCATTGTGGGTGATTGTTTATGTGTAGTGTTTTGTGTCAGCACTATTTTTCTATAGCGTCACGTTTGTTATTTTTATATAGTTTCGTTAAGTGTTCTCTGTGTTAATAATTATCAAGATGAACACTTATCACGCTGCAAATTGGTCCTCCGATCCTTCAAACTTCTCCTCCTCAGACGAGGAGGACGACGAACGTGACACCACACATTTTCTATGGGATTGAGGTCAGGGCTTTGTGATGGCCACTTCAACACCTTGACTTTTTGCCACAACTTTGGAAGTATGCTTGGGGTCATTGTCCATTTGGCAGACCCATTTGTAACCAAGCTTTAACTTTCTGACCAATGTCTTGAGATGTTGCTTCAATATATCCACATAATTGTCCTCCCTCATGATGCCATCTATTTTGTGAAGTGCACCAGTCCCTCCTGCAGCAAAGCACCCCCACAACATGATGCTTCACATTTGGGATGGTGTTCTTCGGCTTGCAAGGCTCCCCCTTTATCCTCCAAACATAACGATGGTCATTATGGCCAAACAGTTATATATTTTTTTTCATCAGACCGGAGGACATTTCTCCAAAAAGTACGATCTTTGTCCCCATGTGCAGTTGCAAACCGTAGTCTGGCTTTTTTATGGCAGTTTTGGAGCAGTGAGCAGCCTTTCAGATTATGTCGATATAGGACTTGTTTTACTGTGGATATAGATACTTTTGTACCTGTTTCCTCCAGCATCTTCACAAGGTCCTTTGCTGTTGTTCTGGGATTGATTTGCACTTTTCGCACCAAGGTACGTTTATCTCTAGGAGACAGAATGCGTCTCCTTCCTGAGCAGTATGACAGCTGCGTGCTCCCATGGTGTTTGTACAGATGAACGTGGCACCTTCAGGCGTTTGGAAATTGCTCACAATGATGAACCATACTTCTACAAAACATTTTTTGAGGTCGATTTCTTTTGGTGTCAAGCAAAGAGGCACTGAGTTTGAAGGTAGGCCTTGAAATACGTCAACAGGTACACCTCCAATTGACTCAAATTATGTCAATTAGCCTATCAGAAGCTTCTAAAGCCATGACATCATTTTCGGGAATTTTCCAAGCTGTTTAAAGGCTTGCCAAAACTATAGACTTGCCAAAACTATAGTTTGTTAACAAGAAATATGTGGAGTGGTTGAAAAACGAGTTTTAATGATTCTAACCTAAGTGTATGTACACTTCCGACTTGAACTGTATATTTAAAAAATGACACTTTTTTGCAGCGGTGGCTACAATTTTGGAGCTGCTAAAATAATATTGGGAAAACACTGGTGTGTGTGTTTTCAGGCAAAGCGTAAATACAGTACAATTGCACTCCACACTGACCTTTCCCACCTGGACAAAAGGAACACCTACGTGAGAATGCTACTCGTTGACTACAGCTCAGCGTTCAACACCCTAGTGCCCTCAATGCTCATCACAAAGCTAAGGACCCTGGGACTAAACACCTCCCTCTGCAACTGGATCCTGGACTTCTTGACGGGCCACCCCCCAGGTGGTAAGGGTAGGTAACAACATATCTGCCACGCTGATCTTTAACACGGAGGCCCCTCAAGGGTGCGTGTTCAGTCCACTCCCTGTTCCCCCATGAATGCATGGCCAAGCACGACTCCAACATCATCATTAAGTTTGCCGACAACACAACAGTGGTAGGCCTGATCACCGACAACGATGAGACAGCCTATAGGGAGGAGGTCAGAGACCTGGCAGTGTGGTGCCAGGATGACAACCTCTCCCTCAACGTGATCAAGACAAAGGAGATGATCGTGGACTACAGGAAAAGGAGGGCTGAGCAAGCACCTATTCCCAGGGGCTGTAGCGGAGTAGGTTGAGAGCATCAAGTTCCTTGGTATCCACATCACCAACAAACTATCATGGTCCAAGCACACCAAGACAGTCGTGAAGAGCGCACGACAATGCCTATTCCCCCTCAGGAGACTGAAAAGATTTGGCATGTGTCCTGATCCTCAAAGTTCTACAGCTGCACCATCAAGAGCATGCATACTGGTTGCATGACCACCTGGTATGCAACTGCTCGGGATGTTGAAATGAATTCAGAATGATTTGAAATAGTTCATCCACTAAAAGTGAGATTTTTTTTAAAGGTTGACGCTGCCCATTTTTTCCCACTCACTCAAGTAGCCTACGAAAAGGAAAGCCTACTTTCCTCCGCTATTTATTTATCAAACATGATAACACATCTACACTCCAGATAGACAAGCAATAACTATTTACATAAATGTTGCAGCAGCCAAGGATACATCTAAACATTACAGATCTGCTGTAGAGATCTGCTGTATCGGATGAAAACAACGTTTTTTCAGTCTGATCAACTGTAGGCTACTAATAATAGCAGCCGCATACAGCCAATGTCCATCTGGTCAGGGTAAACAAATTGGTAACGGTATTTATAGTCCATTTGTTTGTGCCATGAGCAAATGGGATCAAATTTGGTTTATATTCAAACTTGGGCTGGTTCGGCTGCCTAAACCTTTTAAATCCAAAATTATAAATCAACACTAGTGATGACATAGACTGTGAGTATTTGTTTTATTAAGCCTACAGTTGCATAGGCCTGTATGATGCAAACATGCATCAGTTGTTGTCTCTGTGTCTGTGTAGGGAAGCCCCCCTGTTACTCTAGTCTAAATATTATTTGTAAAGCACATTGCGTTGCATTCCATGTGTTCTATCTTGTATTTGAAGCAGTTTAGCAGAAGGCCACAACAGAGTTGATAAGTGCATGAGAAAACAATACATTTACTAATTGATTGACCAGTTTCTGATTCTTTGTCTCATTTGTAGCTCCATTTTGTCCAGAAGTCTACTAGTTAAAGGTAAGCACGTTTAATTTACTACTACAATGTACTCTCACCGGACAGTTTATTAGGTACAGCATCCAGTTCACGAAAATGGATTGCTCTCCTCAAGTGCATAGAGTATGAAAGTAAGGTCTAGGGCAAGGGTATTCAACTCTTACCCTACGAGGATCGGAGCCTGCTGGTTCTCTTCTCTACCTGATAACTAATTGTAAACACCGTGTTTCCCAGGTCTAAATCAGTCCCTGATTAGAGGAGAACAACAGGGAAAAAATGCAGTGGAACTGGCTTCGAGGCCCAGAGTTGAGTTTGAGGGGTCAAGGGGTTGATTTGGGATTGGGCAATACTTTTGGAATCAGAACTTTCAAATGAAGTGTGATATACATTAGACGTCTGTTATTGTTAATAACATGTGATTCATTTTGTCTCACGGAAGTTTTTCCACAGTTCGCTTATCTAATCTCTTGGCTACCGCTTTTTCTTTTTTACAGATGGAGTAACTATGGGACACCCCCACAATCAAATCGAATTTTATTGGTCACATACACATATTTAGCAGATGTTATTACGGGTGTAGCGAATTGCTTGTGTTCCTAGCTCCAACAGTGCAGTAGTATCTAACTATTCACATCAATACACAAATCAAAAAGTAAAAGAATGGAATTAATAATATATAAATATATTACGACCAGCAATGTCAGAGTTGCATTGACTAAAATACAATAGAATACAGTATGCACATATGAGATGAATAAAGCAATATGTAAACATTATTAAAGTAACTAATGTTCCATAATTAAAGTGGCCAGCGATTCCATGTCTATGTATATATGGCAACAGCCTCTAAGGTGCAGGGTTGAGTAACCGGGTGGTAACCGGCTAGTGATGGCTATTTAACAGTCTGATGGCCTTGAGATAGAAGCTGTTTTTCAGTCTCTCGGTCCCAGCTTTGATGTACCTGTACTGTCCTTACCTTCTGGATGATAGTGGGGTGAACAGGCCGTGGCTTGGGTGGTTGATGTCCTTGATGATCTTTTTGGCCTTCCTGCGACATCGGGTGCTGTAGGTGTCCTGGAGGGCAGCCAGTGTGCCCCCGGTGATGCGTTTGGCAGACCGTACCACCCTCTGGAGAGCCTTGAGGTTGCGGGCAGTGCAGTTGCCGTACCAGGCGACAGGATGCTCTCAATTGTGCATCTGTAAAAGTTTGTGAGGGTCTTAGGGGCCAAGCCAAATTTCTTCAGCCTCCCTAGGTTGAAGAGGCGCTGTTGCGCCTTCTTCACCACACTGTCTGTGTGGGTGGACCATTACAGATTGTCAGTGATGTATATGCCGAGGAACTTGAAGCTTTCCACTTTCTCCACTGTGGTCCCGTTGATGTGGATAGGGGCATGCTCTCTCTGCTGTTTCCTGAAATCCACGATCAGCTCCTTTGTTTTGTTGATGTTAAGGGAGAGGTTATTTTCCTGGCATGACTCCGCCAGGGCCCTCACCTCCTCCCTGTAAGCTGTCTCGTCATTGTTGGTAATCACACCTACTACTGTTGTGTCGTCTGCAAACTTGATGATTGAGGAGGCGTGTGTGGCCACGCGGTCATGTTGTGAACAGGGAGTACATGACGGGCTGAGCACGCACCCTTGTGGGGCCTCTGTGTTGAGGATCAGCAAAGTAAAAGGTATTGTTTCCTACCTTCCAGGACCCAGTTGCACAGGGCAGGGTTCAGACCCAGGGCCCCCGAGCTTAATGATGAGCTTGGAGGGTACTATGGTGTTGAAGGCTGAGCTATAGTCAATGAAAAGCATTCTTACATAGGTATTCCTCTTGTCCAGATGGGATAGGGCAGTGTGCAGTGTGCAGTGTGATGATGATTTAATCGTCTGTGGATCTATTGGGGCGGTAAGGAAATTGAAGTGGGTCTAGGGTGTCAGGAAAGGTGGAGGTGATATGATCCTTAAAAGTAGCCTCTCAAAGCACTTCATGATGACAGAAGTGAGTGCTACGGGGCGATGATGGATATCTTGAAGCAAGTGGGGACAGCAGACTGGGATAGGGAGAGATTGAATATGTCCGTTAACACTCTAGCCAGCTGGTCTGCACCTGCTCGGAGGACACGGCCAGGGATGCCGTCTGGGCCGGCAGCCTTGCGAAAGTTAACACGCTTAAATGTCTTACTCACGTCGGCCACAGAGAATCCACAGTCCTTGGGAGCGGGCCGCGGCAGTTTTATTGCCTTACAGAGGGAATAACTACACTGTTTGTATTCAACCATATTCCCAGTCACTTTGCCATGGTTAAATGCGGTGGTTTGCGCATTCAGTTTTGCGGGAATGCTGCCATCTATCTACGGTTTCTGGTTTGGGTAGGTTTTAATAGTCACAGTGGGTACAACATCCCCTATAAACTGCCTGATGAACTCAGTCACCATGTCCATGTATACGTCAATGTTATTCTCAGAGGCTACCCGGAACATATCCCAGTCCGCGTAATCAAAACAATCTTGAAGCATGGATTCTGATTGGTCAGACTAGCGTTGAATAGACCTTAGCACGGATATTTCCTGTTATCAAGGGTACTTCCTACTCAACTTTTCAGGTCAATGGCTTACAGTAACTTGATAGCATTGAAGCATTCACACCAAAACAATGGACGTTCTTTTTTCATAGGCTCAAATTGCTTACACCTGTCAAATCCTCTCAGATCTCCTCAAGTGCATAGGGAGTAAGGTCTAGGGCAGGGGTATTCAACTCTTACCCTACAAGGGTCAGATCGTCCTGGTTTTCTGCTCTACCTGATAACTAATTGTAAACACCGTGTTTCCCAGATCTAAACCAGTCCCTGATTAGAGGAGAACAATGGAAAAATGCAGTGGAACTAGCTTTGAGGTCCAGAGTTGAGTTTGAGGGGTCAATGGGATGATTTGGGATTGAGCCATACTTTTGGAATCAGAACCTTCAAATGAAGTGTGACATACATTAGACGTCTGTTATTGTTAACATGTGATTCACTTTGTCTCACAGAAGTTTTTCCAACAGTTCGCTGTTGGCCTACAATGGCCTACAGTAACTTGATAGTATTTAAAAACATTGAAGCATTCACATCGAAACAGTGGATCTTATTTTGTAGTGTCATCCTTTTAGAGCCTGAACTTTCAAATGAAGTCTGACATACATTAGACGTTTGTTAAATGTTAACATGTGATTCATTTTGTCTCAGACATCTCTCCACCCAACCGTACCACAAGACAGCAGAGGTAAATGGCTTACAGTAACTTCATATATTTAAAAACATTGAAGCATTCACATCAAAACAATAGACCTTATTTTGTGGCATCAACTTTCAAATGAAGAGTGACATACAGTTTATTAGACATTAGCAGACATCTCTCCACCCAACCGTTTTTCCGACATAATATAGGTACTGCAGATCTTCTTATTGTATGGGACACTTTTAAATGTGCCTTTAGAGGCCATGCAATTCAATACTCATCATTAAAACAAAAGCAATGTAGGTCAAAATAATTCATATTAACAAAGGAAATATAAAGACTAACAGTGCAGATAGATAGCAATAAAAACTGTAAGATAGAGGCACAGAAAACATTAGAGGAAAAAGAAATGGAGGAATTTATTCAAGAAAGATCAAGTGTAATATATTATAAAAAATAAAGTGATTTGGATGGAATATGGGGGAAAATGCACAAAATATTTTTTGAATCTTCAACATAGAAATGCTACCAAAAATAATTTACTGAAACTGGTTACAAATGATGGAGTCACACACGATTCACCAAACAATATTTTGAAAGAGGAAAGAAAGTGCTTTAAGCATATGTTTTCGTTTGTCTCCTCTACCCCACTAACCGAAGTTAATAGTAAGGATTTTTTCCCTATTGATAATGTAAAATGAACAGCTGTACAGAAAGACTAATGTGAAGGCCAAATTACAGAGGAGAAACTTCTTCATGCATTTAAAGCCTTTAAGTCCGGGGAAACTCCAGGGCTGGATTTTTTTTTTAATATTATTTTTTATTTCACATTTATTTAAGCAGGTAGGCCAGTTGAGAACAAGTTCTCATTTACAACTGCGACCTGGCCAAGATAAAGCAAAGCAGTGCAACAAAGACAACAACACAGAGTTACACATAAACAAACGTACAGTCAATAACACAATAGAAAAATGTATGTACATTGTGAACAAATGTAGGGAGGTAGGCAATAAGTAGGCCATAGAGGCGAAATAATTACAATTTAGCATTAAGACTGGAGTGATAGATTTGCAGATGGTGATGTGCAAGTAGAGATATTGTGGTGCAAAAGAGCAAGAGGGTAAGTAATAATATGGGGATGAGGTAGTTGGGTGTGCTATTTACATATTGGCTGTGTACAGGTACAGTGATCTGTAAGCTGCTCTGACAGCTGATGCTTAAAGTTAGAGAGGGAGATATGACTCCAGCTTCAGTGATTTTTGCAATTCCTTCCAGTCATTGGCAGCAGAGAACTGTAAGGAAAGGCGGCCAAAGTAAGTGTTGGCTTTGGGGATGACCAGTGAAATATACCTGCTGGAGCGCGTGCTACGGGTGGGTGTTGCCATGGTGACCAGTGAGCTGAGAAAAGGTGGGGCTTTACCTAGCAAAGACTTATAGATGACCTGGAGCCAGTGGGTGTGGCGACAAATATGTAGTGATGGCCAGCCAATGAGAGCATACAGGTCGCAGTGGTGGGAAGTATATGGGGCTTTGGTGACAAAACGGATGGCACTGTGATAGACTACATCCAGTTTGCTGAATAGAGTGTTGGAGGCTATTTTGTAAAGGACATCGCCGAAGTCAAGGATTGGTAGGATAGTCAGTTTTACGAGGGTATGTTTGGAAGCATGAGTGAAGGAGGCTTTGTTACAAAATAGGAAGCCGATTCTAGATTTAATTTTGGAGATGCTGTCACGTTCTGACCTTAGTTCCTTTTTTATGTCTTTATTTTAGTTGGTCAGGGCGTGAGTTGGGGTGGGCTATTCTATGTTGTTTTTCTATGTTTTGTTCTGTATGTTATGTTTCCTGTGTTCGTGTTTGCACCATACGGTACTGTTTCGGTTTTCATTTATTCTCTTGTTCTTTTGTATTTTGTATTCATTCCTGTTGAAACCCCCTCAGACGTTTACGTCGGCAGACCTGTCGTGATGGATCGGTGGTGCTCCGTATTGGCAGCAAAGGGTCCAGGCTAATTGGCAAAAGAAGTTTTGAAGCCCAGGAATTGTCTGATGGATCTCTTCGGCTAGCCGGGAGATGGGCCTAGCTCCAGGCTAGCTTCAGGCTAACTGGTGCTTGCTTCGGGACAGAGACATTATCCAGGAGTAGCCACCCGGATAGCAGCTAGCTGGCTGCAATGATCCGGTGTAAAGGTTCAGAGCTTGCGGTAGGAATCCGGAGATGTGGTAGAGAAAAAGCAGTCCGATATGCTCTGGGTTGATATCGTGCTGTGCAGACTGGCAGGAATTGACCGGGCTGAGGCTGGCTGATGTCCGAGTTAACGGCGATGACCGCTAGCAGTGGCTAACTGACTACGAGCTAGTAGCTAGTTAGCTGGCTAGCTTCTGATGGGGGTTCCGGTTCTAAAGTATAGAAAATAGCAGATCCATACCACATTGGGTGAGGCGGGTTGCAGGAGAGTATGCCATCTTGGCATACCAGTTAAGGTATACCAAACCTTTTTTGATGTACAATACTCGGAGGAACCGTTATTAGCATGTTTTAACCACTTCTATATAATTGGTAGATTATCAGATACGCAACAAGAAGGTCTGATTTCATTATTACTGAAACAGAACCCAGGTGGTAAATATAAAAATTGGAGGCGCCTTACACTTCAGTGTTGTGATGCAAAAATTCTAGCAAAATGCATAGCGTAAAGAATTAAAAAGGTATTGTTGGATATTATTCATCCTAATCAGACAGATTTTTTTATGTGGACAATACATTGGAGATAATATAAGACAAGTACAGAAAACAATAGAACACTATGAAAAATCTGTGAAACCAGGCCTGGTATTCATAGCTGACTTTGAAAAGGCTTATGATTAAGTAATACTGGAATTGATATATAAATGCCTGGAATATTTCAATTTTGGAGAATGTCTTATAAAATGGGTTAAAGTTATGTAAAGAAACCCTAGGTGTAAAATAGTCAGCAATGGCTACTTCTCAGAAAGTATTAAACTGTGAAGGAGTAAAACAAGAGTGTCCACTATCGGCATATCTATTTCTTATGGCCATCGACATGTTAACTATTAAAATCATATCCAACAATAATATCAAGGGCCTAGAAATCCAGGGCTTAAGAACAAATATATCATTGCACGCTGATTACTTTTTGATTTCTTTTAAATCCACAATTTGGATCCCTCCATAGCCTCAAGGAGGATATAGATAATGTTACTATACTCTCTGGATTACAACCAAATTATGATACGTATACTATATATACTATATTCCTTCAAAACGATTTCCTGCAGTTAACGTGTAGGGTACTGCAAGGTTGGGTGACCAGGGCTATCTGGGACTGCCTCCTAGGGGAATTCAGGTGTGTGAAGGATACCTGTGTCCTGCATAACTTCATGAGGATGGACACGAGGACCAGGAGGGGATCTGCAGCTCACCGCCGTGTGCCAGAGGATAAGTCTGCTGCTCTGTAGGATGTTTCAAGGATGGGGTCCAACAATGCAGCAAGAGAGACAATCCGTGTGCGGGAGATCTTCACCTCTTACTTCTTCGAAGAGGGTGCTGCTCCCTGGAAACACCATAGACTACACTATGCACATGGCAGGCGAAACCCCGAGGACAAACTATCCCCCCCCAAAAATAATTCAGCCTACCACTATTTTCAATGGCTATCACTTTTATTATAAGGCGAAGTCCTCCCAGATTGCAGTTCCTCTTTAGAAAGAGTTTCAGGCTGGTTTTTGGAAAAATGAGCCAGAAATTGTAGTTTTTCTAGGTGGCTCCCATTTTGGCTGTAGTGTTTCCAAGCTCGTGAATGAGAGCGTGTTCTTTGGTATTTTTCTCCGGTGAAGACAATAACAATTCTCCGTCTTAAATTGTATTGTTTATTTACGTATTAGGGTACCTAAGGTTTGATTATAAACGTCATTTGACTTGTTTGGAAAAGTTTATTAGTAACGTTTGGGATTAATTTTGTATGCATTTTGATGGAGGGAAACTGGATGGATTATTGACTGAAGCGCACCAGCTAAACTGAGTTTTTATGGATATAAAGAAGGACATTATCGAACAAAAGGACCATTTGTGATGTAACTGGGACTTTTTGGAGTGCCAACAGAAAAAGATAATCAAAGGTAAGGCATTTATTATATCGCTATTTCTGACTTTCGTGTCGCTACCGTCCCACCTGCCCATAAATGAACACCCCGGCCATCCTACCATCTATGCTAGATGCCCTCAATCTCATACAAATCATCAAGGAACCTACCAGGTACAACCCTAAATCCATAACCATGGGCACCCTCTAAGATATCATCCTGACCAATTTACCCTCTAAATACACCTCTGCTGTCTTCAACAAGGATCTCAGCGATCACTGCCTCATTGCCTGCATGCGTAATTGGTCCGTGGTCAAACGACCACCCCTCATCACTGTCAAACGTTCCCTAAAACACTTTAGCGAGCAGGCCTTTCTAATCGACCTGGCCCGGGTATCCTGGAAGGATATTGACCTCATCCCGTCAGCAGAGGATGCCTGGTTGCTCTTCAAAAGTGCTTTCCTCATCTTAAATAAGCATGCCCCATTCAAAAAATGTAGAACTAAGAACAGATATAGCCCTTGGTTCACACCAGACTTGACTGCCCTTGACCAGCACAAAAAGATCCTGTGGCGTTCTGCATTAGCATCGAATAGCCCCCGCGATATGCAACTTTTCAGGGAAGTCAGAAACAAATATAATTAGTCAGTTAGGAAAGCAAAAGCTAGCTTTTTCAAACAGAAATTTGCATCCTGTAGCACTAATTCCCAAAAGTTTTGGGACACTAAAGTCCATGGAGAATAAGAGCACCTCCTCCCTGCTGCCCACTGCACTGAGGATAGGAAAGACTGTCACCACCGATAAATCTACAATAATCGATCATTTCAATAAGCATTTTTCTACGGCTGGCCATGCTTTCCACCTGGCTACCCTACCCCGGCCGGCTAACATCTCAGCACCCCCTGAAGCAACTTACCCAAGCCCACGCAGCTTCTCCTTCACCTGAAAGAGCTGCAAAATCTGGATCCCTACAAATCAGCTGGGCTAGACAATCTGGACCCTCTCTTTCTAAAATTATCCGCCAAAATTGTTGCAACCCCTGTTACTAGCCTATTCAACCTCTCTTTTGTATCGTCTGAGATACCCAAAGATTGGAAAGCTGCCGCGGTCATCCCCCTTTTCAAAGGGGGAGACAATCTACACCCAAACTGTTATAGAGCTATATCCATCCTGTCCTGCCTTTCGAACATCTTCGAAAGCCAAGTTAACAAACAGATCACCGACCATTTCGAATCCCACCGTACCTTCTACACTATGCAATCTGGTTTCCGAGCTGGTCATGGGCTGGTCATGGGTGCACCTCAGCCACGCACAGGTCCTAAATGATATCCTAACTGCCATCGATAAAAGACAGTACTGTGCAGCCGTCTTCATCGACCTGGCCAAGGTTTTTGACTCTGTCAATCACTGCATTCTTATCGGCAGACTCAACAGCCTTGAATTCTCAAATGACTGCTTCGCCTGATTCACCAACTTCTTCTCAGACAGAGTTCAGTGTGTCAAATTGAAGGGCCTGTTGTCCGGACGTCTGTCAGTCTCTATGGGGCTGCCACAGGGTTCAAATCTCGGGCCGACTCTCTTCTCTGTATACATCAATGATGTCACTCTTGCTGCTGGTGATTCTCTGATCCACCTCTACGCAGACGACATCATTCTGTATACATCTGGCCCTTCTTTGGACACTGTGCTAACTAACCTCCAGACTAGCTTCAATGCCATACAACTCTCCTTCCGTGACCTCCAACTGCTTTTAAATGCTAGTAAAACTAAGTGCATGCTCTTCAACCAATTGCTGCCCGCACCCTCCCGCCCGACTAGCATCACTTCTCTCGACGGTTCTGACCTAGACATTGTGGACAACTACAAATACCTAGGTGTCTGGTTTGACTGTAAACTCTCCTTCTAGACTCACATCACGCATCTCCAAAATTAAATCTATAATCGGCTTTCTTTTTAGCAACAAAGCCTCCTTCACTCATGCTTCCAAACATATCCTCGTAAAACTGACTATCCTACCGATCCTTGACTTCGGCGATGTCATTTACAAAATAGCCTCCAACACTCTATTCAGTAAACTGGATGTAGTCGATCACAGTGCCATCCGTTTTGTCACCAAAGCCCCATATACTTCCCACCACTGCGACCTGTATGCTCTCGTTGGCTGGCCCTCACTACATATTTGTCGCCACACCTACTGGCTCCAGGTCATCTATAAGTCTTTGCTAGGTAAAGCCCCGCCATGTCTCAGCTCACTGGTCACCATAGCAACACCCACCCGTAGCACGCGCTCCAGCAGGTATATTTACCTGGTCATCCCAATGCCAAAACCTACTTTGGCCGAATTGCAAACATCACTGAAGCTGGAGTCATATCTCCCTCTAACTTTAAGCATCAGATGTCAGAGCAGCTTACCAATCACTGTACCTGTACACAGCCAATATGTAAATGGCACACCCAACTACCTCATCCCCATATTATTACTTACCCTCTTGCTCTTTTGCACCCCAGTATCTCTACTTGCACATCATCATCTGCACATCTAGAGTTTAAGTCGAACGTTTACATACACTTAGGTTGGAGTCATTAAAACTTTCAACCACTCCACAAATTTCTTGTTAACATTTTCACGTTTGGATGAAAAACACACCCAAATTCAACTGCCAGTTACTCATCGCCAGGAGATAAGATATGCATATTATTATTAGATTTGGATAGAAACCACTCTGAAGTTTCTAAAACTGTTTGAATCATGTCTGTGAGTATAACAGAACTTATTTAGCAGGCGAAACCCCAAGGACAAACCATTCAGATTTCTTTCGTTTTTGAGGTCACTGTCTTTTCAATTTATAAGCAACTTGCTTGCAGTTCCTACGGCTTCCACTGGATGTCAACAGTCGTGAGAAATAGGTTGAGGTTATTCCTTTGTGTACTGAAGAAATATGGCCATCTTGAAGTCGAGGCACTCCTGGTGTCCTAGACATGCGTTTCAATCAAACAGAAGGCATGCTACATATCGTTTTAATCCTCTATTGAACACATATCATCCCGTCTTCAATTTTATTGATTATTAACGTTTAAAAATACCTAAAGTTGTATTACATAAGTAGTTTGACATTTTTTGTCAAAGTTTACAGGTAACCTTTGAGATATTTTGTCGTCATGTTTGAGCAAGTTGGAACCAGTGTTTTTCTGGATCAAACGCGCCAAATAAATGGACATTTTGGACATATATCGACAGAATTTGTCACGTTCCTGACCTGTTTTCCTTTGTCTTGTATTTATTTAGTTGGTCAGGGCGTGAGTTGGGTGGGTTTGTCTATGTGTGATTTTCTATGTTGGGATTTTTGTGTTCGGCCTGGTATGATTCTCAGAGGCAGCTGTCAATCGTTGTCCCTGATTGAGAATCATACTTAGGCAGCCTGGGTTTCACGTGTGTTTTGTGGGTGTTTGTTTCCATGTTAGTGTTTTCACCACACGGTACTGTATAGGTTTCTGCACTTCGTTTATTTGTTTTGTATTTCAGTGTTCAGTTTTCGTTATAATAAATCATTATGAACACTAACCACTCTGCGTATTGGTCCGATCTGTCTCGCCTCTCCTCGTCCGAGGAGGAGGAAGAATATGACAGCCGTTACAGAATTAATCGAACAAAAGGACCATTTGTGATGTTTATGGGACATATTGGAGTGCCAACAACAGAAGCTCGTCAAAGGTAAGGCATGAATTATATTTTTATTCTGCGTTTTGTGTCGCTCCTGCAGGGTTGAAATGTTTTCTCTCTTTTGTTTACAATGGTGCTATGCTCAGATAATAGCATCGTATGCTTTCGCTGAAAAGCCTATTTGAATTCTGACATGTTGGCTGGATTCACAACCAGTGTAGCTTTCATTTGATATCTTAAATGTGTGATTTAATGAAAGTTTGATTTTATAGTAATTTTCATAGTCATTCATTTTAATGTGGCGCTATGCATTTTCTCAGGCTTTTTGCCAAGTGATACARTARCGTCTTGCCTAAACTCAGATTTTTGGATATAAATATGAACTTTACCGAACATAAAATACATGTATTGTGTAACATGAAGTCCTATGAGTGTCATCTGATGAAGATTATCAAAGGTTAGTGATTAATTGTATCTCTATTTCTGCTTTTTGTTAATGCTCTCTTTAGCTGGAAAAATGGCTGTCTTTTTCTGTGACTTGGCTCATACCTTACATAATCGTTTGGTGTGCTTTCTTCCTAAAACCTTTTTGAAATCGGACACTTTGGCTGGATTTACAACAAGTGTAGCTTTAAAATGGTGTAAAATACTTGTATGTTTGAGGAATTTAAATTATGGGATTTCTGTTTTGAATTTGGCGCCCTGCAGTATCACTGGCTGTTGATGAGGTGGGACGCTAACGTCCCACATACCCTTTTCACGCCCTGGCCTTAGTTATCTTTGTTTTCTTTATTATTTTAGTTAGGTCAGGGTGTGACATGGGGGATGTATGTGTTTTGTATTGTCTAGGGGTTGTGTATGTTTATGGGGCAGTGTCTAGTCTAGGTGTATGTATGTCTATGTGTAGTGTTTAGTGTCAGCACTATTTGTTTATAGCATCAAGTTCGTTCGTTTGTTTTGTAGTTTTGTTTAAGTGTTCTTCATTACGTCGCTTAAATAAATAGAAAATGTATTCACTTCACGCTGCGACTTGGTCCTCCTCTCTTCCAACATACAACGATCGTGACAACCCTAGAGGTTTTAACAAACTATAGTTTTGGCAGGTCTACTTTGTGCATGACACAAGTAATTTCTAAAGACAAAGGAATTCTCCGGTTGAAACATTATTGAAGATTTATGATAAAAACATCCTAAAGATTGATTCTATAAATCGTTTGACAGGTTTCTACGAACTGTAATGGAACTTTTTGACTTTTCGTCTGGCCTGCGCTTCGTGAATTTGGATTTGTGAACTAAATGCGCGAACAAAAAGGAGGTATTTGGACATAAATGATGGACTTTATCGAACAAAACAAACATTTATTGTTGAACTGGGATTCCTGGGAGTGCATTCTGATGAAGATCATTAAAGGTAAGTAAATATTTATAATGCTATTTCTGACTTCTGTTGACTCCAACATGGCAGGTATCTGTATGGCTTGTTTTGGTCTCTGAGCGCTGTACTCCAGATTATTGCATGGTGTGCTTTTTCCGTAAAGCTTTTTTGAAATCTAACACAGCGGTTGCATTAAGGAGAAGTTTATCTATAATTCCATGCATAACACTTGTATCTTTTATCAATGTTTATTATGAGTATTTCTGTAAATTGATGTGGCTCTCTGCAAAATCACCGGATATTTTGGAAGCAAAACATTACTGAACATAACGCGCCAATGTAAACTGAGATTTTTGGATATAAATATGAACTTTATCGAACAAAACATACATGTATTGTGAACATGAAGTCCTATGAGTGTCATCTGATGAAGATCATCAAAGGTTAGTGATTAATTTTATCTCTATTTCTGCTTTTTGTGACTCCTCTCTTTGGCTGGAAAAATGGCTGTTTTTCTGTGACTAGGTGCTGACCTGGCATAATCACATGGTATGCTTTCGTCGTAAAGCCTTTTTGAAATCGGACACTGTGGTGGGATTAACAAGTTTATCTTTTAAATGATGTATAATACTTGTATGTTTGAGGAATTTTAATTTTGAGATTTCTGTTGTTTGAATTTGGCGCCCTGCACTTTCACTGGCTGTTGCCAAGTCGATCCCGTTAACGGGATCTCAGCCATAAGAAGTTTTAATGGTACTGTTTTTTGCTCATTTTTGGGTTCCCTGTGTTGCCAACCTGAACTGTGGGAGAATGTGAGATACAGTATATTGTAGCCTAATCTTTGACATTTTGTAATAATGTACAGTATTTATAGTCAGGGGGTGTTGTGCTTGTTTCGAGTGTAATGATATAATTGGTGTTATTTGTTGATGTTTTGATAGTTTAATTAATTTATAAAAGTCTGTTAGCATAGAAGCAAAAGTTAGCCCCAGTCAAGCTAGCCTGTGGTAGTCATGGCGACAGGACCAACTTGTTGTTTTTAGGGATACTTTGAAATTACATGACAAAGATGTATCTATGAGATAAGAGGATAATGGAAACCTTTTTCCAAATTATTATATTATATTTTTTGTATGTTGGCTATTTAGAATTGTTTAAGAGTAGCCAAGTCAGTTGAATGAGAGAGACCCAACTGAAAACTGTATTGAAGAGAGACGCACCAGATAAACTATTTTAAATATTCAAGGTTTCAGACTCCCTTCATTCTTCTCACCATACCCTATCCAGTTCCCAAGGTTTAAGAGGGTACACTACACTACTAGACCATGTTGTGGTTTTTCACTATGAGCTAAAGGGGTTTAAGAGGGTACTAGGCCTACACTTCGCCATTGCAGAGCAAGTAGTCAATGATGCATTATGTGAGTACCATAAATTACTATGTGTTTGGTCACTTTACCTGAAAAGCAGTGGGACACAGTTCATCATAATATGTTGTAAAGAACTACCATGCTTTCATGTTTCACTAAATGCTGCTAGTTCAAAACCATGGTATATTTTTCATTGTACTACCATGGTTCCTTTGTGTACCAGGGTAGCTAGTACAATGAAAAAAATATAATTTTGGGGGGGGGGGGTCACTACCATGGCAAGAAAATACCATGGTATTTGTACCAGTACCATAGTATTTTCCTGCCATGGTAATGACCCCAAAAACGTGGTCATTTTTTCATTGTACTACCATGGTACATTTTTGTAAGGGACCTAGGCTACAACAACACAATGTAATGAATCATGTTATTGTTTTCAAGTGAGTACAAAACTCTAGTCTAGGTTGTCAACTGCAGTGAATCGCCTATGTCATTTGAATAACCGCTCAAAAGCCTAACATTTAAAATGCATATTCATTTCGAAATATGTGCAACTAGGTTGCCTGATTGGGCAGCCATTTAGATCAGTTATGTTGTTTTCTCTGCAGTTTAGCCTACACAGTCCAGGCACATTAGCAGGACAATAATATGGTGCATTTTGTCATGATGTACAGTGTCAGCTAAAAGGAACATGCTAATGCAGGGATTTCTAGTGGAATTATAATAATGCGCGAGCACGGAGGAAGTTGTTTCCGTGTTTTAAAAGTGTTTGAATTGGTTAGTGTCCGGAGTTTTCCTGGTTAGGTTACCAGATAAGGAAAAACTCTGGGCCCCAGGGGGTAAAAATTGCCCTGCCACTCTGGGACCTATGGTGCCACCAGTCTGACCACTCTGGGACCTATGGTGCCACCAGTCTGACCACTCTGGGACCTATGGTGCCACCAGTCTGACCACTCTGGGACCTATGGTGCCACCAGTCTGACCACTCTGGGACCTATGGTGCCACCAGTCTGCTTGCAGGTGTCAGTTATCGTCAGGTATGAGGATGATCAAGGCTTTATTCAGGAACATTTCTTTGATCTGCTTTGATGTGTCAAGTGGGCGAGATGCGCAGTCTGTGTTTGAATGTGTACATTCCAGAGTGTAACTTCATGGAGAAACGTGTTACCCAACCCTATGATGGTACTGCTGTAATGGAATGCTAATTCCATAAAAAGTCCCCTCCTGTTACCTGATTAAGAGGAGATTCCACTACCATTGTCAACTCTCTCCTGACATGAACTGAAGCCATGTCTCATGTGCCCTCTCAACCACTGGCACATTGAATGTTTCCTCTCCAAGCACTGTGAGTAGCCCTGTCAATTTTCTCTCATGACTGTATGTAGAGTCAATCACATAGGCAAACACAATCACATTATTACACAGACATTATTTTACTACTTGCTTGGACTAACTCATTCGTAGCTCTTTTGTCTAACTGTAGTGTGTTATGTCATTGTTTTTTGTATTCCCAGTCAAATCCTGTCCTGCCCTCAGTGGAAGAGTTGAGCTCTTCTCCAACACAGTCCATTCATGGTGACCCTGTCCTGCACTGAAGCCTCTGAACACCTCAACCCCTGACCCGCACTGAAGCCTCTGAACACCTCAACCCCTGTCCTGCACTGAGGCCTCTGAACACCTCAACCCCTGTCCTGCACTGAAGTCAAGCCTCTGAACACCTCAACCCCTGTCCTGCACTGAAGTCAAGCCTCTGAACACCTCAACTCATGCCTCATACCCTCATTCAATCACTGCTGTGATCCCTTCCCAACTGTGTACAGTAAGTAGCCCTCTCATTCCCATTCCTCATAATATTGTTCTATAAATGTCTTTATTAAATGCTTTATGTTAAAATAATTTGTCTTTGACGATTTTTGAAACACGCTTGTCGTCTGCATGCGGTTCGTGCCTATACCGTGGGTCTCCCATCCTCCTTAGGTTTTCAAGTCACCAGCCTCCACTGATCTGAATGTCAGCACAACTGAACAGTTTTAGTGTTTAGCGAACTTATCTCTTGTCATATCCCCACAATGCTCCCACAACCTAAAGAAACATTCTGGGAACCTATAAAGAACAGACTAAATGTATTCTCGGAACGATCTAGTAGCATCAGGTGAATTTTTATTTTGCATTATTTAGTCAAATCTGGGATTTTCACAGAACCAATTTTTGTTTTCTGGGATGATTTTCTCACACTGATCAGAGTATATCAAAAGAATATTCAACAATTCTCCCCAATGACAACTGATTTACAGTATCTCACCAAAGCAGTTGTAAACCTACCAGTAACTGCTGGCCAGGTGCTTCTGGGGAGTTTCAGACTGATCATTCACTGACTGGAGGAATGTGTATGTGTGAATGCCCATTCTAGTGCAGGTGGGACTTCTCAGTAAAGGTGGGAGTATAGAATCAGTGTGAATGGGTTTCCCCCTAAAGAGTCCCCTACATAGTTTTATTTACTCCTCAGCTAAACCAGGAAGTACTATTGAGCTGAATCTATAAGTGAGACTAGGAGAGACGCTATTATCGTGTCTGAGTGCAGGGAGAATACAAAACAAGTYGTCTGTTTCTCTGAGGGGTGTTTACAGATGGGCTCGGACTAGCTTGAAGCTGGTGCTTTGTGTATGAGGTTTGTGTAAAGCTCTATATCTCAAGAGGAGGATTGTGTAGGGTGGTTTTAGGGGAATGTGTGTGCAAGCGCCTACATGACCCTAGGAGGGTGTGGTGTGCACATGTTGGGGTATTTACTGTGTGTGTAAGTGTATGCATGTAGCCTCTACCCGCCTTCCTTAGCTTGTCCCCACAGGACCAGCTTTACTAGCAGTATTACAGCTGGGTAGGCTACCTGATTGGGCAAGGTT
The DNA here is from genome assembly GCF_002910315.2 of Salvelinus sp. IW2-2015. Classification (NCBI taxonomy): domain Eukaryota; kingdom Metazoa; phylum Chordata; class Actinopteri; order Salmoniformes; family Salmonidae; genus Salvelinus; species Salvelinus sp. IW2-2015. Next base: position 23,431,258 of record NC_036856.1, read on the forward strand.
TTTAAATTAGCATGTTTGGTTGAGAAATAGATTAAGAGAGAAAGAGAGTGGTGGTGAGTGGAGCTTTGATCGTGGCGTAAGTTCTTTCTCTTTTGAGGGCACGATAGCAATGCTTACAAACACACACACACAAGTGCCAAGGCTTTCCCTCCCTCTCTGTTTTCACAGCTCAAACCCAAGATGTGCTCTCATCTCTCTCTCCCAACTGTTTTTGTTGTTTTTCCCTACTTTTTTCTCTATTTCTATATCTCTTTTTATTTCAGAATAAGTGTTGACAGAACCTTTCCAAACGATACATGTGATTTTTTTTCATGGTTTCTTTGACCATTGTTCACTTTGAGCTGAGCTATCAAAACTTACGTCCCCAAACAATACATTGTGTATATATATATATCACAATAGGGTGCATGTTGAGCTTCTGTACATACATACATACATACATACATACATACATACATACATACATACATACATACATACATACATACATACATACATACATACATACATACATACATACATACATACATACATACATACATACATACATACATACATACATACATACATACATACATACATACATGCACACACACAATATGGTGTTTTCCTAATGTTCTATGGGTCATGACAAACCCTGAATCAACCCTTCTATCACACCATGCCACTCCATTATCCAGATATTCTTTTTCCATATGTTGTTGGTTGGAACAGTGGACTTGTGGCTTGGCTCCATCCATCCCACCCTCCTACTCGCTTTCTCCATGCCCACTGATACCCCCCTCAGCCTGGCTAGGGCTCAGTGTGTTCTCGCCTGGCTCCAGTAGGCCTTACCAGGAGCCAGAAAGTCACAGTCGCAGTAGTGACACCCTCCCTGGGGTACTAGGACACTCATCACCCTGGTATGCTGGAGGAGAAAGTTCACGTGTGTTGTGATCAACATGGGAATCAAACAGTGAGTAATCCTCAATCAGCCTCACTGTGTGGGCGTTATATTAGGAAAATCTGCTCTATGAGTCGAGTTTGGTAGAAGTTGTCTGTTCAGTCTGTTCTTGGGAATATGTGTGTGTGTGGGGGGGAGGGGGTGCAGAGAGAGAGGAGGGAGAACAAGAAAGAGAGAGAGAGAGGGAGAAAAGAGAGTGAGAAGGAGGGAGAGAGACCACTTACAGCCTCTTACCCCTGACCTCTGACCCCTGTGCAGGGTTAAGTATGAGAATGAAGAGGTTACAGGGTTAATCACAAACCCTCTTAGAAGTCATAATCGACCCCCCACCCACGCCTTGTCCACCCCACTCTACCCCTCTCCAAGAGCTGCCCCCGCTCACATCGACCATACACAACCCCATCTCCCATACACAACCCCTACCACCACCAGTCCAACAAGCTAGTCTTTATGTCTGCAGCTAAATAGATGCTCTCCACTGTTTCCCCATTGCATACTTAGCATGCCGCTGCAAGCAACAAGGTCATCCGCCCTGCCCCTAACTAACCCCATACCCCAACCCCCTCTCTCATTCAACCTCCCCCTAGGGTCTCCCACATCCCTGCACTGGGTTCACACAAACGCACGCACACACACACACAACATCTCTGGAATGATAGCAGCATTTGGAGAATAAATGGATGAAGAGAAATTCCAATCGGAATTTCCTTTGTCTTGTTTCTCTCATTCTCCCCTCAGTCAGTGTGTTTCTGTCTGGCCTGGAGATATGAAGAGGAGTGTGTGTGTGTGTGTGTGTGTGTGCACGTATGAATGTGTGCTTCCAAGTGGATGTCAATAGGGGTGGGATGGAGAGGAGCTCCAAGAGAGATAGGGAGATGGGAACAAGGGAGAGAGACAGAGAGGGAGAGAATGATGGCAGGAATGGGGAGTAATTGGTTTGGATGAAAAATGAGTCCTTGACCCTTATTCAACTTCAGCGATGGCTAGGAATGTGAAACCCCCTTATCCCCCTCCACCATTCCTGCCTCTCATAAAGACCTTTAACTGGAGGGAGGGAAAAGGAGGGAGGGGTTACACAGGTTGGGGTGTGGTGGTGCTGGGTGCGGTAAGGAGCCCTGTGTGTGTGCCAGGGTCTCAGCTGTCTCAGGCACCATTAGTGTCTAATAGGGCCATAACTCCAGGCTTTTAGCTCTGTTCATTAGCATGGCAGACAGCCAACTAACCCCAACACCCCCTCCCCTTCACTGTCACACACACACACACACACACACACACACACACACACAGAACTAACTGTCCTACCCAGCCCCACCCTAGATGCAGCCGCACCAGGAGAACCTCTCTCTCTCTCACAAACACACACATGCACGCACATACACATACCAGCTCCACATCACCATTCTGCCACAGATGTCTACTGTACATTACCACTCCCCTTCCCAAAGGTCCAGAGGAGGGACCGCCGTAGCAGATGGCCCCCACCCAACCTGGGGCCTCGATGAGCAGAGGGACGGTACTCAGGGGTGTAGACTCAGGTGTACATTGGCAGTCCTCACAATTTTAGGAGCTTCACTTGATATAATGAGTTGTGTTATGTGTGTTATGGTGTTTTCAAATCAAAGTGTATTGGTTGTGTACGCAGATTTGCAGTTATCTGAAATATCAGAATTAACAAAGTCAGATTCCGTGATATAGACACACTACCTGTCAAAAGTTTGAACACACCTACTCATTCATTTTTTCTTTATTTTCACTATTTTCTAATTGTAGAATAATAGAGAAGACGTCAAAACTATTAAATAACACATATGGAATCTTAAAGTAACCAAAAAAGTGTTAAACAAATAAAAATATATTTGAGATTCTTCAAAATAGCCACCCTTTGCCTTGATGACAGCTTTGCACACGCTTGGCATTCTTTCAACCAGCTTCACCTGGAATGCTTTGGTAGCTATGCTGGTTAAGTCTGCCTTGAATTGTAAATAAATCACTGACAGTGTCACCAGCAAAGCACCCCCACACCATCACACCTCCTCCTCCGTGCTTCACGGTGGTAACCACACATGCGGAGATTATCCATTCACATACTCTCACAAAGACATTGGAACCAAAATCTCAGATTTCCACCAGTCTAATGTCCATTGCTCGTGTTTCTTGGCACAATCAATTATCTTCTTCTTGTTGGTGTCCTTAAGTAGGGGTTTCTTTGCAGCAATTCGACTATGATGGTTTTATTCACACAGTCTCCTCTGAACAGTTAATGTTGAGATATGTCTGTTCATGAACTCTGTGAAGCATTTATTTGGGCTGCAATCTGAGGTGCAGTAAACTCTAATGAATTTATCCTCGGCACCAGAGGTAACTCTGGGTCTTCCTTTCCTGTGGCGGTCCTCATGAGAGCAAATTTCATCATAGTCCTTGATGGTTTTTGCAACTGCACTTGAAGAAACGTTCAAAGTTCTTGGATGGACTGTCGTTTCTATTTGCTTATTTGAGCTGTTCTTGCCTTAATATGGACTTAGCATTTTACCAAATAGGGCTATCTTCTGTATACCACCCTTACATTGTCACAACACAACTGACTGGCTCAAATGCATTAAGAAGGAAAGAAATTCAACAAATGAACTTCTAACAAGGCACACATGTTAATTGAAATGCATTCCAGGTGACTACCTCATGAAGCTGGATGAGAGAATGCCAAGAGTGTGCAAAGCTGTCATAAGGGCAAAGGATGGCAACTTTGAAGAATCTCAAAATTGAAATATATTCATAGTTTTGAGGTCTTCACTATTATTCTACAATGTAGAAAATAGTAAAAGAAAGAAAAACCCTTGAATGAGTAGGTGTGTCAACTTTTGACTGGTACTGTGTATATATATATATATATATATATATATATATACAGTATATAGTTGAAGTCGGAAGTTTACATACACTTACGTTGGAGTCATTAACTTTTTTTTCAATCACTCAACAAATTTCTTGTTATTAACAAACTATAGTTTTGGCAAGTCGGTTAGGACATCTACTTTGTGCATGACACAAGTCATTTTTCCAACAATTGTTTACAGACAGATTATTTAACTTATAATTCACTGTATCACAATTCCGGTGGGTCAGAAGTTTACATACACTAAGTTGACTGTGCCTTTAAACAGCTTGGAAAATTCCCGAAAATTATGTCATGGCTTTAGAAGCTTCTGATAGGCTAATTGACATAATTTGAGTCAATTGGAGGTGTACCTGTGGATGTATTTTGAGGGCTACCTTCAAACTCAGTGCCTCTTTGCTTGACATCATGGGAAAATCAAAAGAAATCTGCCAAGACCTCAGAAAAAGACCTCCACAAGTCTGGTTCATCCTTGGGAGCAATTTCCAAACGCCTGAAGGTACCATGTTCATCTGTACAAACAATAGTACGCACGTTTAATTAAACATCATGGGACCACACAGCTGTCATACTGCTCAGGAAGGAGACGCATTCTGTCTCCTGGAGATCAACGTACTTTGGTGCGAAAAGTGCAAATCAATCCCAGAACAACAGCAAAGGACCTTTTGAAGATACTGGAGGAAACAGGTACAAAAGTATCTATATCCACAGTAAAACGAGTCCTATATCGACATAACCTGAAAGGCCGCTCAGCAAGGAAGAAGCCACTGCTACAAAACTGCCATAAAAAAGCCAGACTACGGTTTGCAACTGCACATGGGGACAAAGATCGTACTTTTTGGAGAAATGTCCTCTGGTCTGATGAAACAAAAATATTACTGTTTGGCCATAATGCCATCGTTATGTTTGGAGGAAAAAGGGGGAAGCTTGCAAGCTGAAGAACACCATCCCAACCGTGAAGCACGGGGGTGGCAGCATCATGTTGTGGGGGTGCTTTGCTGCAGGATGGACTGGTCCACTTCACAAAATAGATGGCTTCATGAGGATGGGAAATTATGTGGATATATTGAAGCATCTCAAGACATCAGTCAGGGCAATTTCTCGCATGGAATAGCCTTAATTCCTCAGAACAAGAATAGACTGACGAGTTTCAGGAGAAAGTTATTTGTTTCTGGCCATATTGAGCCTGTAATCGAACCCACAAATGCTGATGTTCCAGATACTCAACTAGTCTAAAGAATGCCAGTTTTATTGCTTCTTTAATCAGAACAAGTTTACAGCTATGCTAACATAACTGCAAAAGGGTTTTCTAATCATCAATTAGCATTTCAAAATGATAAACTTGAATTAGCTAACACAACGTGCCATTGGAACACGGAAGTGATGGTTGCTGCTAATGGGCCTCTGTACACCTATGTAGACATTCCATAGAAAATCAGCTGTTTCCAGCTACAATAGTCATTTACAACATTAACAATGTTTACACTGTATTTCTGATAAATTTTAATGTTATTTTAATAGCCAAAAACTTGCTTTTCTTTCAAAAACAAGGACATTTCTAAGTGACCCCAAACTTTTGAACGGTAGTGTATATTAAGAGAAGTAAACAATAATGAACCATTAGAATGTCTGAAAATATAGTGTTATGAATAGAATGTTTAAACAGCAACAGGTGAAGCCATTGGTTCCACCCAAGGTTTTATGACAGGGTTGGGGCCAACAGTAGACCTGAGGGGCCCCAGGGGAGAAAGCCGTTAGCCGAGATAGGTACTGAGGGACACGTTAGGGCCCCTCTTATTACTGATCCATTTCACAAGGAGTGGGGGGGTATGGAGAGAGTTTGACAAAGTGAGAAAGGAGGGAGACAGGGAGAGAAAGAGAAATGGTAAGAGGAGTTACAGAATGTTAGGGTGGGGGGTTTTGAGACTGAAAAAGAAAAAAGTATGTGAAATTCTAAATTTGTCGTTTACATCTGGGTTTTTGCACTGTGGCCCATACCCATAGACCATCCCTCCCTCTGCTACACATATAGCCAATACACTGAGTATACCAAACACCCCCCCCTCCCCCTTTTGCCCTCAGCCTTAATTCAACGGGGCATGGACTCTACAAGGTGCTGGCCCATGTTGACTCCAATGCTTCCCACAGATGTGTCAAGTTGGCTGGATGTCCTTTGGGTGATGGACCATGTTTTCTACACATGGGATACTGTTGAGTGTGAAAAACCCAGCAGCATTGCAGTTCTTGACACAAACCGGTGCGCCTGGCACCTACTACCGTAAACAGTTCAAAGGCACTTAAGTATTTTGCCTTGCCCATTCACTCTCTGAATGGCACACAAACACAATCCATGTCTCAATTGTCTCAAGACTTAAATCCTTCTTTAACCTGTGACCTCCCCATTATCTACACTGATTGAAGTGGATTTAATAAGTGACATCAAGGGATCATAGCTTTCACCTGGATTCACCTGGTCAGTCTATGTCATGGAAAGAGAATGTTCTTAATGTTTTGTATATGTAACGGATGTGAAATGTCTAGCTAGTTAGCGGTGGCTAATAGCCTTTCAATCGGTGACGTCACTTGCTCTGAGACCTTGAAGTAGTGGTTCCCCTTGCTCTGCAAGGGCCGCGGCCTTTGTGGAGCGATGGGTAACGATGCTTCGTGGGTAACTGTTGTTGATGTGTGCAGAGGGTCCCTGGTTCGCGCCCGGGTCAGGGTGAGGGGACGGACTAAAGTTAAAACTGTTACATATACTCAGTGTATATCTGAATACACTGGCAAGAAAAAGCACAAATGTTATGTGACTAATTACAGATGTTTCTAAAAACAGAGAGAGACAAAGGGGAAGAGAGAGAGAGACAAAAGGGAAAAGAGAGAGAGAATCAGAAAAAGAGATGGGGAGAGAGAATCAGATAAATAAATATTGGCACTATTTCACCTTGATGTAAAACAATCATACTTCCATGTGAAAAAGGGAGAGAGAGAGAGAGAAACAGAAAGAGAGTGGGCATGATAGCGTTGGGATGCAATACGTTGTGTTCCTGTTAAGCCCATCTGGACAACATGTGAGTGGGTTGTGGAGATTCTTTAGGTATGTTTTATGGCAGCCTGGCTCTGGGGTTTATAGCTTGGCTCAGCCTCAGCCACACTGTTCAGATAAGAGCCAGCCTGAACTGGCTTGGACTGTACACAGCCATTCATCTGATTGAAGGAGAAAAAAACAATGGATACTAGTCTGTACTTTATTTCACATCAGGAATACAACATACAGTGAAACCAAAACCTTGAAGAGATTAGTTGGGCATTTCGGTTGTTTTTTCCCCCCTCTCTCCCCCATTCCCGTCGCACCCCCTGCCCATGCTGGTTTGTTATGGTCTCTGTGGTCCACTAAACCCCATTCCATCCCAGACAGGGCTGCTAATGATGCTACGTGCTAACGTAGCTCAGTTCTGGTTTTAATCAGCCTGTAACTGTTGGTGACTGGGCCCCATGATGCACTGGTGTTCCCCCTGCCTTTATGGCCTTAAAGGGCCCCTCAGGAGGTTAGAATGGGACGACTGACTGGAGATGCAGAGAAACATTGAGGGAATGGGATGATGACTCACTGTTCAAATTACAACAAGCCACACTGAGGGTTGTTTCAATCACAATGGGTTTTTAATCGATTGCTGAGAAAAAGCTCTAAGGTTGGACGACCTAGTATAGAAACTACTTTTAAACTGTTTTTAGGGGTTGTTTCGAAAATAAAAGCATAGGAGAGTGAATGGTTGAAATTGACTGTGGCTTTAGTAGAGCACTTCTCAGTGTCTTTGTTCTTGAGAAAGCATGGGCATTATTCATCTTATACTCACCCTCCTTGGCCGTCCTTTGGGGGAAATTGGTCTTCATCTCTAGATGCACTATTACACAGCTATTATAATCACCTAACTAACTGTAATGACTGTTACTGGATCATTATGTCTGATGATAAGTCAAGATTACTGTGTAGATAAACACACGCACACACACATTCTTAACAATAAGTCTTGATGCTATGTGTAACTGCTTCAGGGCTCCCTCGCAGAGTAAACACTCCAGCTATCACCAGGTCAGGTTGATCTTTGGGAACCAGCACCAGGGTACATTCACACAGCACATGCTATCCTGCTAATTTCTTATCATCGTTTTCCACAAAGTTCGAGTAATTTTTCTCTTAATGTTGTTAGCGGTGACACGCCTGGGTTAGATAGAATTTGTAAAGCACATTTTTCTTTGTTTGAACTGTACATATGAAAGAGATTGGGTTTCCTCCAGGGTGGCAGGGGGACGGGGGTATCTCGCTCGGTGGAACCCCTTCTCCCCTGACAGATGAGAATCAGGACGAGGATTTGCAGAGTAGAGGTGTTTGCGGGTTTGAGTTGGGAGCATAGGAAGGACTGTTTTCAAGTAAAGATATTTTTGTGATAACTTCGGGTGATCAGACACACACACATCAAACTATAGATTATATGGTGTATTCTGCCGTCATGTTGCTGTATAGTGTTTCATGTCACCAGATGCTTGGGGATGTTCAGAATAGAGATCCATTGATTTAGTAATAACTGTCACTGAGGCACTCTGAGACTGATGATCTACTATTCAACAAGGATGGGAGAGGACACACATACATACACACACAGAGACAGATAGGCAGGCAAAGGAGAGGTCAAAGGCCATATACAACACTTGTATACAGGGGCATTATGCACCCCAAAAATCTGAGGGGGAACAAAGTACGTGATGATGGCTGGGGGGTGGACCGAAGAGGGAATAGGCCCCCCGACCATAAGTTGGAGAATTCTTTATTTTTCGAACACCTGAAACAGCTTTTTCTATATTTAAGAATACCTCTTGAGCTGTCTGTATCGCCCTGACTGGTGGTTCTCTTTTTCCAGAAACTAAATATGCTTCTCTGCTAAAATCTGGGTAAAAGATTGAAAGGTGTGTGAGTATTATTCAGCACGTAAACAGTGCCTTCAAAGTATTCACACCCTTTACTTTGTCCACATTTTGTTGTTACATCGTGAAATGGATTAAATAGAGATGTTGTGTCACTGATCTACACACAATACCCCATAATGTCTAAATGGAATTTGGTTTGTCAAAAAAATACATATATTAATACAAAATTAAAAGCTGAAATGTCTTAAATCAATAAGTATTCAATCCCTTTGTTATGGCAAGCCTAAATAAGTTCAGGAGTAAAAATAGGCTTAACAAACAACAGAATAGGTTGCATGGACTCATTCCATGTGACTTCTTTTTTCAAAATAAGAAATCCTATTCAAGAATTGACTACATCTTTATTTCCAATTTACTGGATAAAAAAATTCATGATATAGTGATGTCGGATCATTCTCCAGTATCATGCTTGATTACACCAATAGAAAATACACTTAATGACAGAATTTGGAGAATGACTGAGCTCATCTTCTGGACCCGAAATGTATTAAATAAGTAAACAAAAACTAAAAATGTTTACCATTAGAAATGTAGACTGAGGACAGAAAAAGTATACCCCGAATATAATTTGTGATAACTTTAAGGCATACATTAGGGGAATGATAATCTCGTACTCTGTAAAAATTCTATCTTATTTAGAAATTAAAATTCAATAAAAATAAAACACTATTTTAGAAAAAGCCCATTAAAAAATCTTTACAAGGTAAAGAAGAAAATACAATTTTACTTTTGAAGAGAGACAACAGCTTCAGGTTAAACTCAAATAAAGCATATTACTTAATTTCAAGTAAACCTGGTTAATATCTAGCAGCTCTCACAAAATGAATACATGCTTACCAGTCATAATTTTAAAAGATACAAATGCGGTAATTAGAAACAACAACACGATTAATGACAATATTAAAATAAAAAAAAGGTCAAATTAAGTATTACAATCAAAATATTGACACACACTATAGCCTTCTTAGACTCAACAGCTTTGAAGCAATTATCAGCAGACAAAAGATAATAACTAAAAACAGTGATGACCCCAAAATAACTATAGGATACTGTTAAAACATTTGCGCAGAAAAAAAGACCAGGAATTGATAGCTTCCGCGTAAAATTAAATTCAACATTTTGGGACAAAGTAGCACCCCTATTTACACAAGTAACAACACACATGTCACTCAATTCAGTACTTCCTAGTTCCATGTACCAGGAAAATCTGGAGAGTCCCCTGCTGGATATAGACCCATAAGTTTAATAAATTGTGACAATAAAATAATAACAAAACTTATAAGCAATAGAATGGGAAAAGTCTTACCAGACTTGATAAATATCAAGCAGGATTTATAAAAAAATGTACACTTACAAACAAATACAAGAACATGTTTCAATTTAATACAATATGCAAAAAAACTAAATATAGATTTGTCAATAATGGCTGTTGATGCAGAAAACACTTTAGACCGTCTTGAATGGCTTTTTCTATTCAAAACTTCGGAAGCTATCAACTTACCAGCTGAAATATTGCATTTTATATAAATATTATATAAGTGTCCTCAAGCAAAAATATACACAAATAATCTATTATCTGATGAAATTGCTTTAGAAAGGGGCACAAGGCAGAGCTGTCCTCTTTCCCGCCTCCTGTTTACACTGGAATTTTAACCTTTTCATACGTGAGTTCCAAATATCTCTAACGGTCACCCCAGCATTAGTTTTTTATGCCTGTGATGTTAGAATGCACTAACCATTCCAAAATGGTATTGTTACGCAACAGGACATTTAATCTGCGCTGCCCTCAAACCAGGGCCCTCGGAGTGTGGTGTCAGGGAAATAACCTCACACTCAACGTCAACAAAACAAAGGAGATGATTGTGGACTTCAGGAAACAGCAGAGGGAGCACCCCCCTATCCACATCGACGGGACAGTAGTGGAGAGGGTAGTAAGTTTTAAGTTCCTCGGCGTACACATCACGGACAAACTGAATTGGTCCACCCATACAGACAGCGTGGTGAAGAAGGTGCAGCAGCGCCTCTTCAAAACCTCAGGAGACTGAAGAAATTGCTTGTCACCAAAAAGCACTCACAAACTTCTACAGATCGCACAATCGAGAGCATCCTGTCGGGCTGTATCACCGCTGGTACGGCAACTGCTCCGCCCACAACCGTAAGGCTCTCCAGAGGGTAGTGAGGTCTGCACAACGCATCACTGGGGGCAAACTACCTGCCCTCCAGGACACCTACACCACCCGATGTCACAGGAAGGCCATAAAGATCATCAAGGACAACAACCACCCGAGCCACTGCCTGTTCACCCCGCTATCATCCAGAAGGCGAGGTCAGTACAGGTGCATCAAAGCAGGACCGAGAGACGAAAACCAGCTTCTATCTCAAGGCCATCAGACTGTTAAACAGCCACCACTAACATTGCGTGGCTGCTGCCAACATACTGACTCAACTCCAGCTCACTTTAATAATGGAAATTGATGGAAATTTATCAAAAATGTATCACTAGCCACTTTAAACAATGCCACTTAATATAATGTATATGTATATACTGTACTCTATCATCTACTGCATCTTGCCATCTTTATGTAATACATGTATCACTAGCCACTTTAAACTATGCACTGTTATGTTTACATACCCTACATTACTCATCTCATATGTATATACTGTCCTCGATACCATCTACTGCATCTTGCCTATGCCGTTCTGTACCATCACTCATTCATATATCTTTATGTACATATTCTTTATCCCTTTACACTTGTGTGTATAAGGTAGTAGTTTGTGGAATTGTTAGGGTAGATTACTTGTTAGATATTACTGCATTGTCGGAACTAGAAGCACAAGCATTTCGCTACACTCGCATTAACATCTGCTAACCATGTGTATGTGACAAATAAAACATTTGATTTGATTTGATTTGAAGGCACGCTGCCTGTTTTTTGTACATTTCAAATTATTTAACATGTTTTTCTTTCCTAAGAACAATTTGAATTGAGGTGTGTCTGCTTCCTCATTAATTCACATAAAAGTAGGCCTTTTTACTTTTGCGGACAATTCTTTTTTGGGGAATTTCTGACCTGGACAAAATTCCCCAAGCACTTCCCAATTGTTTTGTGCAGTTCAAGTCTGCAGACATTTCGGCATCCTCCCGTCCGAACAGGATCTGTACACAGGTGTTCACATTTTCCGTCTGGTGCCGCATTGCAGTCATTGTTGTTTTCATTACTAATAATAACTCGAAATATGTGCGTTTATATCAAAGTTAGTGCCTTATTACGTCATAGTTTCTGTATGTCGTGTTATGTCATTTCTACTGTAGCTCACTGTATGTATGGAGCATAATATATGTCTGTTATTCCTTATAACCGCGGACATGTGAGGTAACGTTACTCATTTCATAACCTTTATGGTGTTATATTCAATCGTGCTTATGTAGCTAGTACATTCTTCTATTAGCTCTGTAAAACAATGCTAATTGCATCAGAGAAGTATTAGCTTGTGTTGTATTTTGAAGCTACCCTGGCCTTATGACTCCCAAGTGGCTCAGTGGTTTAAGGCACTGCATCTCAGTGCTAGAAGCATCACTACAGATACAGCATGGATTCGAACCAGGGTATCACAACCGGCCGTGATTGGGAGTCCCATATTGCGTCGAACATTTTGCGTTAGCGTCGTCCAAGTTTGGCCGGTGTAGGCTGTCATTGTAAATAATAATGTGTTCTTAAATGACTTGCCTAGTTAAATAAATAAAACATATGACCATGGTTTGTTTTCATTTGGCCTATTTAGCAATGCGCTGTTCTGCCCTGTCCTGCCCCCTTGTGGAGCTCAACAGTTACTGTTTCTTACTGTTATACCTCAAATTTGTGATTTTGTCAATGCAATATATTATTTTCATAGCGGTGTTTATTATGTTACTTCTTTGTAATATTGTTTTATTGCTATATCCTGATATTGTATTCTAATTACTAATAATTCCTCTTTATTCTGTACTTTCAGAAACCAAACACACAAACATTATTTGCCAATATCATAACTGGAGCTGGACATCTTTGGAGCTGAAGATTGAGGACAGCGTTTGTATGCTAATGTACACTCCTTATCAGTCTTACTGGATGAAAACACAGCAAGAAAACACATAGGCCAATATGTAATAGTCGTCTATTTTATTGCAGTATTGGTGATGGTTGGTTGAACAACAACAACAACAAAAATGTGTTTAACTAGAGGGGGAAAAAACTGAATATGCATAACTCATATTTCATATTCATGCAGTGACTGAACAAAAACTGCATGTCCACAAAATTATGTCATGGATTTAGAAGCTTCTGATAGGCTAATTGACATCATTTGAGTCAATTGGAGGTGTAAGAACATTAACAACTTCATAGTTAAGAACACTATAACAAATCAATCGTATTCTACAAGAACCAATACCACTCCTTAAAAACACAAACCTATGGAACAATCATTGATAACTTTTCAGAAGTCCACATGGAAGACTAAAGGCATAGAAACTGTAAATGACTTGGTAACAGGAAATACATTTACTTCCATGACAGAATTAAACAGCAAGTGGGTGAAGGCTGTTTAGACTGGCTGGGGTCCACTGGGCAGATACTACACAAAGAGAGACAGAGGGAGAGAGAGAGAGGTGTGAGAGAGAGAGGGAGAGAGACAGAGAGAGAGACAGAGAGAGAGAGAGGGCTGCAGCTGGGTCAGTCAGTTTTCCCAGAGTCCTCCCCTTAACTCTGTCCCCCCCCTCCGTCCCTCCGTCCCTCTTCCCTCTCTCCATTCCGTTTTCTGCCTGTCTGACACAGGGTCTAGTATAAATGGTGTGTTTGTTCTGCTGATGGTTGTTTTTATCACACAGATAAACACACACACACACACACACACACACACACACACACACACAGTCCTCTGTGATATCCTGTAGATAATGGTGTCTCCAGGAGGATACCTCTCATTTCTGATGTGATGATTACTGGACAACAGCTTAGTCTTATAGCTCTAAAACCTGACCACACAGGAACATGGGGGCACCTCACACACACACACAAACACACACACACAGTAGAGGAGAAGAGGAGGAGAGGGGAGGAGAACACAGGGAGGTTAAATGGAAAATAGCAGCATGCCAAGTGGCAAAGATCCCTTTCCGCTGCCTGCTACCTCTTTTTAAAAAACATCTAGTCTCTTATAACAAGCCTGGCGTGTGTACGTGCAGGTGTGTGTGTGTGTGTGTGTGTGTGTGTGTGTGTGTGTGTGTGTGTGTGTGTGTGTGTGTGTGTGTGTGTGTGTGTCATAAACTGTCAAAGAACAGACTCTCAGCCAGGTATTGTTGTGCAACAAGAGTTAAAAAGCAGAATTGTTTCGGTTGCAGATAGTCAGGGACAGAGAAAGACGAAGAGAAAGAGAAAGAGACATGTAATTTAGAGTTTCCTGATCAGACATCAAGATAAAAGATCTCTCTATCTGTCACTAACCCCTCTGTGTGTGTTTGTGTGTACGAGTTCGTCTCCTTATCTCTGTTTCCAGAGGAGAGGGGCAGAGAGAGAGGAGAGCAAGGGGTTTGGTTAAGTTGTATTAAAACGCTGCGGTGCCTCCCGGGCTTCTAACCTGTAATTTACATAACATGCCATCTCAGAAAGAGAGAGGAGTTAGGAGTCAGGGGTCATTACATCTGGAAGTTCCCGTACCAGAGAACCCTTTTCACTGCATAGCTGTACTGTGCTGTGGTGGCCTAGTTACAAATAGTTGCAGTTTGGGTAGTAATAGGTACGATATAGTGTATTTTACCCCACACTTCCTCACCCGCAATCACATTCCTGGTGGAGCTTCACATTGTAAATAGCTAACTTAAACTGAAAACAGTTTACTGGATAATGATGTGAGGCTCAGAACTGTTCTAGCTGTGTTTCTAGCTGAGTCGCTCCATTTCCAGTTTAACTACAGAGCAAAAACTAATGGCACCTCTATTGGAATGGGTCTATTGGGCATGTGCATGTGTGCTGAGAATGCACTAGAAATTGAAGACTGGGCAGGGGTTTGGAGCTCATAATGTTAGTGGGCACCGGTTAAAAAGACCTGTGTGATTATACAGACTACTTTAAACCTTTCCTTCTGTCTCTCCCCTTCTCCCTCCTCGCGTTTTCTACCAGCTCTGCACCAAACAAAGAGGTACTCAGAGAGAGAGAGAGGGCTGTTGGTGGAAATTGAAATTGGCACCTCAGAAATAGCTCACCCTCTGGTGCCAGTTAGCCTTTACAGCAGAGTCTTGTGGGTGAGGTATAGAGGATCAGGAGAGAACGAGTGAGAGAGAGAGAGAGAGAGAGAGGAGGTGGAGAGAAGGGAGAGAGAGAATGTGCATGGCCACAGTGACAGGATTTAGTGTGAAAATTCCTCAGTGGAACAAGTCTGTGATGTCATCAACATGGTGGAACCACATCTCTAATCCCTCCGTAAATAAGACAGAGAGAGAAGGGGAGGGAGGGAGGAGACGGAAAGAAGACAGGTGAGGTATGAAGGACAAAATGGGACATGGGGGAAAGAGGGGGAGGCAGGGGTGAGGGAGAGAGACAGGAGTGAGGGATGGGGAGGCAGGGGTGAGGGAGGGAGGAGAGCGATCAGGCGATGGGGACGGGGTGAGGGAGGGGAGGGAGTCAGAAAGGGGGAAATCCCTGCTGAATCACCCTGCTTCTATTCTTAGTCGATCCCTCTGAGCGGTGTGCTGCTTCTGCAGTTGCCCCACAGGAATCTACAGGAATTCCCTTCCCTCCCTCTCTCCATTAACCAGCACCCTCATCACCCCACTGTCCTCATGCCACTGACCRGACTGTTGCCAGAGAGCATGACATCTACACACACGTACCCTGCCAGAACTTGCTATTTGACCACAGAACACAATTAATACATTTGGCAAATTGATACATTGGCAAATTGATACATAACATATTGATTTGTCAATGCCATGCCAAGGTCCTGGGTTAATTCAGAGTGGATTTTTACTCATTGTTGATGAACCTGTAAAGTGTTGAGAAAAGCGTAAACTTGTGAGGATTAGAGTTTTGACTTGGATGTTTCTAGAGAGCTTTAGGTGGCACAGCAGGCAGAATGTTAGGTGAAAAGGTTGAGAATGATACACAGTCTTAGAGAGCAGATTGGCCATTGTATTGGCCAGTAGAGCTGAGGTGTGGAAGCACTGACCTATACTGTAATCCTGACAGAGAGATCATAGTGGCTTAGAGACCCCTAGAGAGCATACAGGGACAGGGTGGTGAGAGGGTGACAGGTGAAAGGTTGAGTGTGAGACAGACTCCAGGGCCAAAGCTCTCTCTCTCTCTCTCTCGCTCTCGCTCTCGCGCTCTCTCTCTCTCTCTCTACCTGCATTGACCCTTTTTTTAGCTCTTGCACTGACTCTATGTACACAAACTGGATTCTACCCACACACATACTGTACTTACACTGACACCCCAACACGAACACACACAGACGCATATTATCAGCATCCTGAGGGGGAAGAGGCGCTGTTGTGCCTTCTTTACAACAGTGTGTGTTTCTGACAGGGCTCACAGGGTCGATGGAGAAAACGTGACATGATGTCAGTAACTAGTGTAGCCAGCACAGTGACACCAATGCGCACTCTCCCCACCCACTCCTCACCCCTCCTCACCTGTCCTCACCACCCTCTTCTCCATCAACTCACTAACTACTCCTACCTAAACACCAGCTTACTCTCACCTATCCCTCCTCACCTCCTCCACCACTCCCTCTCTGACTGAAAAAAGACCCACATAAATAAACATGTGTAGAGGCAGCCACCTCACCTCCCCCTTCCCCTCCTCGCCCTCTCCTCTCCTCCCTCTCTAACTACAAACCAACCTACCTAAATAAACATGTGAATGGAAGTGGGGTTAATAGGGCTAAGTTTGGGGAGGGGGGGGGGGGGGGGGGCACAGGGGACATTTTCACACTGAGTTATAACACACACACACACACACACACACACACACACACACACACACACACACCTTTGGTAGGGCCTATGACCTTTAGCCCTGGACCACAAAAGGCACCTGGTATGTTTTGAGTTCTCAGGACTTGAACTAGACAGGCAGCAGGCTCTCACAGTCTCATGTCAGAATTAGATGTTTCTCAAACGTCAAATTTCGAAGTTGTTCCAAACGTCAAATCTCTTAACTCCAAATGGTTAAGGTAAGGGTTAAGGTTTGGGATAGGCTTAAAACAAAAATGTAAAAAAACATCTATTGTTGGATACGAATATACAATCTTTAGCATCAGAGGCAGATGTTTATGCCCATCCTCCATCACCGTCCACAACACCCTAGCAAAACCCTAGCAAAACCGAAACCTACTTGAAGGTAACAGCGCTCACTGTTGCCCCTAGTGGCCATTTTCCACGTCATCTCCCGACGACCTCAGACATGGATGGATGTCAAATACTGGCTTATATCATGGGTGACCTGGCTGAGACAGCAGAGACTTGATCCTGTATTCAATAAAGAAGTATTTCCTTTTATAGCATTCCTTTCTTTCCCCCTCTCTCTCTCTCCCAATCTCTCTCTCTCTCTCTCTATGTCTGTCTCTGTCTCTCTGTGAACTTTGCGATGTTTGTTTACCAGTGTGTGTTTTATGATCATTGTTTTAATTGATGGTTCCCCGTCAACCTCCTCCCACATCGATGCATGAACATAAACATCAACTAAAGCAAAACATGTGCTTCTCACTCCTCCAGGTGTGTGTGTGTGTGTGTGTGTGTGTGTGTGTGTGTGCAAGTGCAGCCTCTGTACGTGACCATTCTGGTTTCATTACGGACTAAAACGTGTCTTTACTGTTTTGTACCGTAGCCTGTAGCCTAAACCCCAAACAGTTACCAAAGCAAGCCAACAAAACTCTCCTGTCCTAACTACACACTCTGTCCGTCTGTCTCTCTCTTTATCTGGCTATACAATATGTATTTGAATGCATACATATTTTACGTATATGTCTGTATGCCAACATAGTGGCGCTCTCACTCCAAAAAGTGCTCTGCTAAAGTGCTCTGCACTGTGGCCTGGCTGATGCTTTATTGCCTTGTGTTTGATGTCTTTAATGGCAAAATCCCCTTTATTATGATCAGACAGCAGCGCACGGACACACACACACACACACACACACACACACAAACACACACACCACTACTCAGGTGATACGCCACTACTGATGATGTATGTGTTCCAGTTACAGAGGAGGGGTGGAGAGAGAGAGAGAGGGGGGGGGGGGTGGCAGAGAATGATAGCACTTTTATGTGGACATTTATCACATGGTTCAAGCAGCACTAGCTTACAGCTCTTACTAAATGGGCATCGGACACAGTCATTTGTCTTGTGGGAGCCCTGCAGTGTGTTTACAGTGGTCGTCTGTCTGCAAACTGGATTCAGTTGGATCCAGTTGATATCAAAAAGAAAGAAGAAAGAGTGGTAGTGAGAAAGAGCTGATTGAACTTGGATATTTTTGTTATGCGAGAGAGCACAGGGGGCAGAGAGGGGAGGGGGAGGAAGATAAGAGTGGGAGAGTGGGATGGGGAATGGAGGAGAAAGGGAGAGATGGTCTGGAAAGCATCAGGGCAGTGTGTTTGTTTTTGTGTGTGTGCGTGTGCGTGTGTGTGTTTTCCCTCCCGGTCTCTGGCTTGTTAACCTGTAGGTCACTGGCAGCTCCAGGTGATGAAGTCAGTGCCTGGAACTCAACATGGGAATAACAACCCCAGCCATAACTCTTGTTAGTTGCCCTCTTTGTTGTGATAATCAGCATTAAGATATGGATTATGTGTGCCTGTGTATGTGTGTGCGTTTGTGCGTTTGTGCGTGTGTTACTAGCAGCTGCTGATGCTGGGTTTGTTGCCCAGTGTGACATGCCCAGGAGAAGGGTTATATTACACACACATCTGCTGCTGTTGATTGGGGTGGGGTTGTTGTTGGGGCTGGGAATATGGGTATTGTCTGTGTATTGCAGCTCCACTGCCATGTGTGTGTTTGTATCTGCTCTGCACATTGACAATATGAAGTGCCTCTCACTGTAAATTATGGTCTCTTCTTCATTCGTCTCCGTAAAGGGATGATTATTCCAAACTTGTTAGATTACCTTTCACTAAGCACCTAGGGTTGTCTACGGTAATATAATATAATAGTTTGATTTAAACGTTTACTTGCTTTGCAAGAAAAACGATGTCCCTAATAATCCTGTTTACATGGACACATCTGAAATCAGGCTACCTGATGGGACTTCGATAAATGCAGAAAATCGTAAATCAGAATAAAAGTTCTACCACAGCGACCATGTTCTTTTTGGGAAGCATATTTGATCCTGAGTTTGGACATATCAAATGTGAAAACTATTTTAACACTCTACTGCACACATTTTGTTTTTTAATTCAAATAAAATATTCCATCCTGTTTTTTTTTTTAGATTTAGGCTTTCTGAAAATGTATCAATAATAACAAAAAAAATCACTTTCCCCTGCCCCCCCACACCGAGAACATGTTGCTGCTTCATGCAACGTTGTGCCATAAGGTACTAAAACACCAAGGAAAATATTCTATTTTCAGAACATTTATTAAGTGAAATATAGTAGAAACTCTTTTCATATGAAAATACAAGTTGGGCATAAACTAGTATTTAACTGCTGTCCTAAAGTTGCTGTCCACTCTCCTCACTATTAGAGGGTATGATCCTAAATACTTGTTTAGGCTACTTTCGCCGATAGAATGTCCCTGTGTCCATTGCCTGTGAATGTCAGTGGATATGTTGGCAAAACATTGGCCAAGGCCACATTTACATCATTTTCCACATCTTTCTTTGAGCATGATATTGCCCTGAAAAGTAGCCTAACTGCACAATGTTGCCCTGAGGTAGGGCTGGGCGACATGACCTAAAAATCATATCTAGATTATATTTCAAATTTATGGGCGTTTCACAATATATACTGTATCTAAATTTTTTGTATGTTTTCTCCGAATAAGCTTTGTTCCACAATTAAAGGCCAATACAAAACATTTCAAATAATCTAATGAATTCAGGGCTTGTAAAATTATACCTAGGCTAAATATCAAAAACCACAACCATAAGACCCACTAATAATTTAATTTTTTTATCAAAATAGTTTAACCTGCTCTTTTGTAATAATCACCTATCTGGCTTTCAAGTCTGTCTATAAAAATGCCCTTTATGTTTAGATATTGAAATCAAGTGGCCTACCTGGATAAGATGCTTATTTATAAGCATTTATAGCCCCATATACTACCCACCACTGCGACCTGTACCCACTGGCTCCAGGTCATCTGCAAGACCCTGCTAGATAAAGTCCCCCCTTATCTCAGCTCGCTGGTCACCATAGCAGCACCCACCTGTAGCACGCGCTCCAGCAGGTATATCTCTCTGGTCACCCCCAAAACCAATTCTTCCTTTGGGCGCCTCTCCTTCCAGTTCTCTGCTGCCAATGACTGGAACGAACTACAAAAATCTCTGAAACTGGAAACACTTATCTCCCTCACTAGCTTTAAGCACCAGCTGTCAGAGCAGCTCATAGATTACTGCACCTGTACATAGCCCATCTATAATTTAGCCCAAACAACTACCTCTCCCCCTACTGTATTTATTTATGTATTTATTTTGCTCCTTTGCACCCCATTATTTCTATCTCTACTTTGCACATTCTTCCACTGCAAATCTACCATTCCAGTGTTTTACTTGCTATATTGTATTTACTTCGCCACCATGGCCTTTTTTTTGCCTTTACCTCCCTTATCTCACCTCATTTGCTCACATTGTATATATACTTATTTTTCTACTGTTTGTTTTACTCCATGTGTTGTTGTATGTGTCGAACTGCTTTGCTTTATCTTGGCCAGGTCGCAATTGTAAATGAGAACTTGTTCTCAACTTGCCTACCTGGTTAAATAAAGGTTAAATAAATAAATAAATAAAAACAAGTTGCCAATTCCTTATATAAATGTGTCTTTTTATGCTCATTGCACATTTATAAAACACAGACTAGACAGCACATGACAGCATGTGGCTAAAATGCTGCTAGTGGTGCGTGGTACCGCAATTCCGTGCATCCTACCCTGAGACAACAATAAAGGGTAGTCTAAAACAAGTCCCTTCCTTTCAGCCAATCAGCGTGACCAAATGGACTCTGGCCCCTCCCACTTCTGCTCAACGTTATCGTTACCAAGTTAACAGTGTGTTTATTCTATGATGTGTAGTCGTATGGTAGCAAAATTCCGGGAACTTTCAATAAATTCCCTAGTTTTCCCAAAATCCCGGTTGGAAGTACCCGGAATCAGAAGCGAATGAGCAGAAAATCTGGAATCCTCTAATCAGGATATCTCGAAAACCAGGGAATTTATGGAAAATTCCTGGAATTTTGCAACCATGATGATGTGGGTGTGCAACTGTGTGTTGGTGACCAAGAGATAACATCTTCACTGTAGCCAGGTCAGAATCCGGCGATACGAAGGACCTTGAAAAAATAGCTGGAGCTTGTCTGAGCGGTTGGCTTCGGAGCCCTCAGCCGCTATGTACTTATGTGATGTTTAGCTCTGCCCATTACAGACGGTCCAACAAGAACCAGGTAGATGTGTCCATATCCAGAGATTTATTATCTCTTGGTCACCACCACATAGAACTACGAGGACCAGCTTCGTACACGAGAAGAGATCAGGAGGGTGTACTCTAGACCCTCCCGGCGAGAGTCACCGTGGGAGCACCGACACTACTTTCCTGACCACCAACGCTCTAGGCCCCCTCGGCTAGATCCCTAGTCACCGCCACAGGAGCGCCCTCAATGCCGATACTCCGAGTTGGCCAGGCTACTCCCCTGAGAGACATTACTTCAGGCCTCTCCAGCCAGAGCATTTGCCACCTCCACAGGACTGTTGGGACTTCCACTATTGTCACGATCGTGTGGAGGAGATTCGGACCAAAACGCAGCATGAGGAAAATAAGCCATCTTCTTTTAATAAATGAACGAAGATGAACATGAAACGAAAACACTATACAAACAAACAAAAAACAACAAATGATCGTGAAGCTAAATAACGCAAGTGCACAGACAAGCAACAAACGTTAAACAAGACAACTACCCACAAAAGCCTACTGCCTATGGCTACCTTAAATATGGCTCCCAATCAGAGACAAATGAATGACAGCTGTCTCTGATTGAGACCCAATCTAGGCAGCCATAGACATAACTAGACAACCTCACAATTATCTATCCCATACACAATACAACACCCATAGACTAAACAAAACACACACAACATACAATGCCCACCCCAACTCACGCCCTGACCAACTAAACATAATCAAAATAACATAAAAATAGGTCAGGAACGTGACAACTATGTCCCGAGATGGCGCAGTTATTCACCAGATCGTCATCGCTCTAGGCCCACCGAGCTGGAGTCTACGCCGTATCTACCATTGCCACTTCCTCCCAATTTGGCCAAGCTGCTCCACCGACCGATTTCCCACTAGGTCCCCCCAACCCAAGCCAGCGGAGTGCTGTGTCTGTGACTATCATTAAATGTGAAGACTTATTTTATCAAATGTATAAATTCTCTGTGTAATTATTATTACGTGATTAAACTAATTATGTAAACTTTAATTAACTAGGAAGTCGGGGCACCACGGGAAAAAGTTTATAGAGTCTCTATTTTCCGAATCGACTCTTCAGATATTTTCATATCTTATCGATTAGTCATTCTCATTAATGTATTATTATTACCTCATCAGATCTCATTACTGAACGTCACAAACCCTTGCATATCTGCACGAACCCTAGCCTAAATAGTGAATCAGCGATAAATACAAATTGGCTTAGATATTTATTTACTAACTAACTAAATCATTTTGAGACCAAGTTCTCATTTACAACTGCGACCTGTCCAAGATAAAGTAAAGCATTGCGACACAAACAACAACACAGAGTTACACATGAAATAAACAATCGTACAGTCAATAGCACAATAGAGAAAAAGAAAGTCTATATACAGTGACTGCAAATGGCGGGAGGAGGTAAGGCAATAAATAGGCCATAGAAGCGAAGTAATTACAATTTAGCAAATTAACATTGGAGTGATAGATGTGCAGATGGGCACCTGGGCTATGCACAGCTGTCTGTTCGCAGCAAAATCTACAGAGCTGAGATTGTTGTATGCCCCATATATATAGCATTCTGTTGGTGGCAAGAATTTTATATAATAATTTAAATTGAAAAACTAAGTGTTGAATCAAGTATAGTTTTTGTACCAGTTCATAAACCATATGCCATGGAATTTGTACATCGAAAATCTCTTCCCATTTATTTTGCAACCTGTATGGCGCGACTGTCAAGATTTTGTCCTCAAATGAAACTGGTATATTTTTCTATTTGTGCCAGTTCCTTTCAGCCAATTTGTATCTTTAATATATGGCAGACAAACAAGTTCCATACCTTCTCATTTTTCCACTTGCCTCCTACATTTTTGTGGTAGTGCTGCAATCAGTTGGTTTTCTTAATAATCTACTGGAAAAACATTTTGGATTTAAGTATAATTTATGTATGAGTGAAGCTTTTAGTGAGAGATTTAAAGCTTTAATATTTAATAATTGTAGCCCCTGCCTTAGTTGGTAGGCAGTTTCCTAGCCTGCCATGTTCAAAGCCTTCTGCCCTACTAGGCCCAAAGTTCACTGCACTAGGCTTGCTGTCTCCAGACCTAGTCAGCCTGCAGTTCCTTAGCTTGCCAGGCTGTCAGCCTCCTGCCCTGGTAGGCCACAAGTTACCTGTGCTAGGTTGTCAGTCCTCAGCCCTCTTCGGCCCCCAGTCCTTAGCACTAGGTCCTCAGTCTCCAGCTGTACTAGGTCTACTGTCTTCAGCCCTAGTCGGACTTCATTCCCTAACCCAGTTTGGTCATCAAGCTCCTGCCTCTCTAGGCTCAGACCTACCAGTCTCCCCCAGAGGCCCAGAGCTCTCCTGCACTCCTAGCCCAGAGTCCGTTTCTCTGTCTGGTCCAGAGTCAGTTTCCCTGTCTGGTCCAGAGTCAGTTTCCCTGTCTGGTCCAGAGTCAGTTTCCCTGTCTGGCCCAGAGTCAGTTTCCCTGTATGGCCCAGAGTCAGTTTCCCTCTCTGGTCCAGAGTCCATTTCCCTGTCAGGTCCAGAGTCCGTTTCCCTGTCAGATCCAGAATTGTTCTCCCTCTCCGGATTAAAGTTACCAGCACTAGGCTCCCAGGCTTCAGCCATCCTATGTGCGATGTCCTCAGCCCTAGTCGACCTTCAGCCTGGCCACCAGGCTTTAGGTTCTGTGCCCCACTAGGTCTGCAGTCTCTGCCTTCAGTTGGTCCGCAGTCACCCCCCATAGTGCTACACACTAAACCTTCTGAACTAGTTCCAGGCGCTGGTTCTCCTGTCACGGTAGCCCCAAAGTTGACTGTTGCTCTATGTCTCCAGTCCCTGCCCCTAGCTAGTTCGCAGCCCTCAGCTTCAGCCTCAGCCAGTGCCCAGCCGCGTGTCCTAGAGATAAGCTCTAACCCAGCTAACAACAAACATTCCCACATCTTTAGAGAACATTCCCTTAAGAGTCACATTTAGGTCATTAACTAAAATTTTCATAGGAATGTTCCCATGATGTGCAATCAATGTTTTCAAGAAACCATTCCCTTAATGTCAAATAGAACTTACCCGGAATGTGGTTACCATGTTCTCAGAATATAAGATATTAATGTTCTAGACACGTTTCATGGGAATGGTGCAACATTTATGTGTTCATAGAAAAATGAATTACCAATCACATCTTGATACTGAGCAAATTAAGGCCCTGCTTGGTAAACCACTGATAGTCTTTGTCTGTTGGTAAGGTTAGGGATACTCACACACAGTGCTTTTAACATACATATTTGACATACATGATGCATGTTCATTCATGCAGTAATTATTATTTAACATGTCTGCACTTCAGACTTGAACTCACAACCTCTTGGTTCATGGTACTCTGACCTTCTTGCTACACTACCATGTCCATGTCAGGTATCTGTTAACTTTCTCATAATTTATTTTATATAAAGGGCTTTCTGTATAGTTGTCTAATGGTGGTGGTATCACACCTGCTCCCGCTCTCCCTCCCTGACTCTCGAGGGCGCCAGGCTGACCTGCATTATGCACACCTGCTCCCCTCATCACGCGCATTAGCGATTCATTACACTCACCTGGACTCACTCACCTGTGTTTATTTCCTCCCCTATATCTGTCTGTTCCCGAGGTTGTCCCCCGCTTCAGCATTATTGTCGTCATGACGTTTTGTTCCCCCTGTTCTGACGCTGTTCCTGTCCTGTTCCTTGTCTGTGCTTGATTAACTGTTCACTCCCCGTACCTGCTTCTCAACATCAGCATCATTTCTTACAGGTGGAGCATATTAACATGTTTTAATAATACTCCTGAATCACTATGATCAATCAAATATTTTCTTGAGTGTACTTTTAATATCAGAGCTGAGATTGGGTGAATGCAATAGTGCATTCACCCTATTGCTTACACCTATCCAGTTGTTTCAGTCTACACAAGTGCCTATGGAGGAGAGTTTATGTTTTTTTCTGGATAGGGCMTAACTATACTGGCCCAATAAGCACATGACCTAGTGATATCCCTTTTTGGGACAGTAGTTAGGGCGTTCGTCATTGGTGCTGGTGGCCTTGGTTTAGCAGTGCATTCGGAAAGTATTCAGACCCCTTCACTTTTTCCACATTTTCTTACGTTACAGCCTTATTCTAAAAGAGATTACATTGTTTCACACACAATACCCCATAATGACAAAGCAAAAAACAGTTTTTTATAATTTTAGCAAATTTAGGCCCTTTACTCAGTAATTTGTTGAGGCACCTTTGGCAGCGATTACAGCCTTGAGTCTTTTTGGGTATGATGCTACAAACTCCCGAGTGGCGCAGCGGTCTAAGGCACTGCATCTCAGTGCTAGAGTCATCACTACAGACCCTGGTTTGATTCCAGGCTGTATCACAGCTGGCCGTGATTGGGAGTCCCATAGGGTGGTGCACAGTTTGCCCAGTGTCGTCCGGGTTAGGGTTTGGCCGGGGTAGGCCATCATTGTAAATAAGTTAACTAGTTAAATCCCCCAAAAAAGGAAACGCTTGGTACACCTGTATTTGTGGAGTATCTCCCATTCTTCTCTACGGATCCTCTCAAGCTCTGTCAGGTTGGACGGGGAGCGTCGCTGCACAGCTATTTTCAGGTCTCTCCAAAGATGTTCGAAGTCCGGGCTGTGGCTAGGCACTCAAGAACATTCAAAGACTTGACCCGAAGCTACTTCTGTGCTGTCTTTGCTGTGTGCTTAGGGAGGCTAATGTGTTCTTGGGGACCTTCAATGCTGCATACATTTTTTGGTACTCTTCCCCAGATCTGTGCCTTGACACAATCCTGTCTCGGAGCTCTACAGACACTTCCGTCGACCTCATGGCTTGGTTTTTGCTATGACATGCACTGTCAAATGTGAGACCTTATATAGACAGGGGTGTACCTTTCCAAATCATGTCTAATCAATTGAATTTACCACAGGTGGACTCCAATCAAGCTGTAGAAACATCTCAAGGATGATCAATAGAAACAGGATAGACCTGAGCTCAATTTTGAGTCTCATAGCAAAGGGTCTGAATACTTACGTAAATGTTTTTTATTTTTAATAAATGCCCAAACATTTCTAAAAACTTGTTTTTGCTTTGCCATTATTAGATATTGTGTGTAGATTGATGAGGGAAATGTTCTATTTAATCCATTTTAGAATAAGGCGGTAACTTAACAAAATGTGGAAAAAGGGAAGTCAGGACACTAGGCAATATTTTTCAAGCGTCTTTGTTTATTATCATAATGCGTATAGATTTCTCCTCTTTCACACATTTCTGGACCTTTGTGCCTCTGTGTACGACCTCCAGATGCTTTTTCAGGTTTGATGAGGTGTTTATGGATGAAGAGATCAATGCTGCCTTTGCAGTTTGTATTTGACTAAAATGTTGTTCTCTTTCTCCTTGATTAACTGGCGGTGTTCGCCTTAGCAATCTCACTAGGATAAAGACCTCCTCCATTCCTGGCATTATTGAAAGAGATCGTGATACCTCACATCTCAACATAGGGCTACTTAATTTTAGATCCCTCACTTCAAAGGCAGTTATAGTCAATGAACTAATCACTGATCATAATCTTGATGTGATTGGCCTGACTGAAACATGGCTTAAGCCTGATGAATTTACTGTGTTAAATGAGGCCTCACCTCCTGGTTACACTAGTGACCATATCCCCCGTGCATCCCGCAAAGGTGGAGGTGTTGCTAACATTTACGATAGCAAATTTAACTTTACAAAAAACAATAAGACATTTTCGACTTTTGAGCTTCTAGTCATGAAATCCATGCAGCCTACTCTCACTTTTTATAGCTACTGTTTACAGGCCTCCTGGGCCATATACAGCGTTCCTCACTGATTCCCTGAATCCCTATCGGACCTTGTAGTCATAGCAGATAATATTCAAATTTTTGGTGATTTTAATATTCACATGGAAAAGTCCACAGACCCACTCCAAAAGGCTTTCGGAGCCATCATCGACTCAGTGGGTTTTGTCCAACATGTCTCTGGACCTACTCACTGTCACAGTCATACTCTGGACCTAGTTTTGTCCCATGGAATAAATGTTGTAGATCTTAATGTTTTTCCTCATAATCCTGGACTATCGGACCACCATTTTTTTACGTTTGCAATCGCAACAAATAATCTGCTCAGACCCCAACCAAGGAGCATCAGAAGTCGTGCTATAAATTCTCAGACAACACAAAGTTCCTTGATTGCCCTTCCAGACTCCCTCTGCCTACCCAAGGAGCTCAGAGGACAAAAATCAGTTAACCACCTAACTGAGGAACTCAATTTAACTTGCGCAATACCCTAGATGCAGTTGCACCCCTAAAAACTAAAAACATTTGTCATAAGAAACTAGCTCCCTGGTATACAGAAAATACCTGAGCTCTGAAGCAAGCTTCCAGAAAATTGGAACGGAAATGGCGCCACACCAAACTGGAAGTCTTCCGACTAGCTTGGAAAGACAGTACCGTGCAGTATCGAAGAGCCCTCACTGCTGCTCGATCATCCTATTTTTCCAACTTAATTGAGGAAAATAGAACAATCCGAGAAAAAAAAAACTGATACTGTTGCAAAGCTAACTAAAAAGCAGCATTCCCCAAGTGAGGATGGCTTTCACTTCAGCAGTAATAAATTCATGAACTTCTTTGAGGAAAGATCATGATCATTAGAAAGCAAATTACGGACTCCTCTTTAAATCTGCGTATTCCTCCAAAGCTCAGCTGTCCTGAGTCTGCACAACTCTGCCAGGACCTAGGATCAAGAGAGACACTCAAGTGTTTTAGTACTATATCTCTTGAACACAATGATGAAAATAATCATGGCCTCTAAACCTTCAAGCTGCATACTGGACCCTATTCCAACTAAACTACTGAAAGAGCTGCTTCCTGTGCTTGGCCCTCCTATGTTGAACATAATAAACGGCTCTCTATCCACCGGATGTGTACCAAACTCACTAAAAGTGGCAGTAATAAAGCCTCTCTTGAAAAAGCCAAACCTTGACCCAGAAAATATAAAAAACGATTGGCCTATATCGAATCTTCCATTCCTCTCAAAAAAAATGAAAAAGCTGTTGCGCATCAACTCACTGCCTTCCTGAAGACAAACAATGTATACGAAATGCTTCAGTCTGGTTTTAGACCCCATCATAGCACTGAGACTGCACTTGTGAAGGTGGTAAATTATCTTTTAATGGGGTCAGACCGAGGCTCTGCATTTGTCCTCTTGCTCCTAGACCTTAGTGCTGCTTTGATACCATCGATCACCACATTCTTTTGGAGAGATTGGAAACCCAAATTGGTCTACACGGACAAGTTCTGGCCTGGTTTAGATCTTATCTGTCGGAAAGATATCAGTTTGTCTCTGTGAATGGTTTGTCCTCTGAAAAAATCAACTGTACATTTCGGTGTTCCTCAGGTTCCGTTTTAGGACCACTATTGTTATCACTATATATTTTACCTCTTGGGGATGTCATTCGAAAACATAATGTTAACTTTCACTGCTATGCGGATGCACACACAGCTGTACACTTCAATGAAACATGGTGAAGCCCCAAAATTGCCCTCGCTCGAAGCCTGTGTTTCAGACATAAGGAAGTGGATGGCTGCAAACTTTCTACTTTTAAACTCGGACAAAACAGAGATGCTTGTTCTAGGTCCCAAGAAACAAATAGATCTTCTATTGAATCTGACAATTAATCTTGATGGTTGTAAAGTTGTCTCAAATAAAACTGTGAAGGACCTCGGCGTTACTCTGGACCCTGATCTCTCTTTTGACGAACACATCAAGACTGTTTCAAGGACAGCTTTTTTCCATCTACGTAACATTGCAAAAATCAAACTTTCTGTCCAAATATGATGCGAAAAATTTATCCATGCTTTTGTTACTTCTAGGTTAGACTACTGCAATGCTCTACTTTCCGGCTACCCGGATAAGCACTAAATAAACTTCAGTTAGTGCTAAATACGGCTGCTAGAATCTGACTAGAACCCCAAAATTTGATCATATTACTTCAGTGCTAGCCTCCCTACACCTGGCTTCCTGTTAAGGCAAGGGCTGATTTCAAGGTTTTACTGCTAACCTACAAAGCATTACATGGGCTTGCCTCTACCTATCTTTCCGATTTGGTCCTGCCGTACATACCTACACGTACGCTACAGTCACAAGACGCAGGCCTCCAATTGTCCCTAGAATTTCTAGCAAACAGCTGGAGGCAGTGCTTTCTCCTATAGGGCTCCATTTTTATGGAATGGTCTGCATACCCATGTGAGAGACGCAGACTCGATCTCAACTTTTAAGTCTTTACTGAAGACTCATCTGTTCAGTGGGTCATATGATTGAGTGTAGTCTGGCCCAGGAGTGTGAAGGTGAACGGAAAGGCTCTGGAGCAACGAACCGCCCTTGCTGTCTCTGCCTGGCCGGTTCCCCTCTCTCCACTGGGATTCTCTGCCTCTAACCCTATTACAGGAGCTGAGTCACTGGCTTACTGGTGCTCTTTCATGCCGCCCCTAGGAGGGGTGCGTCACTTGAGTGGGTTGAGTCACTGACGTGGTCTTCCTGTCTGGGTTGGCGCCCCCCCTTGGGTTGTGCCGTGGCGGAGATCTTTGTGGGCTGTACTCGGCCTTGTCTCAGGATGGTAAGTTGGTGGTTGAAGTTATCCCTCTAGTGGGTGGGGGCTGTGCTTTGGCAAAGTGGGTGGGATTATATCCTTCCTGTTTGGCCCTGTCCGGGGTATCATCGGATGGGGCCACAGTGTCTCCTGACCCCTCCTGTCTCAGCCTCCAGTATTTATGCTGCAGTAGTTTATGTGTCGGGGTGCTAGGGTCAGTTTGTTATATCTGGAGTACTTCTCCTGTCTTATCCGGTGTCCTGTGTGAATTTAAGTATGCTCTCTCTAATTCTCTCTTTCTCTCTTTCTTTCTCTCTCTCGGAGGACCTGAGCCCTAGGCCATGCCTCAGGACTACCTGGCATGATGACTCCTTGCTGTCCCCAGTCCACCTGGCCTGCTGCTGCTCCAGTTTCAACTGTTCTGCCTGCGGCTATGGAACCCTGACCTGTTCACCGGACGTGCTACCTGTCCCAGACCTGCTGTTTTCAACTCTCTAGAGACAGCAGGAGCGGTAGAGATACTCTTAATGATCGGCTATGAAAAGCCAACTGACATTTACTCCTGAGGTGCTGACTTGCTGCACCGTTGACAACTACCGAGATTATTATTATTTGACCATGCTGAACATTTGAACATCTTGGCCATGTTCTGTTATAATCTCCACCCGGCACAGCCAGAAGAGGACTGGCCACCCCTCATAGCCTGGTTCCTCTCTAGGTTTCTTCCTAGGTTTTGGCCTTTCTAGGGAGTTTTTCCTAGCCACCATGCTTCTACACCTGCATTGCTTGCTGTTGGGGTTTTAGGCTGGGTTTCTGTACAGCACTTTGAGATATCAGCTGATGTAAGAAGGGCTATATAAATAAATGTGATTTGATTTGATTAACTCAAAAATAATGGGAGCATTTCCACAAGGAAAAAGTTTCCATCTTTCTTAGATTTCGGGTTTACGGTAGCCTATTGGAATGCGTTAACTACAGCATGAATTCCATTAGTATTAGACAAGGCTTTAAAATATATATAACATTCCGGTAGAGATATGCTTCTGAAAGTAATATATGGGCTACTTGAAAAATGTACTGTAATAATATAAATATTTGAAGACAGTAACTCATTATATTACTCTGTTACTCATAAAAGTAATGTAATATATTACTGTAAGTAATTATTACCCCCAACACTGATCCCAAGTGATTCTGTTGCAATTTGTCTATTTTTCCACATTAAAACTTGGAGCTTGAACTCTGTGTTGTGTATCATTCTGGTATAACTGGCATCAACATTGCTACTGTAACGGAATTCCTCCTCCTCTTCATTCGAGAGGAGGAGTAGTGTTCGACCAAAATGCAGCGTGGTTATGTGACATAATGATTTATTAAACAAGACGAAGACGAAACGAAATACACTTGATAAACTACAAAACAAATTAAACGATGTAGACAGACCTGGACACGAACTTACATATAACGTGAAGAACGCATGAAACAGGAACAGACTACATAAACCGAACGACAAACGAAACAGTCCGTGTGGTGCAAACAAACACAGACCACAGGAGACAATCACCCACAAACAAACAGTGTGAACAGCCAACCTATATATGGTTCTCAATCAGAGGAAACGTCAAACACCTGTCCCTGATTGAGAACCATATAAGGCTAATTACAAGTGACCTAAACATAGAAACACAAAACATAGAATGCCCACCCCAACTCACGCCCTGACCAACTAAACACATACAAAAATAACATAAAACAGGTCAGGAACGTGACAGCTACTGTAAATATACACCTTTCTGATATTCTGAGAATGTTCTGGGTATGTTTCTATCAGAAGCAACAAAACCACCTGGGACATGTTTCATCAACAAGTTAGGAATGTTACAGATAGAATGCAATGACGAGAGCTTATAAGAGACACATGGCATATGCAGTGTGGATTTCAAAAAGATGATAGAGAACGCTGCCCTAAACTAGTCATTGTTACTAGCTGGCTAACACCCGGTACTCAATCCTACACCTTAAAGACTGCTGTCCTATGTACATAGTCATTGAACACTGGTCACTTTAATAATGTTTACATACTGTTTCAGTATGTAAATACTGTATGTATATACCATGTTCTAGTCAAGGCTCATCCTATATCACTACTGCTGTGCACACATTTTCTATTCATATAATATATATCATGTCTAGACACACCATCATATACATATATATATATATTTATATTCCTGACTCTGACATTGCTCGTCCTGATATTCCTTTGTTTAAATGTTTTGGTTTTGTGTGTATTGTTTTGTATTGTTAGGTATTACTGCACTGTTGGAGCTAGAAACTCCTCCCCTTCATCTACACTGATTGAAGTGAATTTAACAAGACATCAATAAGATCATAGCTTTCACCTGGTCAGTCTTTGTCATGGAAAGAGCAGGTGTACTTAATATTTTGTACACTCAGTGTATATTGCTAAGAAAGGGAAAGTAGGGTGACTCCCCTAGCAGGTCTCAAACACAGGCCACCAGCACCAATGACAAAAACCCTAACCACTGTCCCAATAAGGAATATATCTAAGACGTGCTTATTGGGCCAGGCACTTGTGTAGATCCGAAACAAATTGATAGGTGTAAGAAATAGGGTGAACGCACTTTGAAGTCAATCTCAGCACTGTTAAAAGTACACTCAAGAAACCCTTTATTGATCATAGTGATTCAGGAGTATCATTAAAACAGGTTAATATGCCCCACCAACATTACACAAGTATACAGACATATTCTTTTATTGTTGAAATAAGTAAATCAAATCAATGATGAGAGTATAGTCAATTTAACTGATGAGCTGGACTGGAAGGGGCCAACTGATATAGACATGGCAGGAAGATTTGAATACCATGAACAAAGGGTTTGTGAGTTCAAATCCCAGGTGAGGACATGTTGAATAATAATTTCTGTATAAATGAACATGCACAATGTAATCAGTGACTTTCAACAACACCTTTCCAACAAGTCAGTTTGTCAAATTTCTGCCCTGCTAGTGCTGCCCAGGTCAACTGTAAGTGCTGTTTTTCTGAAGTGAAATGTCTAGGAGCAACAACGGCTCAGCCACGAAGTGGTAGGCCACACAAGCTCACAGAACTGGACCGCAGAGTGCTGAAGCGCATAGCTCGTAAAAATCATCTGTCCTTGGTTGCAGCACTCACTACCGAGTTCCAAACTGCCTCTGGAAGCATTGTCAGCACAAGACCTGTTCGTCGGGAGCTCCATGAAAGGAGTTTCCATGGCCGAGCAGCTGCACACAAGCCTAAAATCACAATGCGCAATGCCAAATGTCAGCTGGAGTGTTGTAAAGCTCGCCGCCATTGGACTCTGTAGCAGCGGAAACGCGTTCTCTGAGGTAATGACTCACGTTTCACCATCTGACTGTCTGTCGGACAAATCTGGGTTTGGTGGATGCCAGGAGAACGTTACCTGCCCCAATGCATAGTGCTAAATGTAAAGTTTGGTGGAGGTGGAATAATGGTCTGGAGCTGTTTTTCATGGTTCGGGCTAGGCCCCTTAGTTCCATGGAAGGGAAATCGTCTCAGGGGGCGGCCCTTTAGGTGCACCAGAACTGGCACACTCCTGGCCCCCATGGTTCTCTAAAGTGACATGGGCTATCAGCCTCCCTAGTTAGCCAGATGCACAGAAGGACACGGCCCCACCTTGTATGGTACCTTGGCTGCTCTGTCTCTCTGCCCTGCCTGTCCTGCTGGATATGACAAGGTGCTTAAAGACTATGCCCCCCATTGAGGCCTTTCCCAAGTTGTTTGGATTTTCAGCCAAGGACAGGCAGGGCAGAGAGGGGGGGGGTTGTATTTATGATGATACCCAAGTAGATGCTGCCGAGGCAGCAGCTACTCTTCCTGGGGTCCAAACAGGAAACAACACAACAAATAAAATACATTATTTACATGAATATACATACACTGAGCAAATAAAACGCAACATGGGAAGTGTTAGTCCCATGTTCCATAAGCTGAAATAAAAGATCCCAGAAATGTTCCATATGCACAAAAAACATATTTCTCTTTAATTTTGGACACAAATTTGTTTACATCCCTGTTAGTGAGCATTTGTCCTTTAGCAAGATAATCCATCTACCTGACATGTGTGGCATATCAAGAAGCTGATTAAACAGCATGACAATTATACAGTTGCACCCTGTGCTGGGGACAATAAAAGGATACTCTAAAATATGCAGTTTTGTCACACAACACAATGCTACAGATGTCTCAAGTTTTGAAGGAGCATGCAATTGGCATGCTGACTGGAGGAATGTCCACCAGAGCTGTTGCCAGAGAATTGAATGCTAATTTCTCTACCATAAGCCAAGGCGTCGTTTTAGAGAATTTGGCAGTACGTCCAACCGGCCTCCTGCACACCATGAGTAGCTATGCCAGCCCAGGACCTCCACATCTGGCTTCTTCACCTGCGGGATCGTCTGAGACCAGCCAACCAGACAGCTGATGGAACTGAAGAATTTCTGCACAAACTGGCAGAAACCGTCTCAGGAGAGCTCATCTGCGTGCTCGCCGTCCTCACCAGGGTCTTGACCTGACTGCAGTTCGGCGTAGTAACCAACTTTAGTGGGCAAATGCTCACCTTCGATGGCCACTGGCACACTGGAGAAGTGTGCTCTTCACGGATTAATCCTGGTTTCAACTGTACCGGGCAGATGGCACAGGCGTGAAAGGCATTGTGTGGGCGAGCAGTTTGCTGATGTCAATGTTGCCGCATGGTGCCGCATGGTGGCAGAGGGGTTATGGTAGTCAGGCTTAAGCTACAGACAACGAACACAATTGCATTTTATCAATGGAAGTTTGAATGCACAGAGATACCGTGACGAGTTCCTAAGGTCCATTGTCATGCCATTCATCCATCGCCATCACCGCATATTTCAACATGATAATGCACGGCCCCATGTTGCAAGGGTCTGTACACAATTCCTGGAAGCTGAAAGGTTATTCTGAGTGGTGCAGTGGTCTAAGGCACTGCGTTGCAGTGCTAGCTGTGCCACTAGAGAGCCTGGTTCAAGTCCAGGCTCTGTCGCAGCCGACCGCGACCGGGAGACCCATGGGGTGGCGCACAATGAAGAATGTGCAAAGCTGTCATCAAGGCAAATGGTGGCTACTTTGAAGAATCTCAAATATATTTTGATTTGTTTAACAATTTATGGGTTACTACATGATTCCATATGTGTTATTTCATAGTTCTGATGTCTTCACTATTATTCTACAATGTAGAAAATAGTACAAATAAAGAAAAACACTTTAATGAGTAGGTGTTCTAAAACTTTTGACCGGTAGTGTATGTATAAAATAAAAAAATATAGAAAAAGTTATTCCATGACCTGCATACTCACCAGACAGGTCACCCATTGAGCATGTTTGAGATGCTCTGGATCGACGTGTATGACAGCATGTTCCAGTTCCCGCCAATATCCAGCATCTTCGCACAGCCATTGAAGAGGAGTGGGACAACATTTCAGAGTCCACAATCAACAGCCTGGTCAACTCTATGCGAAGGAGATGTGTTGCGCTGCATGAGGCAAATGGTGGCCACACTGACTGGTTTTCTGATCCACGCCCCTACCTTTCTGTTTAAGGTATCTGTGTCCAACAGATGCATATCTGTATTCCCAGTCATGTGAAATCCATAGATTAGATTGTTTTAGTCATGGCTCTATTTAATACTGTGTGTTTCCCAGCCTCTGTTCTGGACCTGGGGACTGTGAAGAGACCTCTTGGTGCATGTTTTGTGTGATACCTATGAGTGTTCGAGCTGTGTGCCAACTGCTTGAACATACAGTTCAGTACCTTCAACACATCAACACCTCACACAAATACCAATAGTGATGCAGTCACTCTCTCCTCAACTTTGAACCGGGACAGATTGACATGCATGTCATTGACATTCGCCCTCCGTGTCATCTCAGTGCAATACGTGCACAACTGGACAGCAGTCCAGGTGCGACAAAACTAGGGCCTGTAGGACCTGTCTGGTTGACTGAGAAAGAAAGTAGAACAACGCCTTATCACGGACAGACCTCTTCCTATTTTAGTAACAATTCAGTCTATATATTTTGACCATGATAGCTTGCTATCTAGGGTGACACCCAGCAGTTTAGTCTCTTCAACTTGATCAATAGCCACATTATTCAATAATAGATCCAGATGAGGTCTAGGGTTGAGCAAGGGTGTCAGTTATTTATTTTACTGTTGCAGCCAACGTGTATGCGATACAGTTGTCAGCGTACATGGACACACAGGCTTTAATCAAGGTCAGTGGAAGGTCATTAATAAACACAGAAGAAAAAAGATTGTCCAAGCAGGCTGCCCTGCGGTACACCACCCTCAACCGAATTTGTGTTAGAGAGGCTTCCATTAAAGAAAACTCTGTGTTCTATTGGATGGGATACTGTCCATCCATGATAACACAAAGGATGTTAATCCATAACACCTACGTTTTTTTCAGTAATATGGTATGATCAACGATATCAAAGGCTGCACTGAAGTCTAACAAACAGTTCCCACAATCTTATCAATTTCTTTTAGCCAATCATCAGTCATTTGAGTCAATGCCGAGCATGATGAGTGCCGTTCCCTATAAGCATGCTGAAAGTCAGTTGATAATTTGTTTTCTGTAAAATAACATTTATTTGGTCGAACACAATTTTTTTTTTTTACGTTTGTTAAGCACCAGTAACAAGCTGATTTGAACCATTAAAGGGTGCTTTGCTATTTTTGGACAGCATAATGACCTTTGCTTCCATCCAGGCCTGAGAGCACACTCCGTCTTCTAGGCTTAGATTGAAGATGTGTCAAATAGGAGTCGCAATGTATTCCGCTACCAACCTCAGTAGTTTACCATCCAGGTTGTCGGTTCTGGGTGGTGTGTCCTTATTTATAGCAAGGTTTTTGTTCAACACTTCCGTACCAACCTTGGGGATTTATGGCTACAGTGCTTGCCTTTCATTATTTGGTCCGTTATTCATGAAAGCTCAGCATTTGTTGCTTGCATGTCCTGCCTACATTTTCTAATCTTGTAAACAATAAAGTTACTAAAGTGGTTGGCAATAGCAAAGAGCTTTGTTATGAATGAGCCAACAGTCTCAGTGAAGGATGGAGCTCAGTTAGCTTTTCCGCCTAGAATTTCATTTACGGTACTCCAAAACGTTTTACTATCATTCTTTATATCATTTATCTTTGTTCCATAATATAGTTTTTTCTTCCTTTTGTTTAGTTTAGTTACATCATTTCCCAATTTACTGTATGTTTGGCAATCTGCTGTGTTGCCAGACTTATTTGCCATTCGCTTAGCCTCATCCCTCCCAGCCATACAGTTTTTCAATTAATCATCTATCCATGGGGATTTGGCCATTTTAACAGTCACTTTCTTTATGGGCGCATGCCTGTCAGTAACCGGAAGAAGCAATTTCAGGATGTTATTACACACAGCAGCGCTCCATCACTTTTTTCAATTTGAGAGTATACAGAAAATGTTTTCTGATAAATTCAAAATAAATTATGTTTCCCTTAATTGGCACAAAAATTCTGTGAATAACAATAGAATGACAAACCAAATAAATATGTCGGATACAGCAGCCTAGAGGTAGGTAAATGGTGGTTTCTTCCTTGTCTTCTCTTTGGCGGTGGCACGAATAATGAAGAACTGTAGGCTACATGTGTGCACTGCGGAGGCCTGTTGGAGGCTTGATAACTTTGGCCAATCAGAACGTTGAAAAAAAAATCTAAATTCAGGTGTCTGCCTTGATGTTAATGAATCTCCATGACCCCCTCTTGCGCAGTGGAACCCAGAGCGATATGTGACTACTTAGTTACGACGACACCATTCTGTCGAGGCCACCCAAACTAGAGTGGCACCACAAAGCACATGCGGCTGACCATCTCTGAAAGTAACTGTAACCCTGCTTGGGATATTTAGCCTATATTGGCTATTGGTTGAGACGCAGGGCCCGTGCTAGCTTGGTATGTCATGGTGGGAAATTCAAAATGTGAATTGGGCCAAGTAAGAGCTAATAACGCATTTAGGTTATATGTAGTTTATTAAGATGCATTGATAGACCACGCCAAAAGCTTGATTTTATGGCTGAATGAATTTCTGCAATTCTATGTAGTAATGATTTATGTTCACTACTTGGTCAATTGATTTGATTATTAAATCTATGCAAATAAATTCTATGAATTGATAGTTCACCTCTCTGTTTTCTTTTATTCTGTAGTAGGGTATATTGTAACCATGTGTTCAAGCTAATCAAATCAAAGTTTATTTAGTGCTGTCCTTTTAGAGCCACGAAGGGTGCTCCAATTGTTTAAAATAACACTCATCAAGATCTGTTGCCTATACGCCTAATAGTCCTACTCATCACTTATTATTATTATAACAAATAGAAGATTATCACTTCTCACAATGGTGCTCGTTTTTTTAAGTTAGATCAAAGCTGAATCAATGTCTTGCATCTCATAAAGAAGCATTAATATTTTACATAACAGAACCAAATGTAATAGCATAGTAGGCCTATAAAGTTATTGTTACAGCAAAAACACATCTTCATTTCTAATGAGATTTTAGGATGGTTAGCTGAAGCTGAATAGTCCCAAAACAATTATCATTCACCAAAACTCAACAGAGCCGGTAGTTAGGATACTGTATATGCTTTGATTGAAACAAAATACAATAAAGGACTGGTTTCCAGTCAAAGCTCGGATCCACTACAAGAGCATGGTGCTTACCTGTTGAACAGCAAGAGGAACTTCCCCTCCTTACCTTCGAGCTATGCTCAAACCCGGACACTCTGTTTGCCACCTCAGGTCTTTTTTCCCTCCCACCCCTACAGGAGGGCAGCTCCCCCTCAGCCCAGTCCAAGCTCTTCTCTGTCTTGGCACCACAATAGTGGAACCAGCTTCCCCCTGAAACTAGGACAGTCCATGCCATCTTCTGAAAACATCTGAAACCCTACCTCTTCAAACAGTATCTTAAATAATCCTAAATGACTAAAATGACTAAAATGCTAAATGACTAAAATGTCAAATGCAAATATTCTGGTAGGTTGACTGAGACCTGAGCCAGGAATGCAGGCACTGGTTATAGTTTGAAGTTTTTTCTTGAGTGGACAGCTTGATGAAAGCCAGTCAATATTTAGGTAATTCAGAAAATATATCTCTCTGTTGATATCACATACATTATCAAGCATTTCACACACATTATCCAGATACTGACTGTTAGCACTTGGTGGTCTATAGCAACCTCCTACAAGAATAGGCTTTCGGTGAGGCAGGTGAACCTGTAGCCATATTACATCAACAGCATTTGACATAATATCCTCTCTAAGTGAGTTTCAGAGATAAACTCTTTTCTGGGATTCTTGATTGTTTCTATTGCTTTACTGGGAGGCTTATCAGACACCACTGGGAACATGTACATTTGCACAACAGCTCACAATGATAGGGATTATCTGAGCAGGGTTTGGGTCACTGATAAGTCATTGTCTCAACGTGGCCTTGAAATGTGAGGACAGGGTCCAGGCACCAAGACGATTTAGATGGACTCCGTCATTCCTGTAAAGCATCTTCTGTTGCCAAAAGGTGTCAAAGTTATCTATAAGAGTTATGCCAACATAGTAGTCTTTTAGCCAGATGTGTAATGCCAGTAGCCTACTGAATCTTTCGCTGCCGAGGCACAGCAGTGGCCGCGACCGCATTTTGGGTGCTTTTTGGAGTTTTTCAGAGCTTGAATCAGTTCTTTAAAATCCAGTTCCGAGCTAGCCCTCCTAATGTCGTTTGACCCCACATGGACTACGACAGCATCAGCCCTCGACAGCGGTCGTAGAACAGTAAGAAACAGCCTAGTAATGTCCTGTGCTCCAGGATAGCACAGTGTTTTTGCTATAATAGTCATTTACAAGATGAACAATGTCAACACTGTATTTCTGATCAATTTGATGTTATTTTAATGGACAAAAGAAATGTGCTTTTCTTTCAAAAACAAGGACATTTCTAAGTGACCCCAAACTTTTGAAATGTAGTGTATATACCACTATTTTATAAATCTCTCTTTGACCTATTCCTGTGTGCTGGCACAAATCTACGTCTCACTGGGATCCTCTCACGATCCCTCACCTTTGACCAATCCTCTGCTACTTTCTTCACTGCCTCAGCATACAACACCTTTTGCACTACCCTGGCCACTTCAACCTGCCTCTCTCTCACTGGACACTTACGATCCCCAGCAACATGAGCACCCAGACAGTTGACACACACAACTTTACCCACCGAAACTACACAATTCTCTGTTCCATGCCCTCCTGCACACTTCCCACATCTTGGAATCTCCCTCCTACATACTACTGCACATTACCATAAACATTGCACCTGAAACGGCACAGTGGATTCTGAACAAAAGTTCTAACAGGATAACTGATACATCCTAACCTGACTTTGTCTGGTAGAGACTGACTCAAAACTCAAAAGTACTGACAGTCTGTTTCACCATGCTCCCCGCCGGGTCTGCATCGCACCAAAGGGTGGGTGTCACAAACACCAGGAATTTTCAACTTCAATTACTCCCCCTCCATACTTAACGCTACCCCAGAAATCACTCCTTTCAATGGTGCCCTGTTCCTAAGAGCAAAGCAAGAAACAGATCTTGAGCCAAGTTGCGTGACACGGAGCGCCTGCTCCCTGTGGTCAGAAAGAACACAAACAAATGTCACAAGTCCACTACAAGTTACCGTCACTGATTCAGATTCTTCTTTATCATGTCTGGCGCCATTCTTCCTGAACACACATCTTCCCACTACACTCGGCTCTTCTCCTTCTTCCTCGCTGTCCATAACCACATCTATCCGTTCCCCACGCTCTTGCCACGCCTTCATCCACTGCATTGCTTGCAGATGTGTGATGGCGTTTCTCCAAAACCCCACTTTGGTTCCTTAGCCCAATTTACAAGTCTGGCTATCTCTGGCCTCTCCATGCTTCCTTCTGTGAAGGAAGTTGTCAAGGAAGTGAGTTTGTGTTTATACAGGACCTCCCGCCCCCACCTACCGTCAACCAATCATGTCAATACGGAGCTATACGGGGCAATACGGAGCCCTCCACATTGTAAAACATTTGGGAGGCGCACAGGGATGCGGTAAGGAGCTCTATTTTGCCTCTGCAAGCCTACGGAGGCTCCGCAATTGCGTCACACTCTCCATATGGAGCCTCCAGACCGCATTGCCAGAGTAAGCATACATTGGTTTAAGAGGGAGGCTTGCACTGCTGGTGCTGGCACATGCACAGATCAAATACACTGCTGGATCTCCAATTAAAGATATGCTCCAGAACTTTGGCGACTACAAAATATTTTTTAAACCTCCCTCTTTGGGCTGGATGTGTCGATGTGTAGTTCATGCATAATCTATGAGTAGAGAGAGATAGCAATGATTTGGTGGACCATTTTTGGCCAGTGAGAGCTACTTTCAGAACTACTGGCTAAGTATACAAAATGACCGTAGAATCTCTTTAAGCTGTTCGCTTGTCCTAATAATTCAAAAGATTGTTCAGAAACCAGGTGTTTTACAAGGCTGCCAAGAATAGAGAGAGATCATGAGCAAATGGGATCCTGCATTTTCAGCATGTTTTTACAAAAATATACATTTTTCCACAAGGACATATACAGGATACTACCCTCCACAACATAACCTTCACTCCAAATCAAAACTACACACCTACAACCTGATTTGGATAGAATTACCTGGAAGGAATCCTACTACCAAATATTTTTATTTCCAAGTACTATACAGCTAATACTCTGGCAAACCAATGACCAGCAAAATAAGCAGAACAGAAACCTGAAAACACCATCCAACCTGGAACTGAGTGAGTAATGTTTAGTCTGAAGCTACTTCTAAAGACAATAAGAAAAATAAATTACAATGATATATTTACTTTGTAAGGACGGAATGCTAATTTAAGGCTACCAAGTTTGCTAGGTTAAAACAAATCCGGCTGCAACGTCAATTAGCACTGAGGTGTGAAGTGAGAGGTGTCAAAGCCCTTCAGCCCAACAATGGCAGGAGAGTTTCACAGCCTCCTTCACCCAAATGCAGAGGCCATTGAAGCCCCCTCCCTCTGTGCAGAGGTCATTACAATACAGTACCCCTTGGATTCATCTATATTTTGAACTGATATGCACTTCCATTGTAAATTACCTCAATAAGAAACAATATTGTTGCTTGGATCACATCAGAAGATATCCTCCTCGCAATCTCCAAAATACAACAGCCACAGGACAACTTTGTTTGGACATCGTAAAGGACCATTCGCCAAAACTGAAAAGATATAGCTAGCTAACAACCTCCTTTTGCACATAACTACGTTAGCTATGCTCTTTATAGGACACATCACTGCACTCTACTCCTCCATAAACTGGTCATCTCTGCATACCCGTCGCAAGACCCACTGGTTGATGCTTATTTATAAAACCCTCTTAGGGGGAGTGAGGCCTATCTGAGATATCTACTGCAGCCCTCATCCACATACAACACCCGTTCTGCCAGTCACATTCTGTTAAAGGTCCACAAAGCACACACATCTCTGGGACGCTCCTCTTTTCTGTTCGCTGGAGCTAGCGACTGGAACAAGCTGCAAAAAACACTCAAACTGGACAGTTTTATCTCCATCTCTTCATTCAAAGACTCAATCATGGACACTCTTACTGACAGTTGTGC
This sequence comes from Salvelinus sp. IW2-2015, assembly GCF_002910315.2. Classification (NCBI taxonomy): domain Eukaryota; kingdom Metazoa; phylum Chordata; class Actinopteri; order Salmoniformes; family Salmonidae; genus Salvelinus; species Salvelinus sp. IW2-2015. The sequence goes on from NC_036856.1 coordinate 23,474,119, forward strand.
CTGCCTCACGTGATGTATTGTTGTCTCTTCATTCTTGCCCTTGTGCTGTTGTCTGTGCCCAATAATGTTTGTACCATGTTTTGTGCTGCTACCATGTTGTGCTGCTACCATGTTGTTGTCATGTGGTGTTGCTACCATGCTGTGTTGTCATGTGTTGCTGCCATGCTATGTTGTTGTCTTAGGTCTCTCTTTATGTAGTGTTGTGGTGTCTCTCTTGTCGTGAGGTGTGTTTTGTCCTATATTTTTATTTTTAATCCTAGCACATCGTCCCTGCAGGAGGCCTTTTGTCTTTTGGTAGGCCATCATTGTAAATAAGAATTTGTTCTTAACTGACTTGATTAGTTAAATAAAATAAATAAATAAATAAAATGCAATGATTTTGACTTCATGCTGACTGAGATAAGCACAGTAAGGTTTTTACATGACTAATGCCATAATCAGTTTATTATCAAATTATTAGTATGCATGTACTGTTGCCCCAGTTAGTCAACTGTTGCACCATTGCCATCTAGAGGATACACCATGTAAGGAAAGGCTTACTGTCCATACACACCCCTTCTCAGAACAGTCAGGATCTAGAAGACTTTGGTAATACAGAGACAGGCGATTCCATGCGCTCGCCGGTACTTGGGACTATCCTGACAGTGTGCACTAGATCAGAGCATGTAGTTATCAGGAGCAAGTAAAAATAATGTAGTATAAGGGACTGGTTAACTGTATTGCACTTAAACTTTGTGGGAATGGCAGTGGAGATGAGTGGAGTAGAACTGTGAAAAGATGCCATGCTCTCTGATTCGCAGTGTCCTGGCAACAGGAACGGTCAAGGGGCATGGCCTAAGTCTTCAAAGACATTCTATCATTCTGCACACAAATGGAACCCCCTCCTCTTTGTCCTTGGAGTTCAGCAGGAAATATCATCCTTGGCAGCGAGTGTCCTCTATGGGTGTGTGTGCGTGTGTTCAGGCCTCTGGGTCCTTTACAGTACTATGCTCTGTGGGTTGAATACCTTTGTTAGGTAACACACACACACCATGGCAGTTAGAACACTTGATCAGGTTCACATGTCAATTATTAACTAGAGTTCCTCTCATGCCACACTGAAAGCTACTTTCCCAGTCAGTATTTTCCTGGACTTATATACAGTATATAATAACTCAATTTCAAATGGTTATTCACTATTCTCTATTCTCCATCTGGTTCCAGAAAACAAAGTATTGCCAGTCAGTGAGTTCTAAACTGTTACATCTCAGACTAAAAACAGAGCCAAACTCAAGTTGACTGTAGCCAACTATGGCTCTGAAATCCTCCTTTACATTAGTGGATGTGCTGCCATCTGCTGGTAAAACAGTAAAGCATTGGAGGGTTTCAGCAGTGTGTCAGTGTAACAGTCTAGCTTCCGTCCCTCTCCTCGCCCCTACCTGGGCTTGAACCAGGGACCCTCTGCACACATCGACAACTGACACCCACGAAGCATCGTTACCCATCGTGCCACAAAAGCCACGGCCCTTGCAGTGCATGGGGAACAACTACTTCAAGGTCTCAGAGCCAGTGACGTCACCGATTGAAACTCTATTAGCACGCACCACCGCTAACTAGCTAGCCATTTCACATCGGTTACACTAGCAACAGCTCTAGATCAGTGGTTTCCTATCTTTTAGGGTGCTTGGACCCAACTAAAGCTTCTGGTCTTTATTGTGACTCAAGTACCTAACCAAATTCATGTTTCCATGCATAACTCAGTATTGCGCTGTGACCCAGGAGGACCCACTAGTAGGGGTGGGCAATTCCAGTCCTCAAGGGACTGATTGGTGTCACAGTTTAGCCCCAGCCCCAGCTAACACACCTGACTCCAATAATCACCTAATCAGTTTAGAATGCAATTTGATTAATCAGCTGTGTTTGCTAGGGATGGAGAAAAAGTGTGACACCAATCAGGCCCTCAAGGACTGGAGTTGTCCCCCTCTGCAGAGACCCAACCCATAATTTAGGCACCAGTGCCCTACAGGAATAATAGCCCACAGACTATACACTACAACAGGACTTTAGCCTGTGGGTGGACGGTGTGTTCAATCTTATCCAGCCTCTATCAAAAACACTTAAATAACTGTCTGTTATTTTCTAAGGCCTCGGTACTCCATCTGATACAATCATTACAGGAGGTAATTCAGAGTAAAGGACTGGGCCTGTTTGTATACTGGTCAAATGGATCCTTCCTTGAGGTCATCAATGGTCTGTAGGAGATTAGATAAGTGATCAAGTGAAAGCAAAGTTACTATTCAGTTACCGGAAAGAAGGATGCCTTCCCCAAGTACTGAAGCAGACAAACAAAAAGGTGGGATGGGTCCGCAATCATATGTTGCATAAAGCTTACTTCAATTTTATTCATTTTTAGTGTTTTCACTGCATCACAGATAGTGTACACAGACATTTCAGCTTTGCAGCCTTTTTCAGTGTGTAGGTACAAATCTTTTTAATTCAAAACAACATTTGTAGTGAACACAGGTGAGCACCAGGTGCTTCTAATCAGGGTTGCCTGTAACGGCTGTCGTCGGTGGAAGAAGGTGAGGACCAAGGTGCAGCGTGGTAAGTGTTCATGATGTTTAATAATCATCAAAACTGAATAACAAAATAACAAAGAAACAACCGAAAACAGTTCTGTCTGGTGCAGACACACAAAGACTGAAAATAACCACCCACAAAACCCAACAGAAAACAGGCTACCTAAATACGGTTCCCAATCAGAGACAATGACTAACACCTGCCTCTGATTGAGAACCATATCAGGCCAAACAAGAAAACCAACACAGAAACACAAAACATAGATAACCCACCCAACTCACTCCCTGACCACACTAAAACAAAGAAAATACAAAAGAACTATGGTCACAACGTGACATTGCCACTCATCTGCCAAGCAGGGATGTGGCTTCTCTGGTCTACCTGTATACAAGTTAGTCACAAAGAAATACTGAATTATAGGTTATGGGAGCAGGCATGAAGGGGCAATTGAGAGCATCAGGAGTGAACCATTCATGAATCAATTGCCTTACGTGTCTGCTCACTTGGATACATTACATCAATCCATGAGATTGCTTGATTTCCTTTGTGGTAAGCTCATGGCTTCTCTTTGGAGTCATTTAACTAAGTATTGAAGCAGACCTGTATTGTACCCAGTTCAACATGGCTTTCCAACTTCACCACCAAAAACACACACCCCACAGTGGTCGTTACAAACGTGTGTTTATTGGGGTAGTAAGGCACTGTACAATGATACGGACATTAAAGCCCTACTTTGATTAGTGCATCTAAAACATACAAGATTGTCAACTATGAAAAGTCACAAAATAACTGGATGGGTAGCAGTGGATACTCTTGCAGTGGGCCTATCTGTGCCGCAGCTTTTCTTGAGTGGACAGCTTGATGAAAGTGTGTGACCTCACTTACACAGAGTGCGGTGAGGGGCATGCCATCCTTGTCAATCTCATCAGGGTTCAGCATGCCCAGCTGAACAGAGCTCCCTCATCATCAGCGATGATGGGGAAGGGCAGGGGAGAGCACCCACTCTCACTGTTAAACGCCATCACATCCTACAGACAGAGAGAGGTTAGAGTTCAGGTTAGAGTTCAGCAATGATGGGGAAAGGCAGGGGACCGTATCTCCTTTAGTGGCTCCGATTTCGATCATTTAAATCTTTACAGACTTCATCACTGCTAGTAGAGTAAAAGTGTCCTTTCTTTGCTCAGTAACTCACTCATGTAATCCTGGTGTGAACTACAAACAGAAACTGACTGTATCTGTAGTATAATCTACAGAACTAGTCTGAAATGTAAACTATAGAACCTGACACTCCGCTCTTTCAGACACATCAACATTAGGGTGACTGGGTTAGAGCAGGTTGTGGCCAGAGTCCATGTTTTTATTTTCAAGTGTTAAAATGGTGGAGAAAGTTCCTGTTCACAGCAGCAGTATAAATAGCAGTAGAATGGCTGGACATCAGATGAAATTAATACTGTTCCTCATTGTGGGAAGGAAGGCTGCTATTAGTCACAAGTTTACAGAAATGTGTGTGTTGGTAGATGGTGTGGGGCAAGTGGTTTTCACAGGACAGATTTTCACTACGTAGTTAGTTCACTTTTCTTCCCAAAAACTTGTTGTTGCGAACTTTGGAAGACGGCGGTGGTGTTGCTGTAACCTAGCAACCTATCCATATGGCCCATCACCAATACCCCAGTGTAAGATTTGATAACTTGGCAGGCCAGAGGAAATCTTTCCCTGTTGGACCTGAGAGAGGCTTTGGCGGGAGGAGGTGAAATGTTTAGGACCTTGCCGATAGAAATGTAATGAATAGAGCTAACATTATTCCCTGTTCTACATGACAGACAAACAAACATGTTCTACACAATATATTTTTGTAAAGAAATGGCCATCTGTGAATGCAGTTGAGCCAGAGTAACAGCTGTGCAGACTAAACCAGTCTCAGGGGATTACACAGGGTGTGTGCATGTAATATTGATTTAGACATGGCTGACAGTGTTACAATATGGTAGTAAATCTGTGAGAGAGATTATTGTAGTCCATATTGTAGTTAGGCAATGTGCTCTACATTTTAACCACTTAGGCAATGGATGCAGAGAGACAGGTAGAGGCAAACCTTGCTCCAGGCAAGATGGTCGGCCACGCTGTCGATGGACAGAGCGATCATCTTGACGTTGCGTTTCTTAAACTCATCGCTGATCTTGGCAGCACAGGCCAGCTTTGTGGTACACACTGGAGTAAAGTCCTGGGGGTGGGAGGACAGGACTCCCCATCTGGAGGAGAGAAGCTATCAGTAGGTCTCAAGACAGAGGAGAGGAAATACCAGTCTGCTCTCCATATGCTCTGCAGCCAGAGAGCAACAAGTGGGTAGGGGTGGGAACAGACTCAGGCCTAAAACATTACACAGTGTTCGTGTTTCACTTTAGCCGTTAACACGTCGGACTACGTAAGGGAAGGTGGATGGAAAGACTGAAAATTATGTGACCAGTCTCTGGAATATGTGGTTGACCAATGATGCAACAGTGTGTGGAGTGTGTAAGTGTGAAGAAAATAACAGGACAACTTGTGGTACTGGTAACAAATGCTTCATAGAACCACACCTTTTTAGTATCATATTACATCAAAACAGTAATTGTGACCACTGTCTGATGTTTTTAACTGAAGTACCACAATTTACACATCATTCTGTATTCAGTGTTGGGGAGTAGTGAACTACATGTAGTTTAACTAGTAATTTAATTACATTTTGAGGTAACTTGGTAGTTGAATTAAATTTTGGTAGTGTTTTCAGTAGTTAATTGCTTTTTTGCCATGTAGCGGTGTAGTTAACTACAAGCTACTTTTTTGGCAACAGAACTGCCCAATTCTCACTGCGTTTAAAATAGGCTAAATTACACATTGACTCCTAACGCTAAAAAGAAAAAGGTTCTTGAGGGGTTCTTTGTTAGGGGTGAATGTGATGTGTAACCATTTTCACCAAATGTTTATTTGCATATCAGGAAGGGTTCTTTGCTGCTGAGATGGTTGTAAAGAACTGTCCTTTACTTCTCCACCACATTTTCCTTTATGCAATGAAATGGTGCACTTAAAAAGTTCCTATAATTTTACAGTACACTACAGGCTACTGGTTGCAATCAAAGTAAGGTAAACAACAAGTTACTGCATTTTGTGTATTTGTGCCAACCGTCGGTGGAAGTGTTGTACCAGTTTAGGTGGTTGATGGTTGTTGTCAAAGGTTGAGCACTTATTTCAACACTCAATTCTGCTATCTTTATAAGAGCATATGACAACGAGCTGCACTGATAAGAGGTTAGTGTGCATTTCACAGAAACTTAATGGCAGTTAGTTGCCTGTAGGTTGCTATGAATTTTGTGTTACCTAACTGGCAACTAGCCGTCAATCCATACACCTGACAGGTGTGGCATATCAAGAAGCTGATTAAACAGTATGATCATTACACAGGTGCACCTTGTGCTGGGGGCAATAAGAGGCCACTCTAAAATGTGCAGTTGTCACAACACAATGCCACAGATGTCTAAAGTTTTGAAAGCGTGCAATTGGCTAATGACAGCAGGAATGTCCACCAGAGCTGTTGCCAGAGAAATTAATGTTAATTTCTCTACCATAAGCCGCCTCCAACGTCATTTTAGAGAATTTGGCAGTATGTACAACTGGCTTCACAAACGTAGACCACGTGTATGGCGTCGTGTGGTGTATGGCGTCGTGTGGGTGAACGGTTTGCTGATGTCAACATTGTGAACATAGTGCCCCATGGTGGCGGTGGAATTATGGTATGGGCAGGTATAAGATACGGACAATGAACACAATTGCATTTTATCGAAGGCAATTTGAATGCACAAAAATGCAGTGACATTTTTTTAAGGCATCTGTCACCAGATGCATATCCGTATTCCCAGTTATGTGAAATCCATAGAATAGGGCCTAATGAATTTATTTCAATTGACTGATTTCCTCATGAACTGTAATTCAGTAAAATCCTTAGAATTGTTGCATGTTGCATTTATTTTTGTTCAGTATACATATCTACTTCGTACCCCTGCACATCGACTAGATACTGGTACCCTGAGTATGCAGCCAAATTATTGTTACGCATTGTGTATTTATTACTTTTATATTTTATTTCACTCTGCGTTGTTGGGAAGGGCCCGTAAGTAGGCATTATACAGTTAGTCAACTTCTGTTCTTTACAAAGCATGTGACAAATACAATTTGATCTCTCCATCATTACAAGAATATCATCAATATTCCTTGACCATGCCAATTTACAATCTAATAGAGCGTAAAGTGTCAAGGTCAAGGCATATTGATCATATTCTTGTAAAGATGGAGAGATGTCTGTCTGTGATAAAGAGATGCCCTGCTTTTTTTTAACACCACAGTCGACCAAACAGGTCCTGCAAGCTCTGATTTTATTACATATTGACTATGCCCGGTTAAATGTTGAGGAGCTGCAAAAAGGAGCTGCATTTGGCACAGAATAGGGCAGCACGTCATTGTGACACAAGGGTTGATATCAACAAGAAGCATGCCCGTCTCACTAAAGTAGAAGGATTGACTGCATCACTTCTTGTTTTTATGAAAATTCCACATTGTCTGTATAATCAAATAACATACAGTTCTGACAGACATACGTACCCCACAAGAATGCCACCAGTGGTCTTGTCACAAGTCCAAAAGAAATTCAAGGCAATGCACAGTATTGTATAAAGCCATGATTACATGGAACGCCCTTCCATATCATATTACCCAATAAAATAGCAAAATCTGCTTTAAAAAAAATTATAACACCTCACGTCACAACGCCTCTCCCCTACATGGGCAGCACCATTGAGGCCATCTCCATTTTAAAGTGTCAATTTACTTCACGATTGGCCCTGATGACCCAGTTGGACATGACTCCAACCGGGTCATCAGCCAATGAAGATGAAAGTCCCACCCAGTTGAACACAAAAAAAATGGTGGAAGCCCTCAATGGCTTGATGCAGCTAAGAGGGGTTACTTTACTGATAAAATCATTGATACCAAAAATTACCCTTTTAAGGTCATTTAAGGAACTAGGCAATAGTAGTACTACCAAAAACAAACTAAACAGTATTGGACTGGACTCTTTTTCTTTTGCAAAGGTAGCAACAGCCAAAGTAGCCAGTATGCTAGCAGAGCTTAAATGCTCCAAAGCTACAGGACTACAAAGTTTCTTAGAGATTCTGCTGAGCAAATTGCCTCATGTATTAAGCATATCGTCAATCTCTCTCTTGAACATGGCATCTTTCCTAGGGACATGAAACAATCGAAAGTTATACCTCTGTATAAGAAGGGGATAAAGTCTGACCCTGGGAATTATAGGCCTGTATCAGTGGCGGTCAGTGCCTTCTATGAGGAGGGAGAACAGTAATTTTTTTCTTCCCATGAGCCTTGTTGGATGACTGTCATTCATATTACACTCACCCAGTTCAATGTAACATCGATTGGTTTAGGCTACTACATGATACTCAAGTTATCCCAACACACATCATGAGGTTGCTACAACCTAGCCCATGAATAAAAGTTTACAATGTAGGTGCACACATGTCTAGAGAAATTTGAGATGAGACAGTGACACATGGACAGACCGTGACACATTCAATACCGCCTCTCTTGCCTGCATCTAGCTTATCTAGGGTGTAATCATTAGTCCAACAGTTGCAAATGAGATTTTATATTGGACAAAATCAGATATTTTCATCCCCGTTTCGTTGGCTTCCGTTTAAGAAACGTTGTTCAACAGAATCGACGGAATGAATACACCCCTGATCATAGCAGCCACGTTGTATTCCTTCTTGCCTCTATGCGCTCTCCTGCTCTCACCTTTCCCCTTCGTTTGTGGACTTCAATGAACATCACATCAGCTTTATGTGACCAGGCGAAAAAAACTTTCCAAGCCAAACCACTACACACAGCCTACATTGTTGTCCCCATATTAGCTAATGTAACGTCCTAGTCAACATAGCTAATAGAACTAATGCATTAGTCATTGTAAATAAGAATGTTCTTAACAGACTTGCCTAGTTAAATAAAAATTATAATTTGTAAACCCACCACAATCAGTAACGCTACAGTGTATAGTCAGTAAGCAGTTAGACCGGCGGCCCCGGTGGCAATAATTTAATAAAACCAAAAGCTTACTTTGACTTGAAAGAGTTCAAGTGTTGTGTTGGATAGTCATTGCCAGCTAGCTAACATCGTATCCCTCTGTTTGAGCCAGGTGTTTGAGTAACTAAACTAGCCAGCTGCATTTGCTAGCTAAGTAAGTGAAACTGAAAATAAAATACAAAATCTCTTGCTTCTCCTTCATTTTTGAAGAAATGAATTTGTTAAAAACTGTTGTATTTCTCTCTTTGAGTCAACTACTCAGCCCATTTTATGCACTGCAGTGCTAGATAGCTGTAGCTTATGCTTTCAGTACTAGATTCATTCTCTGATCCTTTGATTTCATGTCAGTTCATGCTGTAAAAGCTCTGATAGGTTGGAGGACGTCCTGTGTAAGTCTATGGAGGGGGTGAGAACCAAGAGCCTCCTAGGTTTTGTATTGAAGTCAATGTACCAAGAGGATGGAAGCTAGCTGACCTCCGGCTACATCATGCTGCTACCCTACAGAGTGTTGTTGAGGCTACTGTAGACCTTCATTGCAAAACAGTGTCTTTTAATAAATTATTTGGTGACGTGAATATATTTAGTCTAGTTTTCAATGTTTTACCATTTTTAATTTGAAGAAACTCAGTGAGGATGGTCCTCCCCTTCCTCTGAGGAGCCTCCACTGGCCTGTATCTATCCTCAGTATAACATCAAAGATCCTGGAAAGAGTTGACATGAGCAAATGTATGAATGTCAACCAAGTCTAATGTGTGATTTTCAGTCGGGTTTGTCTACTTTACTTGACTGACTTCATCAGGAAAGAGATTGATGAGGGAAATATCTGTGGAATGGTACTGCTTGACCTACAGAAGGTTAACCACTGTCTCCCAATCTCCAAACTGGAAAGGGAGATAGCAAGTGGTAGAGGTTAATGGTTCACTGTCTAAGGCAAAACCAATGAGTTGTGGCATTCCGCAGGGGAGCGTGATTGGGTCTCTTCTGTTTTTACTGTATAAAAAATGTGTGTTCTTGCCATCTTTTCCTTTATGCAGATGACTCTACACTTCTGGTGTCTCACAAAAGTAAAACTATGTTGGAGAGCATACTTAGCACAGAGCTTACTAACATTAGCAAATGGCTTTGAGCTAATACGCCATCTCTGCACTTAGGTAAATCGGAGGCAATTTTTGGGGGGTTCAGACCTAAATTGTGTAGGTCCTCTGAAATCAGAGTGGAGTTAGGAGGTGAGGTGCAGACTACTAAAACCTCTGTTAGCTACCTTGTATGTATCCTCTATGGAAACTTGGGAGGTGTGAGCATGGCCACTAAAGTGCTTGGGAAGGTTAATGCCAGGACTAAGTTTTTGGCTAGAAAGTCCAAGCTGCATGATAAGAACTCCATGAGAGTGCCAGCCACTGCCCTAATTCAATGCCATTTTGACTACTCTAGTACTTCCTGGTTTGGGGGCTTATCTAAGCTTCTGAAGGGGAAGCTCGAGCTAGCCCAGAATAAACTGATCAGGGTAGTATTGAAGGTGAGTCTACGTACTCACATAGACAGGAGCAGCTTTCAGGAACTCAACTGGCTGCCTGTTGAGGGTGTCTCAGATTAGACTGGGTTAGGTTTACAGGAATATTTATGGTTCTGCACCGAGATATCTAAGTGATTACTTTCCCCATGCTGAAGATGCACACAATCACAGCACCTGATCAGGTGTTCCTAATGTGTGCTTATACACATTCAGGAGTAATGCTGGGAAGGTACTTTCTTGTATACTGGAGCCTCAGAGTGGAATGAGTTGCCTCTGCCCACAAAAACGACATCATCTCTGCAAAGCTTTAAGAATAAAGTAAAAAACTGCCCATATGAATGTACCCTACGATGTAACTGCAATGATGAGATAGTTGTTCTTTGTTTTTATGTTTTATTATCTTGCTGTCATACTGTGTTCAACAGTGTTCAATCTTGCCTAGCCGTCTTGTTTCAAGAGGACCACAATGGAAATAAGTCCCAGACTTTGTCATATCCTTGATGATTTTGCTTAAGCTTTTTCAAGTTGTGTGTGCTTGTTTTTTTGTTTTTTTAAATGGTCGGATTAATAAACCTAACAAAAGAAAAATACTTTGGATGGTCACCTGGCTCGGAGACAAAAGCCAATTGAAGCACTGAGACACACACCCCTAAACAATGGCAACCTTGTCTGGTCAGTCACACACTCTCAGTGCAGGCTGGTTTAACATACTGGTGCTATTGTGTTCCTCTAAACAGTTTTACCGATAAATGAAGGAGGGGGCACCTGGATATAGGTGCACACACATCTACATGCTCACGTCACAACGACTAAATTTAAATGGGATGTTGTTGCAGAAAGAATTTCAATGTATAGGGCTAGCCTAGAAAAAACATGCCTCTCTATTTTCACATGGCGCGGCAGGTAGCATAACGGTTAAGAGCAGTGGGCCAGTAACTGAAAGGTCACTGGTTCGAATCCCTGCGCCGACTAAGTGAAAAATCTGTTGATGTGCCCTTGAGCAAAGCACTTATCCCTAACTGCTTCTGTAAGTCACTCTGGAAAATACTGTCTGCTACAGCCAGCATACCCCACTGCTGGCTGGCCTCTGAAGCTAAGCAGGGTTGTCCCTAGATGGGAGACCAGGTGGTGTTGGAGGCCCAATAGGAGGCACTCTTTCCTCTGGTCTAAAAATAAATATCCCGATGCTGCAGGGCAGTGATTGGGGACATTGCCGTGTGTTGAAGAAGTCTTTTGGATGGGATGTTAAACAGGTGTCCTTACTGTGTGGATCCCATGGATCTTAAGGGCATTAACCCCAGTGTCCTGGCTAAATTCCCAATCTGGAACTCATACCATCATGGCCACCTAATCAGTTCCAGCTTCCAACAGGCTCCTTCATCCCCCTCCTCTCCCCTGTAACTATTCCCCAGGTTGCTATAAATGAGAATGTGTTCTCAGTCAATGTACCTTGTAAAATAAGGAAAGATTTATTTTTTTTGTATGTACAGCTGTCAATTATTCACTTTTTAGTGTGACAGCAGCTGAAAGTCTCTCCTAAGGTTAACCTTCTATAAAGGCTCAGGTCAAGAGCGTATACGTTCAAAACAGGACGTATTTATATCAAAATCAATCAAATCTAATTCACGATTGACTGACATTTTAATAGGGATTGAGGTACAACATCTTTTGCGTGACCTCTAGCCTCCACGGTTTTAGGATCTGATATGGGATCAGCGTTCTCCACTTTCCATATGACCCCGAACCACGGATTTATATGTTAAAACTGAAACTGGTCCTGGGCCGGTGCTTAGCGTCTATGATTAGGCTACCATCATGATATGACACTTGCTTCCGTGTATTACCAATTTCACGCTGATGTCGTGGCAATGAGCATGCAGCCAAGTATATTTGTTTATTGTCTGTATGTCAAATGTTATACAAACACACCATCAGTGAATTAGGCTACTGATTATGCAATTGATGAGTCTGCTGCAGATACAAAATAACAGTTGAGGTACAGGTAGGCTACCGAAGATCATCACACCGACTTGTTTAGCCTACAACAGGTAGCACTTCCTAGTTTCCTAGGAAGTCATGGAATTTGATCTTCCCGATGGTTGTCTCGGCTTCGAAGTTGGGGAATTCGTCTCCTAGCAGTATCCCAGGCATGGTCCTCTCTCAGTGGCGAGGAGATGTGAAGGAGAAGTTGGTGGGGGTTATATTGTTTCCACTAGTTACAACAGCCACAAAGTCAAAATTGGCTATATCGTAAAAACGTTTTGGTCTTAATTTAAGGTTATGGCTAAGCTAATGTTAAAATAACATTTTAATAATATAAATTGTAGAAATAGTTGGAATTAATGACTTTGTGGCTGTAGTAGGTTATAGGCTAGGTAACCTAATGTAGCAGACATAAAATATGCTCTGGCTCATAGAGATAGATAGATGGAGGACTCATCTTTGTATCTGTGCCATTTATAGCATCAGTGACTGCATGGGCAGCGCCAGTGAGGCAATCTCCATTTTGAAGTAGTCCATTTTCTTCTTCACGATTGGTTGATCCCTCCTGATAACCCAGTTGGACATGACTCCAACCGGGTCACTAGAAAGGATCAGCTAATGAAGTTGGTAGTCCCACTCAGTTGACTACATAAAAATGGTGAAAGCCCTAAATGGCGATGCCCATGCTAATACGGCCTTTTGGCTCTATGTCTAGGCCAGGGTTTCCCAAACTCGATCATGGGGCTGCTCCTGGGAGCACGTTTTGTTTTTTGCCTTAGCACTACACAGCTGATTCAAATAATTAAAGCTTGATTATGAGTTGGTTATTTGAATCAGCTGTGTAGTGCTAGGGCAAAAACCAAAACGTGCACCCAGTAGGGGATCCAGGACCGAGTTTGGGAAACCCTGGTCTATACACATGGCCCTGAATGAATGGACAACAGAAGAGAGAGTTACAAGTATGTAAAATCCCCCAGCAATCAGAGCAGCGATCTCACTGAGGCAGAGGTGACTAGTGTAAATTTCAAAATGCTTCCTTTTTATATAAAGACATTTTGATTAAGATTACTAGCTAGCCCTAATAGAAAGATGTATTGCAGTCAATGCACTCTAAGCTTAGCCTATTGGCATAGCCGTGGGAGGTAGGGGTGTTGCAGCACATCTTGAAAAATCATTTTTTTAAATATATATATATTAATAAATAAAATAAAATGTTGTCCCCCCCACAAAAGTAGTGCACTGGGCCTATACTATTCCTGTATTAGTGACCAATTTAGCCGTATGTAGAGAGGGAAAAACAATTATTCCCCCATCCTCCTTGCCATTGGCGAATTTTAAAAAAAGTCCATGCACCTCCACTCCCAAACCTCTGCTTGCTGTTATGCCTATTGGCTCTTCAGTTTATTTTAGTAAATACTTTATTAACACTTATCTTAAAACGGCATTGTTGATTAATGGCTTGTAAGTAAGGCGCATGTGACAAATACAATTGGATTTGATTGAACATTCAATAACAGTGTTTTGTTCATAATTATACACATTTACAATAGTCAGGTAATTATTCAGTTTACCTCATTCGCAATCTTTCAACGAGAGCAAATCTCCCAGTGTGCTTTGCGCTAGGAAAAACAAAAATGGCGTTTCAGAAAAGTTGTTGAGGACGTAAGAGGAATTGTCACCTGTGAAGCGGTGACATAACACCTCATTTCAAACACAGAAACCGAACAAAATGCCTTCTCCTAAAGCCAAAAACAACGCCAATCGCAGTGGAGGTGGGAGCCCAGGTCTCAGCGGCAGCACCAATGGCAACGGACGCTACGAGTTCATGTCGCTGAACCGAACCCCTCCAGCCACTCTCTTCCAGCGGCAGGGCTCCGACCCAACCGCTGCAGCCAGACTGCGGGCCTCAGAGAGCCCTACCCGGCGAAGAGGCTCCGGGTCCTCCACCTCCTCCAACACAGGCATGCCCGAAGAGGACTGTATGCGGCTTAACCCTTCCTTTATCGGGATAGCCCTTAGCTCCCTCCTCGCCATAGACCTGTGGCTCTCCAAGCGGCTTGGCGTGTGTGCCTGTGAAGATTCATCCTGGGGCAGCATTCGACCATTGATGAAACTGATAGAAATTTCTGGACATGGAATACCATGGCTGGTTGGGACAGCCTACTGCCTGTATAAGGCTGACAGTGCCGCAGGACAGGAAATTATGTTCAATCTCTTCATGGGTAAATATGATAATGTCATATTAATGGGTTTATTGATAGTAATTCTGACAGGCAGCCTCCAGTGTAGAAAGCCGGAAGGCTCTGATTTAGATTTCTTCCATAGAAATAGAATTCAAATGTTAAGGTTACCACCACACCACCTATTGTAATTGTCATGCATCCCACCACTCATCCCTATCCCCGGCCTTTTTACAGCAGACACACACACACACAGAATGTTTGACTTGGTCATGAGGCTCATCGGAACTGAGTATCAGCACCTGAAGTATTCATCTGTTTGAGTTCCTGCACCTCATATAGAATATTAGCTGAACACTATTGAGGAGTTGCAGCACCTAAATATGAATGGTACCGGCACCTATTTCAGTACAAGTCAATGACTGCACACACAGACCACAAGGAGGATGCCATGCTTAATAATGAATGTCTATATTGGTGTTTTTATTAGATCAGTAGGTAGCCTACATATTTATAGTCTGTAGTGGCTCCTTTTCTCCCTCTCCTCCATTTGCAATGATGGTAGAAGATGAAAGCACATCCTTGGTAGGAATCACCCACCCTATTGTTTTTCACCCGTCTTGTGCTTTCAGATAAGTATCAGTACAGATTAGTCTGAGATGAGAGGAGGGAAGGATTTGGCACCTTATTCTAATTAGGCCTATCCTGCGTATGCCCCCTCATCTACCCATGCCTTACAGCAGACACACACACACTATTTCACCCCTCCCTTCACAATATTTTTTAAATTTTCTCTCTTTTTTTTCTTTCCTTTGGTGCCAGCTCCTTACCTGTAACGGTCATCCCTCGTTCATCCTGTGACCCATCTGTTTCTCTCCTTCACTCCTGTCCAGAGGCCATCCCTCTCTCCATCCCCTCATCTACTACTCTCTGCTCCACTCTTCACTCCTGTCCAGAGGCCATCCCTCTTCTCCATCCCCTCATCTACTACTCTCTGCTCCACTCTTCACTCCTGTCCAGAGGCCATCCCTCTCTCCATCCCCTCATCTACTACTCTCTGCTCCACTCTTCACTCCTGTCCAGAGGCCATCCCTCTCTCCATCCCCTCATCTACACTCTCTGCTCCACTCTTCACTCCTGTCCAGAGCCATCCCTCTCTCCATCCCCTCATCTACTACTCTCTGCTCCACTCTTCACTCCTGTCCAGAGGCCATCCCTCTCTCCATCCCCTCATCTATACTCTCTGCTCCACTCTCACTCCTGTCCAGAGGCCATCCCTCTCTCCATCCCCTCATCTACTACTCTCTGCTCCACTCTTCACTCCTGTCCAGAGGCCATCCCTCTCTCCATCCCCTCATCTACTACTCTCTGCTCCACTCTTCACTCTGTCCAGAGGCCATCCTCTCTCCATCCCCTCATCTACTACTCTCTGCTCCACTCTTCACTCCTGTCCAGAGGCCATCCCTCTCTCCATCCCCTCATCTACTACTCTCTGCTCCACTCTTCACAACAGTTCAGGCAAGGTGACACACAGTACAGTATTATAATTCCTTATGATTATGCGCCCTAGTGTATCTAGCACACTTAAGGCAATATTTTGGAGGCCTAATTCCAAGCATCTATCTTGAATACTACAGCACGGGGTGACTCATAATCAGCAGTCCCTGCGGTTATATCCACGGGGTGGGTGGGTTTAGGGTCATGAAATATTGTGTGGATGAAGGGCGGGTGGGTTGAATATAGAGAAAGCAATGCATTAAAAATCCACAAATGTATAATAATTTTGCAATTCATATCTATAGGCTACATTTGAGGTTTTTCTTGCATCGTTTTTATCTTCAATAATTGGGTAAGCCTATGCTTTAGGGCCTAACTACGCACACCAAATGCACGGCAATCACCAAATGCTTTTGGGAACATGGGCAGAAAAAGATAACGTCGATCCACTGAGGGAAAAGGGATAAGGTCGGAGTTGAATTCAATAAGAGAAAAGCTGTGAAATGGAGAGTTGAAAATAAAGAAAAGGGAGGGCCAGAACAGCAATGTTTGGGAAAGATTTGGTGAAGTGGTAAAAGAGCATGATACGCCTTCACCAAAGTTATGTTATGTGTGATGATTGTGAGGCGCTATACAAATTCGAGAGTCACAAGATGGGAACTTCAAATATGGCACATCAAGGAAACTGTAGCCTACTGTTCAGATGGGTTAAATTGAATAGTAACTGAAGTCTGAACCCTGAATATAAACTCTCACATAGCCTAATATAATATCAACTCCTGCAGAATTATACATTACTTTGCAGTAAAATGATACACCAAATGTACATTTTGACTCGAGCAAGAGTGGAGAAATATTTATTGATTTCAGCATCTTTAAAGAATGAATGTGCGGTTAGGGACAGTCTGTAAAGGTGCCATCTGTATCAGTGTCATAAAAGCTGATAGTATTTCAACCACAAAATATGCATCCAAGCCGAATTGAAATTTTATCAGAAACATGTTGGGTCGTTTTCACTGCTTTTAATTTCCCTAACTGGTCAAACTGATGTCATTAGAATATTTTGTACAGAAAGTCTTTTTGGTATTGAATTTTCTCCCCGGTCCCTAAATGGCTGCTGCACGAGAGAAGCAAAGCTGAAAGGGAACTTTACCAATGTCAACTAGAGTAAAGCATTCATCGATTTATGACATTATAGTGAGCAAGGGGTTTATTTTTTTCTTCTAGGGCATAATAAAAGAAGAGAATGTATCTCTTCGCATGTATCTAATTATAGATAAGTTGACTAACAAATATTCTACCAAAATGTCAGAAATTATAAGCAGAAACGTATCAAAATTAAGTATACATTTTTTTATCCCGTACCACCTGTCAAAAAATTGTTCTGCCGTCTCCGACTGTACAGAGCATTTTCTATCGGCCTATTTGCAGGTTAGGGTTGGCTGCAGGACTCAGAGTTTCACTTCATCACATAGTCAGGCGGTTGCGGATGGGTTATTAACAAATGCGTGTGAACAAACGGTTGACCCGCGCATCACTAGTAAACACGCACACACACTCTTCAGATGCTGGTGCCAGATTCTCTCACACACACACACTTACAATACTGATGCTAGAAATACACATCATGGGGGGGATCAGGCAGAGTGTGCCATCTCTTGTCGTCTCAATTCTTCCAACGCTATGAACAGTCAGACACTAGAAGAGACAGAGAATGTCCCCTGTTGGTGTGTAGTGGTGGTGTGGTCCTGGGGTGAAAGAGTGTCTGAATGTCTGCCTGTCTCACAGACAGAAAAATAAACAGACAGAGAGCGAGCGGTCCTCTGTGCAGTTTAAGTATTCACAAGGTTCAGCCTGAGCTAGAATCTACAGTACAGTAGCAGAGTGTGCCGGTACCACTCAGTCGGCAGAAGTCTGTTACTGTGTGACGCAAGCAGACGGGAGAGGCGGTCCCTGTTGTGTGACTGTGATGCAGCCAGAAGGGCTGGAGGAGCCAATGACAGCTGCTCCTTTACAGCCTAGATAAGGAGGAAAAGACTGCAGCTCTCTGTCTTTGTTTCTTTCTCTTTCCTCACACATCTTCTCTCTCTCCCTCCCTGGCAAAAGGCCAAAGCTGTTACTGAGCGTTTGTGTGGAGGTTCGGCTCAAACAGGCGTAGAGTTTGTTGTCTCATATACTGTGATAACATTATACGTTTGTGTGGGTGCAATGTGTATTGCTGCTAATACTATATGCTGGGTGTTAGTGTATTTGTTAGTGTGTGCATACATTTGTTTGTTTTGGTACTGTATACTGTTTACTGACTGGTCTGTTTGCCAACCATGTAATTGCTCTCATCTCTTTCCCCCTCTCTCTCATATCTCGCACCCCATTCTGCATCCTCTCCCCTCAGCTCTCATTCTTGACCTGATCCTGGTTGGCATCGTGAAAGCGGTCGTCCGTCGGCGCCGCCCATCCCACAACCGCATGGACATGTTCGCCACCTTCTCCGTGGACCGCTACTCCTTCCCCTCGGGGCACGCCACCCGGTCCGCCATGTGTGCCCGTTTCCTGCTGGCCCACTTGGTGCTGGCCGCCCCCCTGCGGGTGCTTGTGTTCCTGTGGTCTGGTCTGGTGGGGCTGAGCCGGGTGCTGCTGGGAAGACACAACATGACCGATGTGCTGTTTGGCTTCCTGATGGGCTACTGCCAGTACAACCTGGTGGAGATGCTCTGGGTATCATCGCTGGGTATGCAGGGGCTCCTGGGGCTCATCCAGGGGTGAGAGGATGGGAGGGTGTGGTAGGTGGGAGACAGACGCCCTGTCCCAATATGTATGAAACATTGACTGATCCTGTCCCATACTGACACTGTGGTCACTCATCATTGCCTGTTCAAGACAAACAACTACAATAAAGCCTACCACCCACCAACCATCCACCCATATGTAACTGCAATCAGAAGTACCTAGGAGCAGGGTGCTCTTCCATACTGTGATAAGAGAGAGAAAGTGTGTGTCAGGGTGCTCTTCCATACTGTGATAAGAGAGAGAAAGTGTGTGTCTGTGTGCGTGTCTCAGAGAGAAGTGTTCTCAAAGGGGAGAATGAATGCTATAGGTTAACTTATGAATTGATTATGGTGTCTGTGGGGCGCTCTGAAAAGAGCAATGTAATTTATGGAGGACACATCATGTATTGACTTATTTTAAACTTTTAAGGTATAGAGCCTCACAGTGGAGGTGTCATAACAGCCATAGAACCTTACGGTCAAACAGGGAAATGGTTCCAATCGTTTTTCCACCATTCATTTTTCCTATAGGGGATTTTAGAAACACTTCAAATAAGGGCTGTGTTTAAATCGCTCTCGGACAAGGTGACTTTTATCAATATATTTTCGGCTCTATTTGGAAGTTCTAATTAGCATCAAACTAGACATCATGCAAGACTACAAATCCCTGTAAGCTCCTGCACGTCATCTCTAGCTGACACCTTTGCTAACAGGTATTGTGTCAATTTAAAACTTGCACAAGACCGTTCACAGAATTGTCCATTTTAAAGAAATGTAGCCAATTTATTAATTACTATATTGAGCTAACATTAGATAGTTAGTTAATCTAGAGACTCTTACCTTTGCCTCGATTCGGCTGTCTCGTCCACATCATCATGGCATTTGTAGTTCTTTAAGATAGTCGCATTAGCAGCTAATTAACGTTTACATTTTGGGGGGTAAATACAGGCAAATATATTGATAAAAGTCACCTTGTCCTAGAGCGATTTACACGGTTATCAAAATGTAACGCCAAGGTAAGCCTACATGAAACACAGCCCTTATTTTAAGTGTTTCTAAAATGAATGGTGGAAAAACGTTTTGGAACAATTAACTTGTTTGACCACTTGGTTTTACGGGTATTATGACTCCTACTGTGCTACTCTATGTAAAGTTCACAGAATGAAATGGATTGTCTTTTTTATTTCTCACTGAAATATAGTCACCCTGAATGTGTTATTGCAGATCTTGAGGAATGATACCAGTTTTCTACAGATGGGTGAATGCTAAAAAATAATTAACATTGATGATGTTTTAACCAGAGACAGGAGGCATGGTTTTCATTCCAAATTAGGTTACCCAACAACTTTACAGCTACGGTGACATCAAACATGTAGTTCATTCATTTTATAACCTTTTAATGTGTTAAACGTGATCTCCTCTTATCTATGGCTCTGAGACCTGATCCTGAAGATGGTTCTCATCTTGTGGAGAGTTGATTCCTTATAGTAACTGTCTAAATAGTTTTTCAACAGGTTTGCAGTGGTTGGAGGGAAAACCGGAGAGGCCAGGGCAGGTTTTATAGTTCAGTCACAGAGATGGTAGAATAGCTTTTTGTCTTTCTGATAGAAAGGGAAGACACCAAGTCAGCTGTACAACTGAATGCCTTCAACTGAAATGTGTCTTCCGCATATGAGATCACAAGACGGTGAATGTCCAAGACTGGTTGCTCATTCCTGCTGTACTGTTTTGTTACAGGTGTAACTGACACACACACAGGTGTAGACAAAGCACCAGTCTGAGGTGCATCATTTAATGTTTGTCCAGGTTAAACCCCTGTGTGACGCCAGCTGTAGTAGTGGTGTAACCTAACGTAGCAGGTGGGTCATTTCAGCGAGCCATGACACCCACCATCTCAGATTGTTCTGAAAATGTTTCTGTAGTTAGAAACTGATAAGATTTGCCTTATTGCAACATTATTTGCTTGAAATATAATTTGATCTCTGAGAAATTAAGCTAATTGATTGCACCCAAATTGGCCATTTTTAAATTGGATGTATATAATATTCAATAAATATACTACATAACATCTGATGTGGACCCCCAAAAATTCGAATGAGTTAGACATGAGGATTCCAAAGAAAT
Source organism: Salvelinus sp. IW2-2015 (assembly GCF_002910315.2). Lineage (NCBI taxonomy): Eukaryota > Metazoa > Chordata > Actinopteri > Salmoniformes > Salmonidae > Salvelinus > Salvelinus sp. IW2-2015. The sequence goes on from NC_036856.1 coordinate 23,494,866, forward strand.
GGTGAAAAGCCACCCACGGACCACCACACCCCACGCCACTCTCAACCCAACAAGTATACAGTACCAGTTGTATATGTTTAACAAGTGGTATGGAGCTGCGGCTCGGAGTATTGTTTCTTCATCCTATGTAATACATTCTCAGTGAATTTGGGGATGTTTTTTTCCCCCTGTTCAGAGAGATTAGTCTTTGAAGTTGTTAGGTTTATGTCCCATCCTACATTCTGATATTACCAGGTTCTGCCCACTAAATGGTGCTGTTCCTGCTCTTGGCTAAAAAATACATATCCCCCTTCAATGTTAAAAGGATACTTCTGGTTGTTGGCAACTCCGCTAAGGGTGGTAATGGTGTAACCATGGTGCGTGCCTTAGCCACTAATTAGCTGTGGGCCGGATCTAGTGGCCAAGTGCTTTCCACCGTGTCCTTAACTGCCCTACTGTTCAACTGCTCTTTGCTCTGACTACTCATGGCCTCCCCTCTATATGAATGTACATTCTCTGGTGCATGTGAGGCAGGAGTGAGGGACCCAGTCAGAGAGTTCTCAGGTGTCCTGGGTGTTTAGAATGTTTCTGGGTGTTTCAATACGGTGGTCATTTTGTGCCGTTACCAGTGTTGTCATTTGGCTGTTGTCACATTGTGAAGATTCTGCACAGACCCTAATCCTGGCAGACGGAACATTCTTTTGTTGACTCTGATGACTAATATTCCCTCTTCTATCCCCCAGCCACTGTTCTCTATCTCCTCAACTCTGAGACCAAAACCACTCTCTCTCCTATCCTCCTCAGCTGAGTGGATTCTGCTGTAACTGAGAAACCTGTAAGAGGTGTGTGTGAGTGAGGAGGCCACCCACTCAAACACATCCGCCGTGGTTAAATATGGAGGAGCAGCTTATTAGCCCCGTCTCTCTCTTGCCGTCTCTCACCCTCACGCTATTACAGCTGTCTCTCCCTCTCTCGGCCCCCCGCGTCTGTTTCTGCTCAGAGAGAAGAGTCAGGCTCCATTACCGCTCCATTCCTCAGCTGCTCTTCACCATTTATCTTGTATTCCCTCCAGCTGAATCACTACCCTTTCCCTTGACTCCCCCTCACTTATCTACTGTTATGTTGCATCCATGCTCAAGTATGACTCCAAACTAAACATTAAGTATTTTGCATGAGAAATATTTTTCTGGGGAAGATTTGGTATGTTACAATGCAGTGAGTGCAGCTACACATGATGTGTTGGTCTTGATTAGTCTTCATGTACTGTTCCCTGAGAGATGGTCTACATCAGTAGGGTATTTTTTCTCTGACTGTTGTGAACAACAGTTTCTCTCATTCATACATGCATACATACAAGCTGTATTTCTTCAGCAATAATGCAGTAGTAGAGAATAGACCTAACCAGTGATAGGTCAAATCCTACCGATTCAAGAACCAATGACATGGCATCCCCAGAAACTGCATCCTGTTATCTTCTGATGAGAAACAACCAGCCAATGTAATCATGGTTCTCTTAACATTGCAATAAGGAAGAACGCTCTGTTTTGTGTTATCTATCTACTCACTAACGTATGTCTGAGAATATTATGCCCAATCAAATGTTATTTGTCACATGCTTTGTAATCAACAGGTGTAGACTAACAGTGAAATGCTTACTTATGGGCCCTAACCAACAATGCAAAAATATATATAATAACACAAGGAATAAATACACAATGAGTAACGATAACTTGGCTGTATATACTGGGCACCAGTACCGAGTTGATGTGCAGGGTACGAGGTAATTGAGGTACATACAGTGCCTTTCAGAAAGTATTCACACCCCTTGATTTTTTCCCCCACATTTTGAAAACCACCTTTCTGGGTAAGTCTCTTAAGAGCTTTCCACACCTAGATTGCGCAACATTTGCCCATTTCATTATTTTGAAAAATTCTTTAAGCTGTGTCAAATTTGTTGTTGATCATTGCTAGACAACCATTTTCAGGTCTTGCTATATATTTTCAAGCAGGTTTAAATCAAAACTGTAACTTGGCCACTCTGGAACATTTCACCATCTTCTTGGTAAACTATTCCAGTGTAGATTTGGCCTTGTTTTAGGTTATTGTCCTGCTGAACGGTGAATTTATCTCCCAGTGTGTGTGGTGGAAAGCAGACTAAACCAGGTTTTCCTCTAGGATTTTGCCTGTGCTTAGCTCCAGTAGCTACAATATTGTTGATCCATCCTCAGTTTTCTCCTATCACAGCCATTAAACTCTTTTAGTCACCACTGGCCTCATGGCCATGTGTTATTTCATAGTTTTGATGTCTTCACCATTATTCTACAATGTAGAAAATAGTAAAAATACAGAAAAACCCTGGAATGAGTAGATGTGTCCAAACTTTTGAGTGGTAGGCTGAATCACAACCGGCCGTGATTGGGAGTCCCGTAGGGCGGTGCACAATTGGCCCAGCGTCGTCCGGTGTAGGCCGTCATTGTAAATAAGAATTTGTTCTTAACTGGCTTGCCTAGTTAAATGAAATAAATAAATACTGTAGTTAGGGATAAAGTGTCTAGGTTACAGGCTAGCTAAACAGTAGCAGCAGCGTATGTGATGAGTCAAAAGAGTTAGTCCGGGTAGCTATTTAACAAACTGTTCAGCAGTCTTATGGCTTGTGAGTAGGAGCTCCTGTTGGTTCCAGACTGCATCGATACTGCTTGCAGAGTAAACTGTCTATGACTTGGGTGACTGGAGTTTTTGACAACTTTTAGTCCCAAACTACTTTTGGCCAGAACCCTATAGGCCCCGGACTTGGAGCTAGTAGTCTGTTTGGAACTGTGCGCCATCTCAGCCTCTGTACAGTCAAAAGACAAAGTTTGCAGACACAAGCATTGTTATTTTGGGTTGACTGTATATGGTAGCAAATTTGACTTTATTCTATGGATTTTGGAGGCGTACTCCAGAATGATTGCACTAATTCTGTATATATATTTTTTAAATAAATGTGTCAAGTTGTGACCTTGACTCACCATGTGGTTTATATTTAGTTATCTGGGACAAAATTACATCAGTTTTATCTTTTGTGGCTTAATAGAAGTAGCTGAAAACTAGAAATGACAAAGTGGAATTTTAAATGGAGCTTGATGCTATTCTGCAGAATTGTTTGAGTGTAAATCTGGTCTAGAATATGTAGTATGGTAGAATCTGCGTCATGGAAATTTACCAGATGTGGTGCGAAGCCAGATATTTGTTTTGACTGTAATATCTAACCTCCACCAATATAACCCAGATCATTGCACTCCTGTCAATGTTAAACATGTTCACTTTGATCCAGGTCTTATTTTGTGATGATTAAAAAAACGTCACTGTGTTTGCTCGGCATAAAAGGCTGTGATGAGCTCTTCCCTTTTGACACACACACACAACCCTCACCTGCCGACACACAACACAAAGGTAAGTCACATTAGAGTAGACATTACTGCTTCACCATATGTAATTGTCTAGAATCTATGTAGAAATGTCATGTGCACTGTACACTATTATGCAGAATGTATACTGCAATTACAGTGGAATAAAGTATTCTGTAGATGTTCTGTTATATTTAAGCCTAATGTCTTAATGATGGAAAAACCTTTTGTCTAAATTGAAGTGTTAGAGGTAGGATAATCTTAATGAGTTTTCGATTTCATGTTTGAATTAAACAATGAATGTCTGAAATCGAAACGTTGGTAAAAAAGAGCCATCAATTCTGTGGTGCATTAAAGAGCGACTGCCCCTAAAAAGCAACTAATCCTTTTCAAAACAGCCTATGTAACATTGATATGAGTCAGAAACATTTATTCTAGTGTTAAAATTTAATGTAAATAGGATAATTTTAGTCATAAAGAAGGTTGGGTTTGGATTACAATGATGCCCTCTTTTGCCAAGCTCCATGTGCAAATCACCCCCGTCCACTTCGCTTCCCTTCATTGAATAGGGCTCCATTGTTTCATCGCCCCCAAATGCGTTCAAAGGATCATGTGTCCTATAGCTACAGATTGACCTCCACAGCCAAAGTTCTATGGTGTGCATACCCTGCCAAAGGACCCTAGTATGGAGTTCGCCGGTCCTCAAGTCTGGGGCGGCAGGTAGCCTAGTTAGAGCGTTGGGCCAGTAAACAAAATGTTGCTAGATCAAATCCCTGAGCTGACAAGGTAAAAATCTGCTGTTCTGACCCTGAACAAGGCAGTTTACCCACTGTTCCTTGGCTGTCTTTGCAAATAAGAATTTGTTCTTAACTGACTTGCCTAGTGAAATGAACGTTCCCTAAAAGTTCTCCTTTGGTTCTTTAGAAAACAATTTTTCCCACAACGTTCTGTGAAAGTTATTTTTCAAAGAAACACATTCCTCACAAGTCCTCAACTGGCAGCTTCATTAAGTAGTACTCACAAAAAACACCAGTCTCAACGTCAACAGTGAAGAGGCAACTCTGGAATGCTGGCCTTCTAGTTAGAGTTGCAAAGAAAAGCCCTATCTCAGTCTGGCCAATAAAAAGAAAATATTAAGATGGGCAAAATAACACACACTGGACAGAGGAACTCTGCCTCGGCCAGCATCCGAGTCGCCTCTTCACTGTTGGCATTGAGACTGGTGTTTTGCGGGTACTATTTAATGAAGCTGCCAGTTGGAATTCTGAGGCGTCTCAAACTAGACACTCTAATGTACTTGTCCTCTTGCTCAGTTGTGCACCGGGGCCTCCCACTCCTCTTTCTATTCTGGTTAGAGACAGGTTGCGCTGTTCTGTCAAGGGAGTAGTACACAGCGTTGTATAAGATCTTCAGTTTCTTGGCAATTTCTCACATGGAACAGCCTTCATTTCTCAGAACAAGAATAGACTGACAAGTTTCAGAAGAAAGTCTTTGTTTCTGGCCATTTTTTGCCTGTAATCGAACCCACATGCTGATGCTCCAGATACTCAACTAGTCTAAAGAAGGCCAGTTTTATTGCTTCTTTAATCAAAACAACAGTTTTCAGCTGTGCTAACAGTTGTAAAAAGATTTTCTAATGATCAATTAGCCTTTAAAATAATCAACTTGGATTAGCTAACACAACGTGCCTTTGGAACACATGATGGTTGCTGATAATGGGCCTATGTAGATATTCCATAAAAAATCTGCAGTTTCCAGCTACAATAGTCATTTACAACATTATCAATGTCTACGCTCTATTTATGATCAATTTTATGTTATTTTAATGGACAAAGAATGTGCTTTTCTTTCAAAAACAAGGACATTTCTAAGTGACCCCAAACGTTTGAACAGTAGTGTGTGTGTATATTTAAGATTCTTCAATATTCCACCTTCAGCCGCCTTGGCGTACCTCTCTCTGAGGAAAGACCGAAGGCCCCTCCACTCACCTTGAATTTCTCAGAATCATACTGGACAAAGTCTCCTTTCAGGCCTCCCGGCCTCTCTACAAACTTCAACGCATTTCCCTCCCACTATCCAATTACTTGTAATCTCCCCACTGCACTAAACGTCAGCGGCTTTCACTGCTGGGCCACCTGATCTCTGCCATCAGGATCACCCCTCAAGGCAGTTCCTTCCCGTCCCACCTTCTCTCCCTGGCCACCTCCGTGCCTTCCCTGCTTCACGCCGTGGTCTTCGATCCCTCGTGCCTCTCGGAGCTCAGGCTTTGGCACCTCCTCAGTCATTGGAATGGTATCACCTTTTTCTATGATGACTGTCTCTTCTCCTGAAGACTTACAGCTTTTCACTGCGCTGCCTCTTCCATTGGGTACGAAGGTTTCTACAGCGGTCATTGGTTTGCTGCCGTAGCCGCTTCTCTCTGGGGAAATGAAGGGTCCAGAAGGGCCATCATTAACCAGGGCCGTTCTGACTCCCTCCCTATCATGAGTTTCCTAACACAGCCAGGTTAGACGTCTGTCAGTTCCTTCTCAGAGCTGTACATGTACCCGGCCAATGTAACGCAATCGTTGATTATCTGTCCCGTCTCCAATTTCAGAGATTACGGCACTTGGCCCTAAATGCAGAACCCCTACCAACCCCAGTCCCTCCTTATTCCATGATGACCTTAAAAAATACAGAAATGCCTTATTTGCTTTAGTATTCAGACCCTTTGCTATGAGACTCAAAATTGAGCTCAGGAGCATCCTGTTTCCATTGATCATCCTTGAGATGTTTCTACAACTTCATTGGAGTCCACCTGTGGTAAATTCAATTGATTTATACATGATTTGGAAAGGCACACACCTGTCTATATAAGGTCCAACAGCTGACAATGCATGTCAGAGCAAAAACCAAGCCATGAGGTCGAAGGAATTGTCCGTAGAGCTCCGAGACAGGATTATGTCGGGGGCACAGATCTTGGGAAGGGTACCAAAAAATGTCTGCAGCATTGAAGGTCCCCAGGAACACAGTGGCTTCCATCATTCTTAAATGGAAGAAGTTTGAAACCACCAAGACTCTTCCTAGAGCTGGCCGCCTGGCCTAATTAAGCAATCGGGGGAGAAGGGCCTTGGTCAGGGAGGTGACCAAGAACTCGATGATCACTCTGACAGAGCTCTAGAGTTCCTCTGTGGAGATGGGAGAAACTTCCAGAAGGACAACCATCTCTGCAGCACTCCACTAATCAGGCCTTTATGGTAGAGTGGCCAGACAGAAGTCACTCCTCAGTAAAATACACACGACAGCTCGCTTGGAGTTTGCAAAAGGCACCTAAAGGAATCTCAGACCATATGAAACTAAGATTCAACTCTTTGGCCTAAATGCCAAGTGTCCCGTCTGGAGGAAACATGGCACCATCCCTATGGTGAGAAATGGTGGTGGCAGCATCATGCTGTGGGGATGTTTTTCAGTGGCAGGGCCTGGGAGACTAGTCAGGATAGAGGGAAAGATTAACGGAGAAAAGTACAGAGAGATCCTTAATGAAAACCTGCTCCAGAGCGCTCAGGACCTCAGATTGGGGCGAAGGTTCATCTTCCAACAGGAAAACGATCCTAATTACACAGCCAAAACAACGCAGGAGTGGCTTCGGGATAAGTCTCTGAATGTCCTTGAGTGGCCCAGCCAGAGCTTGGATTTGAACCCAATCGAACGTCTCTGGAGATAGCTGAAAATACCTGTGCAGCGACGCTCCCTATCCAACCTGACACAGCTTAAGAAGATCTGCAGAGAAGAATGTGAGAAACTCCCCAATAAAGGTGTGCCAAGCTTGTAGCGTCATACCCAAGAAGACTCAAGGCTGTAATCGCTGCCAAAGGTGCTTCAACAAAGTACTGAGTAAAGGGTCTGAATACTTATGTAAATGTGATATTCGGCCTCCCGAGTGGCGCAGTGGTCTAAGGCACTGAATCGCAGTGCTAGCCGTGCCACTAGAGATTCTGGGTTCAAGTCTAGGCTCTGTCGCAGCCGGCCGCGACCGGGATACCCATGGGGCCGTGCACAATTGGCCCAGCGTCGTCCGGGTAAGGGGAGGGTTTGGCCAGCAGGGATGTCCTTCTCCCATCGCGCACTAGCAACTCCTGTGGCGGGCCAGGCGCAGTGCACGCTGACACGGTTGCCAGGTGCACGGTGTTTCCTCTGAGGCATTGGTGTTGCTGGCTTCCTTGTCCACCCAACTTTACAGGTTATGTGGGCATTGTGTCAAGAAGCAGTGCGGCTTGGTTGGGTTGTGTTTCGGAGGACGCACGGCTCTCGTCATTCGCCTCTCCCGAGTCTGTATGGGAGTTGCAGCGATGAGACAAGACTGTAACTACCAATTGGATACCACGAAATTGGGGAGAAAACGGGGTAAAAAAAAAGTTTATGTGATATTTCAGTTTTTGTATTTTTATATTTTTTGTAACATTTTCTAAAAAACTGTTTTTGCTTTGTCATTATGGTGTATTATGTGTAGATAGATGAGGGGGGAAATTATTTAATACATTTTTGAATAAGGCTGTAACGTAACAAAGTGGAAAAAGTCAAGGGGTCTAAATACTTTCCGAATGCACTGTATTACCTGCCTTTTTCCTCCAACGACTTGGTCACCATGTCTGCCTTCTTCACCCATGCCAGCTCATCCCTCTTCATGCGGATGTACCTGGCCAGGATCAACATCTTTCTCAAGTTGCTTACTGGGTCTTCATGTTCCTCCTCTCACCTGCATGTCTCCCTTCTCCTCAAGGGCTTCCAACGCATAGAAGTCCCCCCTCGCCGCCAGTCCATAACACTCGACATCCTGTCTGCCTGCATCCAGACGCTTCGGTCTGGTTACATCTCCATCACAGTCTCTTCCACACTATAATCAATGTTTCTTTTGCCATTTTTGGGGATTCCTGCAATGTTCAGAGTTTACATCCTCATCTACTATCTACATCCCTTCTCGACATCCTAGTGTGTCAGACGTTCCCATCCTCAATCAGTTTGGCAAGACCACACCAGTCTACCAGTTCCAGCTACCATCTACCCTCAGCCCTTATGAACCACTTACCTACTTGCTGCAGCTCAGACAATCTCAACATGCCTCTCCATCCGACCCACTATTCATCACTGATTCTGCTTCCATCACCAATGATTCCATTCCCATCTGAGACAAATACTTTCCCTGTCTGGTTATCTTGTTGACCAATTCTCTGGACAAACCTGCCACATCCATTGCATCCCGACACAGCATCGCAGACCACACCGTTTCAACTCCTCGCCAACTGGTCCTCTCAAGCCTATCATTCCTACTTCCGCTCTGACATAAACATCAGGACAGCCCACAACATGCTAATCTCGCAGAACCTGCATTAACTCAGGCACAGTCCTCCAGTCTCCACCTCCTTTCACGGACACCATCTACTTCACGCACTGTATCCTGCCCAACCTGCAAAAATAGTATTTGTCTGGTTCCTCAGGGTTTTTTTCATTCAAGGGAGTTTTTCCCTCGCCACGGTTACTTCTGCTTGCTCTCCTGGGGCCTATGGTTAGTTTTCTCCATGGGCACCTAGTCCATATGACTGTTCTACCTCAACTATATCGCCAACGATTCAGCACATGAAGTCCAGAACAGCTATCCAGGGTCCAACTAACTTGGTGCTCTCTTATTGGGGATACTGCCTAACTACTGTACCACGACCTGACGGTGATGTCTACCTGAGGCTCCAAGCCAAACCCTACAGAGTCAACCCCTCCGGATTCTTGATCTGCAGCCCTTGGCTTCATCCGGTCCATTCTCATTTCCCCGCTGAATCCTCATTCTCACATTCATTCCATCTCCTCAATAAATATTCTAAACCCATTTCATGTCTAGTCCTGACACTCGTGAAATGGCGTTAAGGATTAGGAGAAGGGACCAGTCTTGAATATAACACTTAACTAGTTGCCTAGCAACTCAACAAGCACCAGCTGTTAACCATTGCGAATTAGCCTATTTTTTGCAACACTTTACTAGTTTGCCTTGAACGTAACTCCTCAAACAAGCTCCAGCTGCTACTAACTGCTAATCTCCACCCCTGTTTTCACTCTTCTTAATCACCACTACCCCCCTACTTAAACCTGACCAAACAGTAATTCCTCCTCTTTTTTGTGTCACATGCCATTCCTTAAAAAAATATTGTAAACCCATTTCATGTCTGGTCATGTGAATTGAACTCAACCTGCAGGAGGTTTGTTTGTTGTGATTGAGTGGAGGGAAACGGCTGCGGGCAAGGTTCTGACAGATGGGTGTGTCATGGCTGCCAGCATTACATGAGGAGCAAGCCAAAATACCAGGCCAAATCAGTGGGTGGAGTTCCCCTTTAAGATCACCAGCATGAAGCAGTTTGTTTTCTAATCAGCATGCAGTTTTTCTCCATGCACCTGGTATTACAATAGGCGTGCAAGTTTGGCCTATGCTTTTTCTAATGTTTAGCCTAATTTCAAACTGGTCAATGTTTGCAGGGTGTGGCATAGTTATCGCTCAAAAGTCAGATTGTTTCATTTAAATGTAACTAAACGACATGGAGAGAAGCTATTGCTGTGACCTTATCTTAAGCATTCTATTTTTATCATAACACTAAAGAACATCTCTCCACTCTCCTGCCTGATATCATCTACACAGAGTGTACACCTTCCTGATATTGATCCGCACCCCCTTTGGCCCTCAGAACAGCCTCAATTTGCCGGGGGCATGGACTGCACAATGTGTCGAAGGCGTTCCACTGCTGGCCCATGTTAACTCCAATGCTTCCCACAAGTTGGTTGGATGTCCTTTGGGTGGTGGACCATTCTTGATACACACTGGAAACTATTGAGCGTGGAAAAACCCAGCAGCGTTGCAGTTCTTGACACACTCAAACCTGTGCACCTGACACCTCCTACCATACCCCGTTCAAAGGCACTTAAATATTTTGTATTGGCCATTCACCCTCTCCTCCACCTTAATCTACACTGATTGACGTGGATTTAATAGGTGACATCAATAAGGGATCCTAGCTTTCACCTGGTCAGTATGTCATGGAAAGATCAGGCATTCCTAATGTTGTGTACACTCAGTGTATGTAAGTTCAATTAGAGCAATTAATTTTTGCACAACAAACTGCTTTTTAAAATTAGTTATTTTACCTACAACCTCTGCTGTCTATCCTTCTCTCCTATACTCTCCCTCCCTCTCTTTCTCCTCTCCTACTCTTCCTCCCTCTCTCCTCCCTTGTCTGGGGGTAGGGGCTTGAAGTGCGTCTCTCCCTGTAGCGCCATACTAACCATCACTCTCTCTCCTCCTTGTAGTTCCATCATGGTACTAACCTTCTCTCTCTCTGTAGTTCCATCATGGTGCGTACAGTAGCAGTGATCGGGGCGGGTCCCTCAGGTCTGACCAGCATCAAGAGCTGTCTGGATGAGGGTCTGGAGCCCACCTGCTTCGAGAGCAGTGATTTTACATCGGGGGCTGTGGAAGTTCAAGGCAAGGCCTGGGACCAGGGACTGATGTACATTACATTTGGCAAACTAAGTTTGCAGATTTATTCAGGCCGTTATAATGGTTGCCATGTTGGCACCAACAGTTCAAAGGTAGACAATATATACAAAAGTATGTAGTCATCAAATTAGTGGATTCAACTATTTCAGCCACACCCGTTTGCTGACGGGTGTATGAAATCGAGCACACCGCCATGCAATCTCCATAGACAAACATTGGCAATAGAATGGTCTTACTGAAGCGCTCAGTGACTTTCAACGTGGCACCATCATAGGATGCCACCTTTCCAAAAAGTCAGTTCGTCAAAAATTCTGCCTTGCTAGAACTGCCCCCGTCAACTGTAAGTGCCGTTATTGTAAAGTGGAAACGTCTAGGAGCAACAACAGCTCAGTTTGCGAAGTGGTAGGCCACGCAAGCTCACAGAACGGGACAGCCAAGTGCTGAAGCACATAGCATGTACAAATCATCTGTCCTCGGTTGCAACACTCACTACCAAGTTCCAAACTGTCTCTGGAAGCAATGTTCGTCGGGAGCTTCATGAAATGGGTTTCCATGGCCAAGTAGCCACACACAAGCCTAAGATCACCATGCGCAATGCCAAGTGTCGGCTGGAGTGGTGTAAAGCTCGCCACCATTGGACTCTGGAGCAGTGGAAACGCGTTCTCTGGAGTGATAACTCACGCTTCACCATCTGGCAGTCCGACGGACGAACTGGGTTTGGTGGATACCAGGAGAATGCTACAGTACCTGCCCCAATGCATAGTGCCAACTGTAAAGTTGGGTGGACAAGGAATAATGTCTTGGGATTGGAACGTCAACTGCAAGCCAGGCCTAATCGCCCAACATCAGTGCCCGACTTAACTAATGCTCGTGGCTGACTGGAAGCAAGTCCCCGCAGCAATATTCCAACATCTAGTGGAAAGCCTTTCCAGAAGAGTGGAGGGTGTTATAGAATCAAAGGGGAGGAGACCAAATCCATGTTATACAGTGGGGCAAAAAAGTATTCAGTCAGCCACCAATTGTGCAAGTTCTCCCACTTAAAAAGAGAGAGAGAGCCTGTAATTTTCATCGTAGGTACACTTCAACTATGACAGACAAAATGAGAAAAAAAATTCCAGAAAATCACATTGTAGGATTTTTATGAATTTATTTGCAAATTATTGGAAAATAAGTATTTGGTCAATAACAAAAGTTTATCTCAATACTTTGTTATATACCCTTGTTGGCAATGACAGAGGTCAAACGTTTTCTGTAAGTCTTCACAAGGTTTTCACACACGTTGCTGGTATTTTGCGCCATTCCTCCATGCAAGTCTCCCTAGAGCAGTGATGTTTTGGGGCTGTTGCTGGGCAACATGGACTTTCAACTCCCTCCAAAGATTTTCTATGGGGTTGAGATCTGGAGACTGTCTAGGCCACTCCAGGACCTTGAAATGCTTCTTACAAGCCACTCCTTCGTTGCCCGGGCGGTGTGTTTGGGATCATTGTCATGCTGAAAGACCCAGCCACGTTTCATCTCAATGCCCTTACTGATGGAAGGAGTTTTCACTCTCAATCTCACGATACATGGCCCCATTCATTCTCTTTAAACGGATCAGTCGTCCTGGTCCCTTTGCAGAAAAACAGCCCCAAAGCATGATGTTTCCACCCCCATGCTTCACAGTAGGTATGGTGTTCTTTGGATGCAACTCAGCATTCTTTGTCCTCCAAACATGACGAGTTGAGTTTTTACCAAAAAGTTCTATTTTGGTTTCATTCTCCCAATCTTCTTCTGGATCATCCAAATGCTCTCTAGCAAACTTCAGACGGCCTGGACAGTACTGGCTTAAGCAGGGGGACACGTCTGGCACTGCAGGATTTGAGTCCCTGGCGGCGTAGTGTGTTACTAGGGTAGGCTTTGTTACTTTGTCCCAGCTCTCTGCAGGTCATTCACTAGGTCCCCCCGTGTGGTTCTGGGATTTTTGCTCACCGTTCTTGTGATCATTTTGACCCCACGGGGTGAGATCTGCGTGGAGCCCCAGATCGAGGGAGATTATCAGTGGTCTTGTATGTCTTCCGTTTCCTAAAAATTGCTCCCACAGATTGATTCTTCAAACCAAGCTGCTTACCTATTGCAGATTCAGTCTTCCCAGCCTGGTGCAGGTCTACAATTGTTTTGCTTTGTGTCCTTTGACAGCTCTTTGGTCTTGGCCATAGTGGAGTTTGGAGTGTGACTGTTTGAGGTTGTGGACAGGTGTCTTTTATAACTGATAACAAGTTCAAACAGGTGCCATTAAACAGGTAAACGAATGGAAGACAGAGGAGCCTCTTAAAGAAAGTTACAGGTGCTGTGAGAGCCAGGAAATCTTGCTTGTTTGTAGGTGACCAAATACATATTTTCCACCATAATTTGCAAATAAATTCAATAAAAAATTCTACAATGTGATTTTCTGAATTTATTTCTCATTTTGTCTGTCATAGTTGAAGTGTACCTATGATGAAATTACAGCCTCTCTCATCTTTTTAAGTTGGAGAGAACTTGCACAATTGGTGGCTGACTAAATACTTTTTTGCCCCACTGTATATCTGTATGTATCAATCTACAGAAGAGTTACCACACTGTTGTGCCTAGCGCAGCTAACATAATGTAATGATTATAAATGGGTGAAACAGTCCCACGTTTGAGTTGACCTAATATGCTCAGAGTGAGATCTTATTTATTATGTAAGCACAAGGAGCAGTCAGTTATCAGATGTAATATGATATTGATGATCATATCACACGCTATGACTTAAACATGTCTGCCTCCTTCCAGGAGGTTCTGAGCCCAACAGAGCCAGTATCTACCGTTCCCTCCACCATCAATATCTCCAAGGAGATGATGTGTTTCAGCGACTTCCCCATCCCAGCTGACTACCCAACTACATGCACCACTCCCGTATCCTGCAGTACTTCAGGCTCATGCTGAACACTTCAAACTGCTGCAGCACATCCACTTCCAGGTGACAGCAGAGTGACTTTACAACCCAATTATAGGTATAATAGGTTGGTTGGTGGGTTCAAGGTTGGTTAATTGTGTGTGTTTCAGACCAGGTGCGGAGGTGTGAGACAGAGGCCAGACTTCAGTCATTCAGGCCAGTGGGAGGTGGTGACAGAGAACAGGAGGACAGAAGGAGACACACATGTTTGACTCTGTCATTGTCTGCTCTGCCACTACTCCTACCCACACCTTCCACTTAAAGACTTCTCAGGTCAGCAGAATCAATCAATCAATCAACAAATAAAAATCTTTTTTTTAATAAAAAGTGCTTTACAATAACTGGCCTAGACCCCTAGAGCAAGCAGTTAGCACAATGGCAAGAAAAACCTCCTTGAACCATTCTCAGAGCTGAGACTATCTTCTGATAGCATGAGAAGAATCACTCCTTTATTGCACCATTTGTGGCCTGCAGGGCCACAAATGTCATTTTGCAGGGCTCTGGCAGTGCTCCTCCTAATCCTCCTTGCACAAAAGCGGAGGTAGCGGTCCTGCTGCTGGTTGTTGCCCTCCTACGGCCTTCCTCCATGTCTCCTGAGTACTGGCCTGTCTCCTGGTAGCGCCTCCATGCTCTGGACACTACGCTGACAGACACAGCCAAACCTTCTTGCACAGCTCGCATTGATGTGCCATCCTGGATGAGCTGCACTACCTGAGCCACTTGTGTGGGTTGTAGACTCCGTCTCATGCTACCACTAGAGTGAGAGCACCGCCAGCATTCAAAAGTGACCAAAACATCAGCCGGAAGCATAGGAACTAGAGAGTGGTCTGTGGTCACCACCTGCAGAATCACTCCTTTATTGGGGGTGTCTTGCTAATTTGCCTATAATTTCCACCTTTTGTCTATTCATTTGCACAACAGCATGTGAAATGTATTGTCAATCAGTGTTGCTTCCTAAGTGGACAGTTTGATTTCACAGAATGTGGATTGACTTGGAGTTACATGTGTGTTTAAGTGTTCCTTTATTTTTTTGAGCAGTGTATATACACACACACACACAGTAGAGCATGCCAATCGAGTATTCTGTTGATTTCAGGTATTGAGTCGTTTGAGGGGAATACTTCCACAGTTGGGACTATAAGGGTCCAAAGAGACCTTCATGGGAAGAGGGTGTGGTGATCGGCATCGGCAACTCTGGAGGAGACATCGCTGTGGAGTCAGCCGGGTGGGCCGAGCAGGAACTAACAGCTGATACAGGGTCAGATTCAGAGCAGGTAACCACTAATACACGGTCCGATTTTCAATTGGCATAGTTTCTGTGTTTATTTGTGTTGGTTGTTTGTTTCTTATTGTCTGTTTTCTTGGTCTGTGATGAAGTGTGACTGGGGGGGAAGAATGTCTCTTAAATATGATAATAAAAATCAAAAATGAATTATCAGTCCCTGCCTCTCTCCCGTTCTGCAGGTGTATCTGAGCACGCGTCGCGGTGCGTGGGTCATACGTGTGCCTGTCGGACAACGCGGCCCGTGGACATGAAGTATAACACACGCTTTGTCCACATCCTGTTCCAACTGCTGCCAGTTAACTGGCTCAGCTGGTTCGGAAGAAGAAGCTGCAATGCCATGTATGACCACACATGTACGCCTCAAACCCAAACACAGGTGTGTGTGGTTGGGGTGTGTTGTTGGTTTGTTGTGTGTGTGTGTGTGTGTGTGTGTGTGTGTGTGTGTACAATACATGAATACATTATCTCCTCTCTTCTAGGTTGTTCAGTACGATTCCAGTGATCAATGATGAGCTTCCCAATAAGATCTTGACTGGTGGAGTCATGGTCAAACCCAATGTCCAACAGATCAGAGGCTCCAGTGTGGTGTTTGAGGATGGGAGTGTGGTGGACAAGGTGGACACACAGCCAGACACAGATACACACACTGAAACATACATGCTCGCATTCACACACCTTATTAACGTTTAACCTGTCTAAGTGTGTTTCGTTTTCTAGGTGGATGTGATTGTGTTCGCTACGGGCTACAACTACGACTTTCCCTTCCTGCCTCCCAACGTAATGCATAAGTCTGGCCACCGGGTGGGGCTGTACAAGCATGTGTTTCCCCCCACCCTGGAGCACCCCACCATGGCCGTAGTAGGCTTCATCCATGCCTTGGGAGCCATCATGCCCCAGGCAGAGATGCAGTCCCGCTGGGTCACAAGTGTCTTTAAAGGTCAGACTGAGTGATAGCCAGTAGAGAGGTAGCAGGATCCATTACTGCACATCATTTGGTTCTACCCCCACCTGCTTCATGTGTAGTTCTGATCAGAGGAGTGGTCTTAGTTCTGTCTTGTTTCTCAGGTCATAAGAAGCTACCGTCCAACCAGGCCATGCTGAAGGCTGTGGAGTGTGACACCAAGGACATGGACAAGAAGTGAGATGGCTGTCCATCCCAAAGCCATATAATATCTAAGCTTCATACATACCTGAATAGAATGCATTCGGAAAATATTCAGACCCCTTGACTTTTTCCACATTTTGATACGTTACATCCTTATTCTAAAATGGATTAAATAAAAAATAAAAGCTGGGTATTACTAATCAATATCCTGAATAATTAATAACTGATGACTGTAGCTCTGTCCTGTCCACAGCTACATCGTATCCAAGCTGGTGCCTCTGCAGGTGGACTTTGTGTCCTACATGGATGACATCGCTGGGGAGGTGGGGGTCGGACCCAGCCTGGCCTGGCTGTTCTTCACTGACTACCCCCTATTCAAGAGGGTTCTGTGGGGTCCCGTCACCGCCTACCAATACCGTATCACCGGCCCAGGGAAATGGTCCGGGGCACGCCAAGCCATCTTCACCCAGTTTGAACGCATGTTCCAGCCCTTCAAGACCAGACAGGTGACATATTTATTATATATTCATACTGAAGATGCATCTAAGATATTTGTATTTAAGATTAATGTACATTGGTATCGAATAGGTTATTATACTATGATGTGTTCTTCTGCCCATCCTTGTACCAGGTGGAGGAGAAGCAGGGATGTTCTGTGGCGGGCCGTCTGCTAAAGCTCAGCCTCACAGCGATGGTGGGAGGAGCAGCAGCCTACTACTTCCACCTCCATCCACCCTCCTCCCTCACCTACCTTCTCTCCAAACTCACACCTCAGAGAGCCTGAACACCATCCTCCTCCAGCTCCCTCCTCTCCACCCTCAACCCCCAGAGAGCCTGAACACCACCCTCTTTTCATCCTAAACCACCTCCCTCCTCTCTTTTATGAACACCACCCTCCACTCCTCTGCTCATGTGATCTTCATGATTCTCAGAGCCATTCCTCTGCTGTGAAGTATATTATTGGTATTATTAAAGATTGTAACTGGACTGCTCTTTGTGTTTAACTGGGTAGAAAAAATTACTTCTGTTAAATTTAATACCCCATATTAAATTTCATAAATATTGTTTATCTTCCCAATGTTCAACCATTCCGCAAACATAGCAAATGTTTAAGCGAACTGAACGCACATTTGCATTTGACACAGTTCCAGTCAAAACTACTTCAGCTGAGAGAGAGCAAAGTCTATCCCTCTGACATACAGACTGGGGTTACATATCAATCTGGGTTTTGACTGAGAGTTTAGAGGTTTTCCACACCAGCGAACACAGCAGGCAACACACAGGCTTCTGGGTCCACTCACTGGACCAGGTGAGTACAGTCTATGGGTGACATTTAGATGGGTTTGCATTGTTATACAGGTTTACAATAGATGATAAATAACTTGGTGGGTGATTATATTTATCCTGTTTCACGTGTACAAGTGTGTATTATACCCATGTGTTAAATGGAAATGTGTTTTTGCATATCCCAACGTCCCCTGAGACACCCTTGGTGAATGGGGTCACAGCCAGGGTCAGCCATTATCAATGGTGGCACAGTAGCAATTAAGGGTTAATCAACAGATTTTTGACCTTGTCAGAGGTCAAGGAGTGTCAAATTTAGTCAGCAATTTTTGGGATCGGTAATTTGCTACGTGAGGCTTATTTGATCTAATAGAAGTTTCATAATGGTTAGGTTGTGAAAAAAATACAACTTTATATTGGAGTTGCCTGTTGTTCACACACATCTGCCCTCTCATTGGCTAGAATGGTCCCACCCGATCTCGCCTCCTGCCTTCCATCAATCAAAGACAGTAGAGCGCTTCCATCTTTGAGGACATGTATTTCCATTGTTAGAGCAGTCACTCCACTATCTTGTCAATATAATAGATTGTGTAATAGATACTCTTTGTTTCTACCCCTGTGGGAGAATCTCAATTGCATACTCTCTCCTTGCCTCCTTCTCAAAACCCATTGGAGAAGGTCAGAAGGGAGAGACCTTGCTTTTTCATCCAATTTGTTTTGAGGAGGGAGGAAGCAAGGGGTAAACAATTGAGATTCTCCCTGTGTCCAATGGAATAGAGGTAAGCACAACTTCTTTAACATCAAAGTTTACTGTTTGACAAATGTATTTGTGTTGTTCCATGATTTTGAAGAAAAGTAATCAAAGCAATGTGTGAGCAACTCTCCCTTTAAAGGTGCAGTAGACAGCTTTTTGGGCGATCCAACCAAATCCAATAGAAACGGGAGTTATAGATACGTCATTCTCAGTAACTAGGTTTTCATCCAATTGGCGACAGATTTTTTTGCGAATATTCTACAATCCACAAAGAAAATATGCACATTTTCCCACCAGTGGTGTTTCCACCAAATGGACTTGTTGGGTCTAAAAATCAGAGCGTGATAAGTGCACACAAAATTGACTTTTCCCGCTTAAGTTTTCATGTACCGATTTAAAAGTTGTTTCCATCGCATTTTCAACTACCTCACATAAAAACTGTTGCATTAAATAGCATGTGCCTTCTCTGGTCCTGGCACGTGCGCTCTAGTCAACAGCTGGAATAAACAGTGAGAGTAGGTTGTGCGGGTAGGCTGGTCTACACAAGATTGTTCATATTTTTATTTGTCAAATGGCAGTCAAGCATCGACTATCATGTCACCAGAACAAGGCCCTCGATATGTATTGGAAATGAGCATCAATATTACCGTGCACTTTCACCACCCTGTGAAGTTTAAAATAATTTATTCCATCTGTAGATAAACTATATGGCTTCCTGAGTCATAGTGGAAGGACCACACACCATATCATTTATAGTTTATCTACAGATGGAATATGGCTTCCTGAGTCATAGTGGAAGGACCACACACCATATCATTTATAGTTTATCTACAGATGGAATATGGTTTCCTGAGTCATAGTGGAAGGACCACACACCATATCATTTTAGTTTATCTACAGATGGAATATGTTTCCGAGGTCAAGTGGGAAGACCACACACCATATCATTTATAGTTTATCTACAGATGGAATATGGTTTCCTGAGTCATAGTGGAAGGACCACACACCATATAATTTATACAAGTGTACTGAAACTGCTAAATTTATTATAGTATGACTTTACACGCATACAAACTATGGATGGAAACGTGGTCAATGAAAGCAAGCCTGAGAGGCCGTAGATTTGTTCAATGTGGGATAATTCTATACTTGCCGTTCTTGTTTCGTTTTTGCTAAAATTATGCCAATAACCGTTAGAATTTAAAGCAGCAATCCACAGGTCGTGGGCGACACTATGCCCATAGCTGGAGAGGAAGTAAAATTCACTTGAAATGTAACATTACAGCCGCCAGAAACAATCAGAGCAGACGAAGTCAACATGCATAATCTCTGTTCTTGGATCTGAATCAACACCATTCTCTGTTCTTGGATCTGAATCAATTCAAGTCAAAAGAGAAAAAGATTGCTCATGACCAATCCAGGAACCGGATAAACATAGGAATTAATTTTGAAAGGTGTTAGAGAAATGGCCACCATTCTCATGGACTGGTAACCTTAGGTAAGTGTTGGGTTGCATTTTTAGCCTGCTAGCTACGTTACATGCTAACCTTAGTGTGTTCAATGTTCAAGTTAGCTAACATCTTCTGTATTCGGACTGTTTTGTACTCAAGCGAAATGAAATGATAGCATCAAGTAGCTACACTGCATAAACCCCACAAGATGCCAAATGCCTTTATTTCAACTAGCTGACATTAGCTAGCTAAAGCTAGATATACAGATTGTTGACATGATAGTGTTTTGTTGAGACGGTAGTGCTAACTTAGTTAGCTAGGTGGTCGACATCATTTTTGGCCAAGGACCACCCCAAAAAATGCATCTAGCTATAACATTTGGCACAGTAACATCAAACAAACATGTGTTACTCAGGGAGATACTGGTGGAGATCATTTGGAGGTAACCCGAGGCTGTACAAGTTGTGGTTGTGCAAACCCCAAAACTGAAAGGGAAGGTAAGAAATGCTGTATGCATTTTCTGTTATGCTTTGTAATTCAACCAAAATAGTTAGCTATGTTTGCCTGTTCAGCACATTGCCTGCCTATATACAGCATTGATTCCTACCTAGTGTGAACTACCCACCAGAATGACAATGAAAACCCAGTGTGGTCAGTAAACAATGGCTCATTGTTTCAGTATGATATATTGGATAAATGAATAAAGACAGACACCAATGTCAAGTTCAATAGCCTTGTTCAAGCATTGTACAAATCCCTACATGCGGAGTCCGGCAGACAGACAACCAATCGAGGCAGAGTAATTCACCACGAACGGTGAACACAGAGAGCCCCATAGCATGTAAATACTGTGGGAATACACACACACACACACACACACACGAGGCGAAGAGCACTGCCCTGCCTACAGAAAACCATGCAGAGCTTGTGGAACTAATAATCACTTTGCAAAAGTGTGTTGCAAAAGAAGGGTGAGTGAGGTCAAGATTCACTGTGTTGATGTCACTCAATGTTCAGAACAGTGAAAGTGACATTTACACTTTAAGAGAATGTTATAAAAGGAACATCTTTGTATATGCACGGGAGAGCTTTCGCAAATAAAATTGGATTTGACTAATTGTGAGTTGGGAATTCTGTCTGTTTCATTTAAACCAGAACTTTACACACTTTGGGTTGCAGACCTATAAGGATAATTGAAATTTATGAACATTGATTACAAAATTCTATAGCAATTTGGTCTATAACAAGTTTCCAATATCTGTCCCTGTCGGCCGAAGGTAGCACGCCGAAAGACCTGTCCCCTGAAATTGGGGTTCAATAACAGGCCGGTATATATCTAAGGTCGACAGAGATGGTGACGGAATCTAACGAACATTGCTTTTCCCAGCCTACAATGCAAAAGGTCAGTAAAACTTTATTCGCGGAACAGGGCTCCGGGCAGCCGAGCGGAAATGGAGGAAAACTCGCCTCCCTGCGGACCTGGCATCCTTTCACTCCCTCCTCTCTACATTTTCCTCTTCTGTCTCTGCTGCTAAAGCCACTTTCTACCACTCTAAATTCCAAGCATCTGCCTCTAACCCTAGGAAGCTCTTTGCCTGCTATTGTCTGGCAGACATATCAGTGTGGATGACGGATCACCACCTCAAGCTGAACCTCGGCAAGACGGAGCTGCTCTTCCTCCCGGGGAAGGACTGCCCGTTCCATGATCTCGCCATCACGGTTGACAACTCCATTGTGTCCTCCTCCCAGAGCGCTAAGACCTTGGCGTGATCCTGGACAACACCCTGTCGTTCCAACTAACATCAAGGCGGTGGCCCGTTCCTGTAGGTTCATGCTCTACAACATCCGCAGAGTACGACCCTGCCTCACACAGGAAGCGGCGCAGGTCCTAATCCAGGCACTTGTCATCTCCCGTCTGGATTACTGCAACTCGCTGTTGGCTGGGCTCCCTGCCTGTGCCATTAAACCCCTACAACTCATCCAGAACGCCGCAGCCCGTCTGGTGTTCAACCTTTCCCAAGTTCTCTCACGTCACCCCGCTCCTCCGCTCTCTCCACTGGCTTCTCAGTTGAAGCTCGCATCCGCTACAAGACCATGGTGCTTGCCTACGGAGCTGTGAGGGGAACGGCACCTCAGTACCTCCAGGCTCTGATCAGGCCCTACACCCAAACAAGGGCACTGCGTTCATCCACCTCTGGCCTGCTCGCCTCCCTACCACTGAGGAAGTACAGTTCCCGCTCAGCCCAGTCAAAAACTGTTCGCTGCTCTGGCCCCCCATGGTGGAACAAACTCCCTCACGACGCCAGGACAGCGGAGTCAATCACCACCTTCCGGAGACCTAACCT
>NC_036856.1:23517637-23579276 GCF_002910315.2 Salvelinus sp. IW2-2015
CTTTGCCACCTGTCTCCTCCCTCCTGAATCCTCCTGAAGCCTCCGTCCCCCTCCCCCCCCCCTCCCTCCCTCCTCTGCAGATACTTCGTCAACCATTTGAAAGAAGGTCGACGACATGCCGATCCTCCGTTTGCTAAGTCAAACGACACGTGGTTCTGCTCACACTGCCCACCCTTGCTCTGACCTCTTCTCTCCCCTCTCTTCCAATGAAATCTCGCCGTCTTGGACGGCCGGCCGCCCAGACAACCTGCCCGATCTTCTCTCTTTTTTTGAAACCCCACCTCTTTAAGGAATACCTAGGATAGGATAAAGTAATCCTTCTCACCCCCCCCCCTTAAAAGATTTAGATGCACTATTGTAAAGTGGCTGTTCCACTGGATGTCATAAGGTGAATGCACCAATTTGTAAGTCGCTCTGGATAAGAGCGTCTGCTAAATGACTTAAATGTAAATGTAAAATTTGGGGAATTGACGTTCGGGCTACATTTTGAGAAATATGTTTAATGACTCTTGTGTGGTTTGGACATTGATTTTTAGAATCCATTGGGCCTTCTAATCTGGTGACCTGTCTTTAGAATTTTGTGTAGAGAACCCTGGTATAGGTAGTATTCTATGCAATTGGAAGACAGGAATTGGATTTAGAAGCCACCTAGGAATGAAAAAGTCCCCAGTGACTAGTCCGAAATGACAGGAGGTATCTGCACTACCAACGTAAACTAACTAACATTGAGATCTAAGCGGGAACCTGATCAAGATTATATTAGTGGGTCTGTAAAGACACGAGATATAGGTGGCCACTACAAATGAATGTAAACTATTTGTGAACACTACCTAGGAAAACTAACGGAAACTAGGTATATACGTAGATTGTGAGAATATACTGTAGGACAAAACTATAGTAATTGGATAACGGTAAAAAAGCACACACATAGATCACAAAAGCATATACACCTAGATAGGGAGAATAAGCATAGCAACTACAAAGTTAACTAGCAATGGGCATTAAATCCTCAAAGGAGGTACCGGAATTAAGTGGAGATGAGAGATCAGAGGGAGAAAAGAAAAGGGAAATAACAAAGAAAGAAGATGTAGGTTGCCAGGAACAGATAACGAGTATTCCCACGGCTCCTCAGGAGGCTCCCCATAAACCTAAATTGAATCCCTCTCTGGCCGATCAGGCGTGGAGAGATAATCCTGATGAGTGGTGGTAAGGAGACGGCAGCCGGGGCTCCCCGTACCACAACCCCCATATGTGGAGCCTGCTAGAGCCGAGGGAGGGAGGGATAGGAGAGGAAGAGGAAAGGATAGGGCCAGTTACTTTAGAGAATGAGAACTAAACTAGGACGCAGAATAAACAAGTGACAGGAAGAGGAGAAAAGGGGTAGAGACCAGGCTTTATCCCTCAGAAGGCTGATGTCACATAATCAGAGCCCAGGGAGAAGGGGGGTAGAGTCAGAGTGGCTAGAGGCCGAGGAAGGAGAAGAGGTCAGTCAATATCCCCTAATTGCCTTACCAAACCCACGGGCTGGGGAAGGAGGACAAGATTTAGCAACCTTATTGAGAAAGTGGATAGAGGTAGAGAAAGGGATAAAGTCGAGAAAAGTGGATAGAGACCGTCAAAAGAAAGGGGGAAAAAATGCTTTAACTGTCACAAACCAGGCCATTTGGCTAGAGATTGTAAGGCACCGTGTAAACACTGTAATAAAGTAGGCCATAATCACCGAGACTGTAAAAAGAGAGAAGAGGTTGGGTCAGAGCATCTGACAGTAACTATCGGGGTAATTGTAAACAACCATGAAGGAGGCTTTAAGGGGAAGGGACCTAAGAGAAAAAATGGACAGGATCAGAAGATAGAAAATGTTTCAATTGCGATGAGACAGGACATTTCGCCCGGGAGTGTAAGGCTCCCTGTAAACATTGTGACTGAGTAGGACACAACCCCTATTGGTATGTTTTGCCTGGAAAGATACGGTCGCTAGTGTTTGGATAAGAGATAAATTGAACTTTTTAATAGATTGTTTACGTTAAATTGAGAGAATTTCTATGCCAGATGGTGTCTGTTGCCTAAATTATCTGCTGGACTAACGTATTGAGGGATATCGTATTTAAATTACTGTATCATAGAGGAGACAGTTACCTAAATTAAAGAAATTCTAAATAATAGCGGAGAGATAATGGCAATAGAGTGGGGCCCACCGAAATGTTTTTCATTCTAATGGATTGACTGACATATGTTATAAATTTGGCACTGTACATGTTATTTTTAAAGTCTTGGACATTTCATAAGTGGGAAGAGGAAAGAGAAGAGAAAGTTGTAAAGTTTGGTTTTAATCTTACGATAGAGGTAAGGCAGAACGTTGAGAGTAGAGGGGTTATATTTTTGCCCACTGGAAAGAAAAGAAATAGGATATGTTAAGCTGAAAGTGATTCAGGTGTGAATAAGGAAACATTGTGATAATGTATTCTGATGGTTATTGATTCTTGGTTTGATTGTTTAGGTAACACTAGTGAATTTGAGCAGGAATAACTGTATTCTAACATTGTAATCTGTTTCCATTACGTGGAACAATGTCAGGTCATTAAAGTTGATTGTAAAAAGACAGTGCACATTAATCACAGTTGTGTGTGTGTGTGTCTAATGGCAGGGTATTCCAGACATGGGAAGCTCTCACACTGAAAGCAGATTGACTAAAGGTGCTTTTCCTTAATTAACACCTAACCATTTCTCTGTCCTCCTTGTAGTTCCATCATGGTACTAACCTTCTCTCTCTCTGTAGTTCCATCATGGTGCGTACAGTAGCAGTGATCGGGGCGGGTCCCTCAGGTCTGACCAGCATCAAGAGCTGTCTGGATGAGGGTCTGGACCAGCCCACCTGCTTTGAGAGCAGTGAAGACATCGGGGTCTGTGGAGGTTCAAGGTGAGTTTTATTTTTATTTTACCCTTATTTTACCAGGTAAGTTGACTAGGAAAGAGAGAGTGTGTGTGTGGCAATATGGAGTTCTATTTCAATAGCTGTATATCCTTTATGAATTACTATGACTGTTTGGACAAACAGTACAATCTAAGTGGTGTATAGTTGTGTGTGTATATTGGACCGTACCCTCAATCAGTGTCCTTGTCCTTTAGGAGCATCCAGAGCCAGGCAGGGCCAACATCTACCAGTCTGTCATCATCAACGGCAAGGAGATGATGTCGTCATATAGCGACTTCCCTCCTCCATCTCACCTGCCCAACAACATGCACCACTCCCAGGTGATGCTCTACCTACGACTCTACGCTGAGACCTTTGACCTCAAGCACATCCACTTCCAGGTCAGAGGCCATTAACTTCTTATGGTTGAAGGGGCAGTATTGAGTAGCTTGGATGAAAGGTGCACAGAGGTGCCCATATTAAACGGCCTGCTCCTCATTCCCAATTGCTAATATATGCATATTATTATTCACATTGGATAGAAAACACTGAAGTTTCTAAAACTGTTTGAATTATGTCTGTGAGTATAACAGAACTCACATGGCAGGCAAAAACCTGAGAAGTTCCATCTTCCTTGTTTTGTATTTTTTCTGGGGTGCCAATTTTCAACCAAGCTCTCATTGAAATCACAGAGAGATATTGATGAGTTTTCCTACGGCTTCCACTAGATGTCAACAGTCAATAGAACTTTGTCTGATGAATCTAATGTGAAGGGGGCCGAAGGAGACAGGAATTAGTGAGCTCTGGAGTCGATGAAATTCTCCGGTTGGAACGTTATTCAAGATGTATGTTAACAACATTCTAAAGATTGATTCAGTACATCGTTTGACATGTTTCTACTGACCGTAACGGAACTTTTGGACATTTCGTCGCGTTATATGTGGACGGTAGTGGTTTGGGTTGGCGTTTGGTAAACATGTTCAAAGTAGCTAATTTGACATAATAACGGACATTAACGAACAAATCAAGCATTTATTGTGGACCTGGGATCCCAGGACTGCATTCTGATGAATTCATCAAAGGTAAGGAAACATTTATCATGTATTTTCTGGTTTCTGTTGAGTCCAACATGGCGGCTAATTTGGCTGTCGTTCTGAGCTCCGTCTCAGATTATTGCATGGTTTATTTTTCCTTAAAGTTTTTTTTAAATCTGACACAGCGGTTGCATTAAGGAGAGGTATATCTATAATTCCATGTGTATAACTTGTATTATCATCTATATTTATGATGATATTTTGTTGAAACGATGTGGCTATGCAAAGTCACTTGATGTTTTTGCAACTAGTGAATCTAACGCGTCAATGTAAACTCAGATTTTTTTATATAAATATGCATTAATCAAACAAAACATGCATGTATTGTGTAACATGAAGTCCTATGAGTGTCATCTGATGAAAATAATCAAAGGTTAGTGATTCATTTTCTCTATTTCTGGTTTTTGTGAAAGCTATATTTCGCTGGGAAAATGGCTGTGCTTATTGTGGTTTTGTGGTGACCTAACATAATCGTTTGTAGTGCTTTCGCTGAAAAACATATTTGAAATCGGACACTTTGGTGGGTTAACAACAAGATTACCTTTAAAATGATATAAGACAAATCTATGTTTGAGGAATTTTAATTATGAGATTTCTGCTTTTTGAATTTGGCGCCCTGCACTTTCACTCGCTGTAGTCATATCATCCCGGTAGCGGGATGGCAGCCATAAAAGGTTAACTTCTCTAGGATATGGCCAAAACTCAGAAAAAATGTAGCGCGCCAAATTCAAATATATTACTATAAAAATCTATCTTTCATGAAATCACACATGAAAGACACCAAATTAAAGCTACACATGTTGTGAATCCAGCCAACATGTCTGATTTCAAAAAGGATTTACGGGGAAAGCCACCAAACAATTATGTTAGCTCAGTACATAGCCACAAGAAAAACACAGCCATTTTCCCAGCAGAATATAGTAATAACAAAAAGCAGAAAGAGATAAAATGAATCACTAACCTTTGTACATCTTCATCAAATGACACTCATGACATCATGTTCACCAATACATTTATGTTTTGTTCGATAATGTGCATATTTATATCACAAATCTCGGTTTAAATTGGCGCCATGTTCAGAAATGCCTCCAAAATATCCGAGTAATTACAGAGAGCCATGTCAAATAACAGAAATACTCATGTAAAACATGTATCTCATCAAAGTTTATGATATCATTAAAGATACACTTGTTCTTAATGCAACCTCTGTGTCAGATTTAAAAAAAAAACTTACGTAAAAAGCACACCATGCAATAATCTGAGACGGCGCTCAGATTTAACAACATTTCTCCGCCATGTTGGAGTCAACAGAAATACGAAATTACATCATAAATATTCCCTTACCTTTGATTATCTTCATCAGAATGCAGTGCCAGGAATCCTAGTTCCACAATAAATCGTTGTTTTGTTCGATAATGTCCATTTACTTATGTCCAATTAGCTAATTTTGCTAGCATGTGTAGTACACATGTCCAAACACTCGCGCAGATGCAGGCAAACGTCGTACGAAAACTTCAAAAGGTTATATTACAAGTCGAATAAACTGGTCAAACTTAGTAGAGAATCAATCTTCAGGATGTTGTTATCATATATATCCAATAACGTTCCAACCGGAGCATTCTTTTCAGTCTCTATAAGTAATGGAACGCATGACGATATCATGAGGAAAGGTCGTGACCAAGAACTGGCACTCTGCCAGACCACTGACTCAAACACCTCCTATACGGTCCCACAACACAGCATAAGCTTCATTCCACGTTCTACTGACTGTTGACATCTAGTGGAAGGCGTAGGAAGTGCAAACAGATCCATATATTACAGGGAATTGAATAGGCGATGACTTTTTTGGGGGGGGGGACTTTTTTTATTTAATTTTTTATTGTACCCCCTTTTCTCCCCAATTTTCGTGGTATCCATCGCTAGTAATTACTATCTTGTCTCATCGCTACAACTCCCGTACGGGCTCGGGAGAGACGAAGGTCAAAAGCCATGCGTCCTCCGAAGCACAACCCAACCAAGCCGCACTGCTTCTTACACAGCACGCCTCCAACCCGGAAGCCAGCCGCACCAATGTGTCGGAGGAAAAACCGTGCACCTGGCCCCTCGGTTAGCGCGCACTGCGCCGGCACGCCACAGGAGTCGCTGGAGCGCGATGAGACAAGGATATCCCTACCGGCCAAACCCTCCCTAACCCGGACGACGCTAGGCAATTGTGCGTCGCCCCACGGACCTCCCGGTCGCGGCCGGCTGCGACAGAGCCTGGCGCGAACCCAGAGACTCTGGTGGCGCAGCTAGCGCTGCAATGCAGTGCCCTAGACCACTGCGCCACCCGGGAGGCCCTGGGGATGACTTTAACATCGACCACTCAGAATTCTCACTTCCTGTTTGGATTTCTTCTCAGGTTTTTGCCTGCCATATGAGTTCTGTTATACTCACAGACATCATTCAAACAGTTTTAGAAACTTCAGAGTGTTTTCTATCCAATAGTAATAATAATATGCATATATTAGCATCTGGGACAGAGTAGGAGGCAGTTCACTATGGGCACGCAATTCATCCAAAAGTGAAAATGCTGCCCCCTATATCAAAGAAGTTAAGGAAGGAAGATGTCTTTTCAGTCATGCATGTCAGCTATGACAATTTACCCATTATGTTCACATTCAGCAATAAATGGTCCTGATTTGTGCGTGTTTGTGGCTGTCTATCTTTCTGCCTGACAGTCTGTCTGTCTTCTTGCTTGTGTCTGCGTATGTGTTAGACCCCTGTGGTGAGTGTGCGACAGAGGCCAGACTTCCCAGTGTCAGGTCAGTGGGAGGTGGAGACAGAGGGGACCGAAGGTCAGAGGGAGACTAAGGTCTTTGATTCTGTGATGGTCTGCACCCATCACTTTACACAACCACACCTGCCTCTCAATGACTTCCCAGGTAACTGTCAACTCCAGAACAAAGTATTATTAGTTTAACATTCAATCCTTCTTCTTTGTTAATTATCACAATCAATCCATGATCCCATTTCTCCTTTTCTCAGGTATAGAGGAGTTTGAGGGCAGGTACTTGCATAGTTGGGAATATCGCAGTGCTGAGGGGCTGCAGGGGAAGAGAGTGGTGGTGGTCGAGATCGGGAATTCTGGAGGTGACATCGCTGTGGATGCCAGCAGAGTGGGAAATCATCCGATTCTTTTTGAAGTATTTCTCTCAGATATTATGTAGGGAAGTTTGCAAAACTCCCAGCTAGCATGAACAGGAAGAGACTAGGCAATATCTGACCTACATCACAAACCCCTGGTCTACAGGTGTACCTCAGCACACGGAGGGGGGCGTGGGTGGTCAGCAGGGTGGGGGCAGGGGGCCCGCCAGGTGACCTGGTGGGCACTTCGCGATTGGACAAGCTGCTGCAGAAGCTCTTCTCCTCCTGGATTACCAGGATGATGGAGAAGAATCTGAATCAAAGCTTCGACCACAGACTGTACGGCCTACAGCCAAAACACAGGTATGCTACAATGAACAAATATATAAACGCAACATGCAACAATTTCAAAGATCCAGAGCATCCCAAACCTGCTCAATGGGTGACATGTCTGGTGAGTATGCAGGCCATGGAAGAACTGGGCCATTTTCAGCTTCCAGGAATTGTGTACAGATCCTTGCGACATGGGGCCGTGTATTATCATGATGAGGATATGGCGGTGGATGAATGGCAAGACAATGGGCCTCAGGATCTTGTCACGTTATCTCTGTGCTTTCAAATTGCCATTGATTAAATGCAATTGTGTTCGTTGTCCGTAGCTTATGTCTGCCCATACCATAACCCCACTGCTACCATGGGGCACTCTGTTCACAATGTTGACATCAGCAAACCACTCACCCACACAGTACAGTTGAAATCAGGATTCATCTGTGAAGATTACACTTCTCTTGCGTGCCAGTGGCCATCGAAGGTGACATTTACCCCCTGAAGTTGGTTACGACGCCAATCTGCAGCCAGGTCAAGACCCCGGTTAGGACTATGAGCAAACAGATGAGCTTTTTGTGTTTTTTTCTCATGGGATGTAGGCCTACATTGAACACACATTGGCTGCTACTGTAGGCAGAATGCTAAAACCACTATTTCTATGTTAAAATGTTATGTGATGCATTTTCTCCATGTTTTTTATGGTAGGCCACTCTAGTAGGCCTACATTATGATCAAATAGCCACAGTAGCCTGATGTGGCCACTGAGGCAGTACCCACTTTAATTTTGTTCACAGTAAACGCGTGCTGGAAATTGCACAGAAATTTCACAAGGTTCAAATTTGTGAAATCTGCTCAGTGCTGAAAAATATTAGAGGGAACATTGCCACCAAGCCATAAGACAGGGATCATCAACTAGATTCAGCGGCGGGACAATTTCTTTCTTGAGCGGATGGTCGGGGGCCGGAACATAATTAAGCAATAAGGCCCGAGCGGGTGTGGTAAATCAAATTTAAGAGAGAAATAGAAGTTCATGGCCCGTATCACTAATGTCCTGCCTAGAAGTAAAGAATGATGTTTGTACAGATGGGTAGGAGGAGACTCAGCCTAGGAGAAAGGGTTAAATATCGGTGCTTGTGTGAAATGTTTTTTTTGTCTGAATTACAGCTGTATCGACCCTTTGGGAAGAAGGGACAATGAACACAGGATACTTTTCTGCTGGATTCCACAAAATGAAAGCCCTAAAAAGCCTCCTCATGCTTTCGCCCAGCCTTCCCCTTTCGGCCCCAGGTTCCGAGAGGTGTTCCCAAGTCATGTCATTTTCACTTTGTTCCCCATCTCCTCCATTGCCACAACCCTACATCCTCTTGAGGTAACTCAGCACTGTATATGCTTTCACATCAATGCCTTCAACATGTTGTTTAGAGTAAAATTACCCCTAACATCTATCCTCTTTCATATGATGCATTAACCAATTTATTTTATTATTATTTTTTTTTTCACCTTTATTTAACCAGGTAGGCTAGTTGAGAACAAGTTCTCATTTACAACTGCGACCTGGCCAAGATAAAGCATAGCAGTGTGAACAGACAACAACACAGTTACACATGGAGTAAACAATAAACAAGTCAATAACAGTAGGGGGAAAAAATGAGTCTATATACATTGTGTGCAAAAGGCATGAGGAGGTAGGCAATAAATAGGCCATAGGAGCGAATAATTACAATTTAGCAGATTAACACTGGAGTGATAAATCATCAGATGATCATGTGCAAATAGAGATACTGGTGTGCAAAAGAGCAGAAAAGTAAATAAATAAAAACAGTAGGGGATGAGGTAGGTAAATTGGGTGGACTGTTTACAGATGGACTATGTACAGCTGCAGCAATCGGTTAGCTGCTCAGATAGCAGATGTTTAAAGTTGGTGAGGGAAATAAAAGTCTCCAACTTCAGCAATTTTTGCAATTCGTTCCAGTCACAGGCAGCAGAGAACTGGAAGGAAAGGCGGCCAAATGAGGTGTTGGCTTTTGGGATGACCAGTGAGATATACCTGCTGGAGCGCATGCTACGGGTGGGTGTTGTTATCGTGACCAGTGAACTGAGATAAGGCGGAGCTTTACCTAGCATGGACTTATAGATGACCTGGACCAGTGGGTCTGGCGACGAATATGTAGCGAGGGCCAGCCGACTAGAGCATACAGGTCGCAGTGGTGGGTGGTTAAGGTGTTTTAGTAACAAAACGGATGGCACTATGATAAACTGCACCTAGTTTGCTGAGTAGAGTATTGGAAGCTATTTTGTAGATGACATCGCTGAAGTCGAGATCGGTAGGATAGTCAGTTTTACTAGGGTAAGTTTGGCGGCGTGAGGTGAAGGAGGCTTTGTTGCGAAATAGAAAGCCGATTCTTGATTTGATTTTGGATTGGAGATGTTTAATATGAGTCTGGAAGGAGAGTTTACAGTCTAGCCAGACACCTAGGTATTTATAGATGTCCACATATTCTAGGTCGGAACCGTCCAGGGTGGTGATGCTAGTCGGGCGGGCGGTGCAGGCAGCGAACGGTTGAAAGCATGCATTGGTTTTACTAGCGTTTGAGCAGTTGGAGGCCACGGAAGGAGTGTTGTATGGCATTGAAGCTCATTTGGAGGTTAGATAGCACAGTGTCCAAGGAAGGCCAGAAGGTATACAGAATGGTGTTGTCTGCGTAGAGGTGGATCAGGAATCGCCCGCAGCAAGAGCAACATCATTGATATATACAGAGAAAAGATTCGGCCGAGAATTGAACCCTGTGGTACCCCCATAGAGACTGCCAGAGGACCGGACAACATGCCCTCCGATTTGACACACTGAACTCTGTCTGCAAAGTAGTTGGTGAACCAGGCAAGGCAGTCATCAGAAAAACCGAAGGCTACTGAGTCTGCCGATAAGAATATGGTGATTGACAGAGTCGAAAGCCTTGGCCAGGTCGATGAAGACGGCTGCACAGTACTGTCTTTTATCGATGGCAGTTATGATATAATTTAGTACCTTGAGCGTGGCTGAGGTGCACCCGTGACCGGCTCGGAAACCGGATTGCACAGCGGAGAAGGTACGGTGGGATTCGAGATGGTCAGTGATCTGTTTATTAACTTGGATTTCGAAGACCTTAGATAGGCAGGGCAGGATGGATATAGGTCTGTAACAGTTTGGGTCCAGGGTGTCTCTCCCTTTGAAGAGGGGGATGACCGCAGCAACTTTCCAATCCTTGGGGATCTCAGACGATATGAAAGAGGTTGAACAGGCTGGTAATAGGGGTTGCGACAATGATGGCGGATAGTTTCAGAAATAGAGGGTCTAGATTGTCAAGCACAGCTGATTTGTATGGGTCCAGGTTTTGCAGATCTTTCAGAACATCTGCTATCTGGATTTGGGTAAAGGGGACGCTTGGGCGAGTAGCTGCGGGGGGGGCGGAGCTGTAGCGGATACAGGCAATGATCGCTGAGATCCTGATTGAAGACAGCAGAGGTGTATTTGGAGGGCAAGTTGGTCAGGATAATATCTATGAGGGTGCCCATGTTTACAGATTTAGGGTTGTACCTGGTGGGTTCCTTGATGATTTGTGTGAGATTGAGGGCATCTAGCTTAGATTGTAGGACTGCCGTTGTGTTAAGCATATCCCAATTTAGGTCACCTAACAGAACAAACTCTGAAGCTAGATGGGGGGCGATCAATTCACAAATGGTGTCCAGGGCACAGCTGGGAGCTGAGGGGGGTCGGTAGCAGTGAGAGACTTATTTCTGGAAAGATACATTTTTAAAATTAGAAGTTCGAACTGTTTGGGTATGGACCTGGAAAGTATGACATTACTTTGCAGGCTATCTCTGCAGTAGATTGCAACTCCTCCCCCTTTGGCAGTTCTATCTTGACGGAAAATGTTATAGTTGGTTATGGAAATCTCCGAATATTTGGTGGCCTTCCTAAGCCATGATTCAGACACGGCAAGGACATCAGGGTTGGCAGAGTGTGCTAAAGCAGTGAGTAAAACAAACTTAGGGAGGAGGCTTCTGATGTTGACATGCATGAAACCAAGGCTTTTTCGATCACAGAAGTCAACAAATGAGGGTGCCTGGGGACATGCAGGGCCTGGGTTTACCTCCACATCACCCGAGGAACAGAGGAGGAGTAGGATGAGGGTGCAGCTAAAGGCTATCAAAACTGGTCGCCTAGAGTGTTGGGGACAAAGAATAAAAGGAGCAGATTTCAGGGCATGGTAGAATAGATTCAGGGCATAATGTGCAGAAAGGGGTATGGTTGGGTGTGGGTACAGCAGAGGTAAGCCCAGGCACTGGGTGATAAGAGTGATTGTATCTCTGGACATGCTGGTTATAATGGGTGAGGTCACCGCATGTGTGGGAGGTGGGACAAAGGAGGCGTCAGAGGTATGAAGAGTGGAACTAGGGGCTCCATTATAAACTAAAACAATAATAACTAACCTGAACAACAGTATACAAGGCATATTGACATTTGAGAGAGACATACAGCGAGGCATAAAGTAATCGCAGGTATTGATTGGGAGAGCTAGCTAAGACAACAGGTGAGACAGCATCAGCTAACAGCTAACACAACAACAGCAGGTAAAATGGCAATGACTAGGCAGAGAGGGTCGGAATAACTACACCCAGAGCCTGAGTTCGCGGCTGGGGCAATAAAGCAGCTAACTCCAACCCAACTACGATGTTCAAAGTGGCTCCCACTAGTTTCTCTCTCTTTCACTCCGCTTCCTCTGTCATGGTGTCTTCAAGCTCACCCATTATGCAGCTGGACCTCACTTCAAGTGAGAACTATGCAACCACCAAGGAGAGACATGACGATCTTTACCTCTGCAGCTGTTGTAAGGAGTACTGTGTGTGGACCAAACCAACGCTGTCCCAACACCCCCGTGTTACGCACGCCTCTGTGAAGAGGGAACGCAACACCCTGCTGCAACTCAACTCCCCGTGAAGTGAAATAGGTATGAACTGTAGGTGTGAGGAAGGATGACAAAAAGGCAGATTTGACCGCTTACTAGGATTTATTTCCTTATGGGGAAAAGGGGCTGGACGGAACCAAAGCAAAGAAAGTAAATATCAAAGCTCCCCCTCTCCTATCTAACCTGCCTACCCACTTAACTTAGCACCACCTGGTGCCCTAACCAAAATACAGGGGTACCTAGTGTGCCTAGACAGTGAATATACTACGGGTATATGTATGCCCGCCAGTGAATATACTACGGGTATATGTATGCCCGCGGGCCTCTTGCCTAAACACTCCCTAGGTGCCTTCCCCTTCCCCCCTGGGAACAAATGAAACAGAATAGTTATTAACAATTTCACAAACACTCAGAAACACAGGACATCAATGAGACTCTGTCTGACTGAGCAACAAACTTACAGAATATACCAACTGCTCCCAGCAACAACTAACACAGTAAATTACCCCAAAGCCATCAGCCTCCTCTCAGCAAATATCTCTCTCACAATCAAACTCTCTGCATTCCTCAGCCTTCAATGATCTCACCCTGCCTATCCTCTCTCTCACTCTAATGATCTCCCTTCTGAACAGAACACTGGCTTTTATATCTTCAGGTGGCAATAGTAATTAAAGTCAGCTGCTTCTTGACGAGGGGGCGGGGTCAGCTCTCCAATCATCAATTAGCCATTGAGTCGACCAATCAGCTGGTTGGGTAGAACTCAGGAAGCTATCTCCTGAAACACACACACTCAAATACAAAAGCTACAACACAGAAACTGGGGAACGTAACACCCCGCCTGGTGCATCTTGATGTACACTCAATCTCCAGAATTCAGCCAGTGCCCTTGGTTATCTCTGCTTTCACCTGAGGATATACACACTGCAACACATGGGTCATTCCCTGACAACATAGACTTTCCTATTATGGCAAGATCACTAATTTGTGACATTTGAAAAACAGCCTCCCCTGTACTCCCATCGGTCTCCCAGTTACCAATCCATGTGGCACGAGTCCTCATAACCTGATATCCCAACATTGCTACTAAAGTAACCCCTGCTACTACTAACATGGGCCATGCCTATAGCCTCCTTCAATTACGGTCCCTACAGCAACTGTCGTGATAATAACTACTGCATGTAATCTGTCAAGTGTTCGCCGGCTGTTAGAAATTGGCAAAGAGATTAATGAGTTGGAAGAATATTCAACTTAACAAAACTCTGAGTCACAGGTTTCTTAAAAGTTGACCATAGTGTCTGAAATACCACCACTATCTCTTCTACTCTCACCATGATCTTAATTTATGAGCCCCCACAGACCTCCACTGCAGTCATGTTCCATCCCACTTAACAGCCCTATGTAAACATTGTCTCAAACACCTCGCCTCCTGCTACAGATACATTTGCCATCTAACTCCTACAGACTAGTCACTACTCCTAATGTATTTATACAGTTATAAACATTCTCAAATCAATATATACTCAGCAAAAAAAAGATTTTTTTTGTAAAAATCCAAATAACTTCACAGATCTTCATTGTAAAGGGTTTAAACACTGTTTCCCATGCTTGTTCATTGAACCATAAACAATTAATGAACATGCACCTGTGGAACGGTCGTTAAGACTAACAGCTTACAGACGGTAGGCAATTAAGGTCACAGTTATGAAAACCTAGGACTAAAAGAGGCCTTTGACTGACTGAAAAACACCAAAAGAAAGATGCCCAGGGTCCCTGCTCATCTGCGTAAGCGTGCCTTAGGCATGCTGCAAGGAAGCATGAGGACTGCAGATGTGGCCAGGGCAATAAATTGCAATGTTCGTACTGTGAGACACCTGAGACAGCGCTACAGGGAGACAGGATGGACAGCTGATCATCTTCGCAGTGGCAGACCACGTGTAACAACACCTGC
This sequence comes from Salvelinus sp. IW2-2015, assembly GCF_002910315.2. Lineage (NCBI taxonomy): Eukaryota > Metazoa > Chordata > Actinopteri > Salmoniformes > Salmonidae > Salvelinus > Salvelinus sp. IW2-2015. The sequence goes on from NC_036856.1 coordinate 23,531,990, forward strand.
ATAGGATTGGTACATCCGAACATCACACCTGCGGGACAGATACAGGACGGCAACAACTTCCTGAGTTGGGACGCACAATCCCTCCATCAGTGCTCAGACTGTCTGCAGTAGGCTGAGAGAGGCTGGACTGAGGGCTTGAAGGCCTGTTGTAAGGCAGGTCCTCATCAGACATCACAGGCAACAATGTCGCCTATGGGCACAAATCCACCGTCGCTGGACCAGATAGGACTGACAAAAAGTGCTCTTCACTGACGAGTCGTGGTTTTGTCTCACCAGGGGTGATGGTCGGATTTAGAATGACAGTCCTTAGTGCTTACTTTGAGTATAGGACTCGAATTCCAGCTTCTCAATTTAGCACACATCATCCCTGTTAGAACATACATTTATAAACAAAACCTTTTTATTGCTAGTAATTACTCTTCTCATTACAGCCCCCTTTTGTCCCTGTTTTCCTGTCCTGGTAATGAAAGATCAGTATCTCAATGCATCCTTAGTCTAAATTGTTCACAGTGTTGTAGACCCCCCCCCCCCCCCGTTTACCATTCTCCCATCTACTTTACATTGACATGGAGATGATCAGCAGCTTCAAGTTCCCGGGCACCCTGATATCCTTTTCTGCCCTCAGTCACTCAAAAAGTCCCACTAGTGCTTCTCCACTACCCTCAAACTTGCTGCCCCACGGCCTATGTACCAACTACGGTGTCTGTTTGTATTGCCATAACATGTAAATGAAATGTCCATATTTACTGTAAGATTTATTTATGGTAACTTTGCACATATTGACATACATGACTTAACTACTTTGCATAATGCTCAGTTTACCCACTAAGAAATCATACATTTATTAAAATATAAAAGCTGCATTATGCATTACTGTGTCCAATTGATTATGATTGGTTGTAATGTTTTTGAAAACTTTCACAACACAACTTTTTTTTGCTGATGGACAATCCTGTCGGAACTTTCATAATATCAATCCTTTTGGGACACATCACCAATTAACATTGGCTGCAGTCTTCCCAATTTACTAGGTAGTCATGCAATAAACATTTTGGATAATTCCCCTAAAATGAATTCCCTTTAAATCAAATTGTATTTGTCACATGCACCGAATACAACAGGTGTAGTAGACCTTACAGTGAAATGCTTACTTACAAGCCCTTAACCAACAATGCAGTTTAAAAAAACGACAAAAAATAAGAAATAAAAGTAAAAAATAATTAAAGAGCAGTAGTAAAATAACAATAGCGAGGCTATATACAGGGGATAGGCGCTCCGGCACATTGACACCGGTTAGCGCCAGACACCGGTTAGTCGAGTTAATATATACATGTAGGTATTAAAGATATTAAAGTGACTGCATAGATAATAGAGTAGCAGCAAATAGTCTGGGTAGCCATTTGATTAGATGTTCAGTAGTCTTATGGCTTGGGGGTAGAATCTATTTAGAAGCCTCTTGGACCTAGACGTGGCGCTCCGGTACCGCTTGCCGTGCAGTAGCAGAGAGAACTGTAGCTGTGGCTCCACTGGCAATCCCAGCCTAGGAATGCTGAAGCACCCAAAGTGAAAATGAAACCTTCTCCATGGTTAAAGGGTATGTGTTCCCCCTGAAAAAATAAGGGTGGGACATTAAAGTCCATAAGTAACAATTATTTGAGAACATGATACTCTAAGTGAAAGTAGTTTAGGATTTAATTTTTCTATTACGTTCTTAGGGGGCTCATGAAAGAAGAAGGCTACAAAATGCTGTCCCATAGTTGTTAGAGTGATTAGGTGTTATATTTTATTGATGTGGGCCATGTTACTTCAATGATCATGGTTTTGCATCTAACCTTCCACCTCCAGCAGCCAGTCCCTCCAGAAACATATGCCTCTTCTCTCTATTGCTCTTTGATTGGTACCAGGTGGGGAGCGCTCTGCTTTGAAGAGGGAAGCTATGTCTTTGGCCAAAAGAGGTTTCTCAGCGTAGATGAAAACTTCTCTGAAGAGGCTTGAGTGTCTATTCATGTAAGGCAGGAGACCTAGACACTCCAGACCCTCTTTGAATCTATAAAGTTTTTTTAAAAAGTCACATAATGAATTTGCCCTGAAGAATTTAACTAAACTTGAGATTCCTTAGATACGTATATGGAAACTCACTGCTCAAGAGCATCCCTTATCCTGCTTTCTAAGTAGAATTTTGTGGCTGACTCCACCAGGGCATCCCTCTCCAATGTATGAATGTATCGCACTGAACGCAACATGACCGCTTCCTGTGCCTCGTCAACAGTTTGTGCTAACTAGATCTTAGATTGTGTTTTGGGACAAATGAGCTAAATAATAAACTGATTATCACTACCCTTAAAAAAATTGACTGCCAACAAAAGGAAACCAAATCCATGTGGAAAAGTATTCATGAACATCTACAACCCTAATATTTTTTTCAAACTGCAAATTAACAGTAACATAACATCCATCACAGTATAAAGTACTTACCTTCTCCAACTTCTCTCTCAAGTCATATTCCGCAATTTCTTTCAGTTCTGGCACAGGAGGTTGTAGGCCACACACTTGCCTGTATAGCCTCTGAAAAAACGTGTGGCTCTACACCCCCATGTTGTCACGCCCTGGCCATAGAGAGGGTTTTAGTCTCTATTTTGGTTAGGCCAGGGTGTGATTAGGGTGGGCATTCTATGTGTTATATTTCTTTGTTTTTGGCCGAGTGTGGTTCCCAATCAGAGGCAGCTGTCTATCGTTGTCTCTGATTGGGAATTATACTTAGGCAGCCTTTCCCCACCTGTGTTTTGTGGGTAGTTATTTTCTGTTTAGTGTCTGCACCTTACAGAACTGTTTCGTTTCTCACTTTGTTATTTTGCTTGAGTGTTTTTGGGGAATAAATGATAATGAACACGTACCACGCTGCGGTTTGGTCCACTTCTTCAGACGATCGTTACACATGTACCAGACAGACAGCAATCATGCGGCCCACCTGCTTGTATACGCCACCATGGAGTGCTGTCACACATAAGACAAACAGTAAATAAAGGACACATTACATAACATACAAAAATCTAATGTCTTACTCAAGTCATACATATTGCCATAAACAAACGTGTCTTTGTTGGTGTAAAAGTGTAACTCACCTTGAGAGTTGCACGAAAGGCATTTTTGCCAATCAGGTCCCTCAAATATTGCAGAGGAATGGATGGCACTCATTAGCAGCCGGAGAAATTCTCGAGGGACCACCCTCATCAGCTGTCCCTTTTCCGTCAGCATCTCTAAAAACCATGTCTATTTTTGCCTCCGGATTAAAGCGTGCTTTCTTAAAGCCTCTGCACAATCATAAACGTTGTTCCTCATCACATTAATTTGGTTGGCATCAGGGGAAAGAAAGAGTCAACCTTGCTGCTCATTAACTTCAGCAGTGTTTGGAGGTCAACACTAAAAAAAGAGACATTCAGAATCACAAAACTCAGATATTTCCCACAATTCATCTGTAATAAGACACATAATTATTTACAGGGGTGACTTACTCATTGTCATCACCAACATCAACAGAAGAGTGTGGTGAAGGTGGACGATAAGCCTCAGGGAATGGTGGAGGCTAGGCCACAGGAAGTGGTATAGGTGGAGGGGGGCCACAAGAAGTGGTGCAAAAGATGGGGGGGGCCACAGGAATAGGTGCTGCCACAAGTGTAGCCTCGTTTGTAGAAGTAGTCTATAAAAGGTCATTTAAAGGCTTATACATTTCAAAAACTGGGAGAAAGCAATAAAGCTGTCAAACATGAGGTGATTGCGTTCTGAAAATGATTTACATTTGAAAAATGTAGCCGCATGCATCACTCACTATAGAATGTAATCAATGTGTAGGTCAAGAAGACATTTTAAGGATGCATGTAGCTCGATTTTTTAAATACAATTTTCAACAAGCAGACGGTGTTGTTTCCTCCTCCCTAGTCCGTCCTAACTCTGGAGGGAACGCCATATCTGGAGACAGCATTCATCAAGCAATCCATTACAGTACTGCTGCGATTGTTGTTGGAAGCACGGAGAAACACAACGAGGCTGCTGTACCCATCAATGCCACCATGTATGACTGTCCTCCACCTAAATCAGAAAATACAGCACTGGATGATACAAAAGCTGAAGACACATTAAATATACAAACATCACCATCCTCCTTTACCACTTAGATGCTGCATCAGGTTCCTGCAGTATATAACAAAGCAGCAGACCAAATATTACATTAACATCCAAAATAATGAACAATCTACTGTGGATCACAACTATAAGTACTTCCGTTAGCCCTCTAAAGGCCACAACAAGGGTTTGTTCTAGACTGTTTCCTGCAGCGGAAGATGTGTGATTACAATATCTACTTCAGTTGGAAAAATAACCACGTTTATCTTGATGAGTCAAGAGGACAGACTCTCCTGTTGTTCACACTTAGGCACAAATACCTTGCTCCGACTGTTTTTGCCTCCGTATCTCCTCAATATAAGCATGTTTGTTCATTTCATGATGCAGATATTCTATCAATCACAGAAGTAGCAGAAACACAATAAAACAATTATTATCCACTAGTGACATATGGTATCAAGGGCCATTGCTTACTGAACTGTTAGTTATTGATGAACAATTTGAGATGTTATAATGTACAACTTCTCACCAGTGATATAGATAATTGTGTCTATCACAAAGATACATCTACCTTATCAGTTTGTGGTTTCCATGAAGGTGCCATAACGAGTTTGGTCCAGCAACACGGTATGACCTTCTATGCAGCCTCTGCTACATGGCTCTGAGGGCAGCCGCCCTCTGGTTAACACGAAGCATGCTGTCCCTCACTCTGCGTCTCTGCACCCAGAGCCCTTAATTGTGATCGAACAGCCTCCGGTCCAAGTTTGTCGTTCCCAGCCACGAAGTCCTTAATCTTTTCATCCAGAGCCAAGTCTGACATGTCAGAATATAACGGTGCATGTGACAGATTGAAGTGTCTGGGAAAAAACATGCATCTAAAGTCTGTAGTTTATAGCATTACTCCCTAGCACAACTGACCTTAGACAACGTTTGACTGTCGATCGGGACACATGTAGAATATCTGCCATCTGAGACACACTGAAAGCACAGGACATCAGAAACCTCAGTTGCTCTTGAGTGATGGCATAACTAGGTGCACCTATAGCTCCTCTCCAAGTCCGAGGTGCCCGGTAACCGGAACTGGCAGTAACAATAATACACTGTGTTTAGGCTACTTAATGTATTGTGACACAGCCCAACCCCCTCATTCCAAAAGCACTTTTAAATTATAGTAACTGTCACAAATTGGCAATGTTTTATAATGTTGGATTTTAAAGCCAAGACATAAATACAAATGTTGACCAAGAACGAATACAATGGGCAGCTGGAGAACGAAGAGTGAAAAAAAAAAAATCAACAGTAAACCCAACATTTATCAGCCTCCCCTTAGCCCACTCAAGGCTCCTCTGCGTGGTTTCCATTCTGCAAGACGACAGTTTTGTGAAAATAGAGACCATGGATGCGACTGTGATTCCTGTTTAAACAGTGTCATAGTACTAACGTTAACGTTCCTGGTTTATTCTGAAGTTGTTCATTTCTACATCATAGGCTTAGATGAAATATTCATATTTCAAAGAGTATTTGAAAGTAATATCTGTGCTGTTGGAAAGCTGATCTGTTGTAGATATTAACAAAGTTTTTACGGGGTTGTCCTCGGTCAAATGAGCTTTGTGAGCTTTGTCAATGTTTTCATGCTAATCGCGAGCTGGCGCGGTTAAGGCTAGGTAGCATTGAAATTATAGCTAGTCAGCCAGCCTGCCTGAAGTTTTAGACCTTCAGTTGTTGTTTTGCCAAAAATACAAAAACATGTTTGACGTCAGTACTCCTCGATAATAAGTAATCTTTAAGTAGCTAGCAGGGCTGTAAAAATATTACAAGACAGGGCCGTTCACTGTGGCTTTGGCTAGGTGTAACGTCCTGACCAGAGTTATTATGTGTTTTGCTTGTTTAGTGTTGGTCAGGACGTGAGCTGGGTGGGAATTCTATGTTGTGTGTCTAGTTTGTCTGTTTCTATGTCCAGCCTAATATGGTTCTCAATCAGAGGCAGATGGTAATCGTTGTCCCTGATTGAGAATCATCAATAGGAGGCTTGTTTTGTGTTGGGATTTGGTGGGTGTTTGTTTCCTGTCTCTGTGTTTGTGTTCTGCACCAGATAGGTCTGTCTCGGTTTTCACATTTGTTATTTTGTTGTTTGTATAGTGTTCCCGTTTATTGTCAGATTAAACATGTTAAACACTAACCGCGCTGCATTTTGGTCCTCTCCTTCAACTATGGAAGAAAACCGTTACAGAAACACCCACCAAAAAAACGTCAGGGATTAATTCCATTCTATTCCATTCAATGCTAGATACATCATGTAAAAAACCTAGAATATCAAACCGCTTCCAGTTTCTTTTCGTAATGACACGTGGAGATTTCTTAGGAATTTTACCATCCCTCACACAGGCAATAGCACAGTGATCACTTATGTCATTTGCAAAAATACCAGAAGCATTAAAACGATGAGGAGTATTGGTTAAGATCAAATCAATCAAAGAGGATTTCAGAGGATATTTTATATTCAACCTAGTTACACTGTTGACAATCTGAGTGAGATTGTAGGTATTGCATAGAATTTTAAGTTGATCAGAGCTAGATGTTGAATTTGCGATTTCCAAATTGTTGTGTAATGTTTATGGCCGATGATCACTGATATGTTTTATCTATACGTTCTCTTCATATGACAAGGATTGAAAAGGATTTGCCAGTAGATTGTCGATGTGATTCATGATGACTGCTTGTCTAGCTTGCTAGCTAAGATTTTGAAAGTAAGATGTTGACATGATCAGTCAAATCAAAGCTATGGTAGATATAATGTGATTTGACGTTATTTTATCTGTGGCCTTTTTGGATGGGCACTTCTAATGTAACTCTATGGCACCCAAGGGGCTTTAATTTTTCCAACTCTCCTGTATATTTTGCAGTGAGTTAGTATCCCCATGAGTGATAGAACACTGAGCCAATTACGGCGCAACTAGAGAACATTACAACCCCTACGCTCTGTCTTTTCCGTTGGCTGCCCCACCACCACAGGAAGCACTGGGCTAGGCTGAAAGACCTGCATTTTGGAGCTGCCTTACTCAAGAAAGCAAAAAAGAGACCATGTTTGTATGGGGCTTAACCCATTTAATCCCGAATTTTTCCCAGACATGAAAATATCCAAATCAAGTGTCATTAGTAACCCTTTGAAGTAATCAATCATTATTTTTTGAAATTTTAATGGAAAAGTAGGTGAAAAAGTGTGTTTTATGGTCGGTCACAATTGTGACCGGTGGGATAATGTTACATATACTGAATTAACATATTTCTCCTATGCAGTTATCAAAGTTCTTATATATCCCGTAGAAAGAGAAGGAAGGGAAGCACTACTAAGGTACACAAAGTACATTCTGGTAGATAGAAGGTGCTCTTGGGTAAAAGGGGTAAATTGGTCATCAAAAAGAAAGGAGGACCAAGGCACTCTTCATATAAAGGCACTCTTCATTCTTATATATCCCAACCCAGTTATTAACACATTTAAAACTCTGTCACTAGCAGTCCCCAGCATTGCCACTAGAATGCCCCGTCACATTCTAGTGTGACTATTTTACACATCAAAAACCATTACACTACATCGATATGAATACTGAGAGCAAAGACAAAAAAAAAAAAAACATCAACGTATTTCAACATTGTTACTTTAGTGCAACATGTATTGAAACATTAATATTGTAACTTTATTGTAACATTTGAACTTGTACTTTAGTGCAATATTCATTGTAACATTGTCATTGTGACATTTTAGTGCAACATTCACTCACAACTGTATAGCAGTCGTGTGATTCATTCCCACTGAACATAAAGGTAACATTTAGGTTAGAGGTAGCCTGTAGAATATGCATTCAAGTAGAGGCCTACACTGAACAAAATACAATTATATATATATTTAAAAAGCACCACTGCACAATGAGTGCTTATACACTGCTCAAAAAAATAAAGGGAACACTTAAACAACACAATGTAACTCCAAGTCAATCACACTTCTGTGAAATCAAACTGTCCACTTAGGAAGCAACACTGATTGACAATAAATTTCACATGCTGTTGTGCAAATGGAATAGACAAAAGGTGGAAATTATAGGCAATTAGTAAGACACCCCCAAAAAAGGAATGGTTCTGCAGGTGGTGACCACACACCACTTCTCAGTTCCTATGCTTCCTGGCTGATGTTTTGGTCACTTTGAATGCTGGCGGTGCTTTCACTCTAGTGGTAGCATGAGAYGGAGTCTACAACCCACACAAGTGGCTCAGGTAGTGCAGTTCATCCAGGATGGCACATCAATGCGAGCTGTGGCAAAAAGGTTTGCTGTGTCTGTCAGCGTAGTGTCCAGAGCATGGAGGCGCTACCAGGAGACAGGCCAGTACATCAGGAGACGTGGAGGAGGCCGTAGGAGGGAAACAACCCAGCGGCAGGACCGCTACCTCCGCCTTTGTGCAAGGAGGTGCAGGTGGAGCACTGCCAGAGCCCTGCAAAATGACCTCCAGCAGGCCACAAATGTGCATGTGTCTGCTCAAACGGTCAGAAACAGACTCCATGAGGGTGGTATGAGGGCCCGACGTCCACAGGTGGGGGTCCGCTACAAAAGTAATTCACTTCTGAAAACACTACCAAGATCTGAATTTAGTTCAACTACCACCAAGCTACTGCAAAATGGAGTTAAACTACTAGTTGAACTACATGTACTTCACTGCTCACTAACTCACTAACTCTCCTTTTCCTGATTCGTCCCGGTGCTCTGTGTCAATTTGTTTGGTAGCCTAGTGTATTTGAATGTGAGTGATTAAAGCTTTAAGGTTTGTATCAATATTAATGTGTGATTATATGATGTCCCCCCCAGGGTTACTAACACTGCCATCAGAAGAAGCTATGTTGCAGGACATAGGGAAAGACACCAGTACTATGCACCACAGGTGGGACAATCGCCATGTGATATTATATTAACACAAATAGTTCACTAACAGGTAACAAAGTATTATAAGTATTATAAGTATTATAAGCACTATACAAGCACCTGTTTATGTTGCCCCTTCCTCTCCCTCCAGGTTTGCCTGTTCGGAGCGTAATCCTCTCCAGGTGGATTATATGTAAATAGTCTGGGTGGCCATTTGATTAATTGTTCAGCAGTCTTATGGCTTGGGGGTAAAAGCTGTTAAGAAGCCTTTTGGACCTAGACTTGACGCTCTGGTACCGCTTGCCGTGCGTTAGCCGAGGCAGTATATGACTTGGGTGACTGGAGTCTTTTGACAATTTTTTTGACCTTCCTGTGACACCGCCTAGTATATAGGTCCTGGATGGCAGGAAGCTTGGCCCGAGTGATGTACTGGGCCGTACGCACTACCCTCTGTAGTACCTTACGGTCGGATGCCGAGCAGTTGCCATACCAGGCGGTGATGCAACCGGTCAGGATGCACTCAATGGTGCAGCTGTATAACTTTTTGAGGATCTGGGGACCCATGCCAAATCTTTTCAGTCTCCTGAGGGGAAAAGGTGCCCTCTTCACGACTCTCTTGGTGTGTTTGGACCATGATAGTTTCTTGGTGATGTGAAACTCTCGACCCGCTCTGCTACAGGCCCGTCGATGTGAATGGGGGCTTGTTCGGCCCTCCTTTTCCTGTAGTCCACGTCTTACCAGATGTAGCTGTTCGGTCCTGCCGATGCATGGAAAACCCTGCTCACTGTATATTATCCATGTCATCGTTCAGCCCCGACTCAGTGAAACATAAGATATTACAGTTTTTATTGTCCCATTTGTAGGATAGTCTCGAACGGAGATCGTCCAGTTTATACTCCCGTGATTGCACGTTGGCCAATAGAACGGATGGTAGTGGCGTGTTACCCAATCATCGACAAATTCTCATTTTACCAGGTAAGTTGACTGAGAACACGTTCTCATTTACAGCAACGACCTGGGGAATAGTTACAGGGGAGAGGAGGGGGATGAATGAGCCAATTGTAAACTGGGGATTATTAGGTGACCGTGATGGTTTGAGGGCCAGATTGGGAATTTAGCCAGGACACCGGGGTTAACACCCCTACTCTTACGATAAGTGCCATGGGATCTTTTAATGACCTCAGAGAGTCAGGACACCCGTTTAACGTCCCATCCGAAAGACAGCACCCTACACAGGGTAGTGTCCCCAATCACTGCCCTTGGGCATTGGGATATTTTTTAGAACAGAGGAAAGAGTGCCTCCTACTGGCCCTCCAACACCACTTCCAGCAGCATCTGGTCTCCCATCTAGGGACTGACCAGGACCAACCCTGCTTAGCTTCAGAAGCAAGCCAGCAGTGGTATGCAGGGTGGTATGCTGCTATAATAAGGCTGTAACGTAACAAAATGTGGAAAAAGTCAATGGGTCTGAATACTTTCTGAATGCACTTTAAATAGGCCCGTTTAATTTTTTATGGCTTGCCGTTCCAAATTAAATTGAATATTTTTTGGTCATATAATTTAAAAAACAAGTTGTTTGGTTTAGGCAGGGCCATGAGCAAATAGGTAAACTGGGATATAACTAAAGAGTTAAATCAGGGTGATTTTTCCATAAATAGACAAGTATTTTCCTTTCCATGGTAGCACAATCTTTATTTTATTTTTTTATAAAAAAAAAATTTTTACCCCCTTTTCTCCCCAATTTTCGTGGTATCCAATCGCTAGTAATTACTATCTTGTCTCATCGCTACAACTCCCGTACGGGCTCGGGAGAGTTCAAAACTGTTCACCTATTGTCTTTCTCTTTCATTGAGTCACCTACTCAACACATTTTATGCACTGCAGTGCTAGTTAGCTGTAGCTTATTCTTTCAGTACTAGATTAATTCTCTGATCCTTTCATTGGATTCACAACATGTCAGTTCATGCTGCAAGAGCTCTGATAGGTTGGAGGACATCTTTTCCGGTACTCGTCATAATTACTGTGTAAGTCTATGGAAGGGGGTGAAAACCATGAGCCTCCTAGGTTTTATATTGAAGTCAATGTACCCAGAAGAGGATGGAAAATAAATGTCCTGGTGCTACCTTACAAAGTGCTGTTGAGGCTACTATAGCCCTTCATTACAAAACAATGTGTTTTAATCAGTTATTTGGTGACGTGAATATATTTAGTATAGTTTTGTTTAAAAAGGATACATTTTATGTTTCACTATTTTTATGAAGGTCCTCCCCTTCCTTCTCTGAGGAGCCTCCACTAATACACACACCCTAATTAACCTGTCTAGTTGTGTGTTTGCTAGGTGGATGTGATTTTGTTCACTACAGGCGCAACTACGACTTTCAATTCCTGCCTCCCAACTTAATGCATACGTCTGGCCACTGGGTGGGGCTGTACAAGCATGTGTTCCCCCCACCCTGGAGCACCCCACCCTGGCCATTGTAGGCTTCATCCATGCCCTGGGAGCCATCATGCAGTCCCGCTTGGTCAGACTGGGAGACTGATGGCCATGGGGGGCCGGGCATCAATTTGTTCTAGCCAAGCTCTGTTGCTCTGTTAATCTGTCCTGTCCACAGCTACATCGTATCCAAGCTGGTGCCGCTGCAGGTGGACTTTGTGTCCTACATGGATGACATTGCAGGGAGGTAGGGGTCGGGCCCAGCCTGGCCTGGCTGTTCTTCACTGACTACCCCCTGTTCAAGAGGGTTCTTTGGGGCCCTGTCACCACCTACCAGTACAGTATCACCAGCCCAGGGCACGCCGCGCCATCTTCACCCAGTTTGAATGCATGTTCTAGCCCTTCAAGACCAGACAGGTGACATGTACTTCAGAAATATTCACACTAAACATGCAGGTAACTGACAAAATAAAGGAAATACCATCATAAAATGTATTAATAGGGCTTGGGCCACCACAAGTGAGAACAGCTTCAATGCACCTTGGCATAGATTCTACAAGTGTTTAGAACTCTATTGAAGGAATGCGACACCATTCTTCCACAAGAAATTCCATCATTTGGTGTTTTATTGATGGTTTGTGTGTGAAAAGAAACATTTATAAATACGTTATAATTCCCTGCTGTCAGTATTCTGGTCTGCACTTTATCTTACATGTCCACCCCTTCAAGAGGATTCTGTCAAAACAAGTTGGAGGTAAAATGGTGGCTGGTGAGATGAGTTCATCATGTTTGAGTTTCAGCTTCTTCCCATAGGTAGATGAAATTGACTTCTGTAGGCTAGTAACAACCTTCGGCGTTATTTAAATATGTCAGAAAAGGGTTAGCCTATAGCAGTGGTTCTCAAACCTCTCCTTGGGGATCCCCAGCTGTTCCATGTATTTGATCTATTTCAAAGCTAGCACACCTGATTCAACTTGTCAACTAATCATCAAGCCGTTGAATTAGATGAGCTAGTTCAGAGTTACAACAAAATTGCGAAATGTCTGAGGGTCTCTGAAGAGAGGTTTGAGAACCACTGACCTATAGGACATCCCCTACTCTGCTTTTTGTTCACTTCCTGATTTGTGAAGTTTCTTTACTCTGCTAATATGCTGGTCAGAGTCTGTATGCAGGACAGGCCTCTTAGGGAAAAGTTCAAATCCTCAAGGAATTAGAACGTTTGACCTGAGAGAATGTCTCACTACAGATTACAGATCCAGTTATTCCAAGAATGCATCCTGAAATCTAACATGGGGGAGCACCACAAGCACACTGTGGAGCGGCTCAGCCAGCCTTCCTTTCGGTTCTCAGCTGAAGGTATGGACCAGCTGGCTCCATGTGAACTTCATTCCCGAAGCTGTTTTTTAACGTTTAGAAACATCAATAATCCGCTTGCGATACGGTATTGGAAACCTTCGTATCTTAACTTTCATACCAGCAAGAAAGAATCTTTCTCGTTCATATGAAAAGTTAAGTTGCAAATGTTTCCAAAACTGTTGCGTGAGAGGCATATTTGTGTCGGGACATTTCACTCACAAGGCTGCAGGGGACGTCCAATGACCCAATGTAATGGAATTGGAGTCCTGATAAGGGCTATCTGTGGGGTACCAAACTATGACCTGCATCTGACCGAGTTCCAGTTAACAGGGTGCAAAGTCCTTCTCACTCACTCAGACTACATTACAGACTGGGGTTACACAAAAACCTGGGTTCTGGGAGTTTAGAAGTTTTCCACACCAGCTAGCACAGGTAATAAACAGGTAGTATATACAGGCAAGGCACAGGTTTCTTGATCCACTCACTGGACCAGGTGAGTACAATCTATGGGTGACAGCCAACTGATTTTAGATTAGTTTGCATTGTTATTCAGGTTTATGAAATTATCTACATTTCCTGAGGTGTGATTCTGTTGGTAGAGTGAGTTGGATAGATGTTGGTTTAAGCTGCCAGTACAGACAGAGGAACGATAACGGATCTGTGTGGTGATGCAATTGTGTCTCTGTAGGGTCAGTGGAAACTGAACTAGTGTCTGTCATCTGCCTTCTATAGTGTTGTCGTATGTCTCCCACCCTCTGCAGACAGACAGACGGACGGTATGTCTCAGCGTGTGTGTGATTGGGGCAGGTTCCTCAGGTCTGACCAGCATCAAGAGCTGTCTGACTGAGGGTCTGGAGCCCACCTGCTTCAGTGCAGATGTGACTACGGGGCTGTGGAACAGACTATCCGCTCCCACAAAAATCAGCCTATGGCTGAATCTAGTTACTTACCCCTGGTCTAGACGATCCTCTCCGCCACTCAGGGCTGTGCGTGTAAATATATTACAATTTGTATCAACATGCCCAGAGACTGAGCATTTCAAGGTCAAAAAGAGGTCCAGGGAAATACATTTGTTTTAATGAAATAGACCACAGTGATGTCTTGGACATGCAGTGATTTAAAAATACAATTAGAAAGACTGCATGGGGGCTTTAACATGGTAAACATTTGTACCATAACTAGTTTTACATGCCAAACCAACTTTAAATGTGCAGACTGACTCGACGTACAGTGCATTCTGAAAGTATTCAGACCCCTTGACTTTTTCCACATTTTGTTACGTTACAGCCTTATTCTAAAATTGCTTTAATTGTTTTACACACAATACCCCATAATGACAAAGCAATTTGCAAATTTATTAAAAAATAAACTGATATCACAATTTACATAACTATTCAGACCCTTTACTCAGTACTTTGTTGAAGCACCTTAGGCAGCGATTACAGCCTCGAGTCTTAGGTATGACGCTACAAGCTTGGCACACCTGTATTTGGGGAGTTTCTCCTATTCTTCTCTGCAGATCCTCTCAAGCTCTGTCAGGTTGGATGGGGAGCGTTGCTGCACAGCTATTTTCAGGTCTCTCCAGAGATGTTCAAGTCCGGGCTCTGGCTGGGCCACTCAAGGACATTCAGAGACTTCTCCCGAAGCCACTCCTGCAAAAAAAAATTTGATCCGTTTTAGAATAAGGCTGTAACGCAAAAAAATGTGGAAAAAGTCAAGGGGTCTGAATACTTTCCAAATGCATTGTACATTGCTTGTCAAAATGCTTTTGATACTATTGAAGGCTTAGGGGGGAGAATTCTGTGTTAAAGGCGACAATTCAGATGAGTCATCAAGTTTCTGAAAATGTATTTAATGTCCGAACAGAGGCCTGATGCCAAATGTCTCAAAGGCTCCAAGGCAAATGATTGTTCTGAGTCTCAGGGTTTATATAGTAATTTTGAATGACTTATACATGCAATATTACAGACTTTGGGTAATATGAGACTGATAAGTTTCAAAGGGAATATTCACAGAATGACATTGGATATAAAGAGCTGGTGCCTGGAAGAGGCTCCATAACCAACCACACAAAATTATAATTTTAAAAACAAGTGTGCATTGCCTGGCTAGTGTCCAGCAGAGAAAGGCCCGCTAACAAGCCATTTTATTATCTGAGTGGAAAAATACAGCTTATACAGAATGGAAAATTACAGGTTATACTGAACATGTCCTGATATGGCCTTATAAAGATCAATCAAGTGTGTCCTCAGCCAACCCTTCACTATCTATACAATTTGAACTATGACCATTACATTTGCATAAAAGCTCCATAGACTTCAAAGGCAACATTTGGATTTGCCACTGCTCTTGGTCCGTTTCAGCCTACTTCAAGACTACAACGCAAAAGCACACACATTTACTTCAGGAAATGTCATTTTCTAGTTTATAATTGTGTTTTGTATTTATAAAAAATGTGTGTTTCTTATTCTCCTCCCTTGATTGTAGTATCTGTGTCTAACATTGTTGTATAATTGCTGCTGATCTTATCATGCAGGGCCCTCTTGAAAAAGAGACCTTGATCTCAATTGGACTCCCTGCTTAAATTGAATTAAACCATCCTTCATAACTGCCCACATGAAAAAATACTAAAGTTTACTATAGAATATTACAAGTACTTACTATAGAATTCTGTTGTAAACTGTAATATACTGTAGAATACTATAATAAATACTACAGTATTATCCATACAAAAAAACACTGTAGTAAATACTACAAATGTCCAAAAATACACGGCAATATTAGTTATTTTTTTTATGTAGCCTCTATCCTCTAGTTTGTACTCTTGTAGGCTATATCCAGCCTCTTTCTGTACCTGTTCAACATCCAACCAAATCAACTTCTTAGTGAAGAAGGCATTCCTGTAGTGTAGAAAGAGATGTTAGACATTTAAACAGCAATGAAGAAAATGTAAAACAGTTTGATCAGGTTTGGGGTTTGTGTCTCATCTCGGTTGACTAATCAGCCACAGTTGACCAATCATAATTGTTCCACAGACACACGGCTAGTGAAATGAACCAATCAGCGCTGGTTTCAGTGACAAGGGGCTGTAAGATTTGGGGGGAGGGGTGGAAGAGAGAAAGATCTCTGGGGTTTGTAGCTTGGGCTCATTTCAACCCGTGTCCACTGGAATAGGGAGGTAAGCACAACTTCCTCATCAATGTTTACTGTTTGAAAAGTTTTTTTGTGTGTTAATCGATGACGTCTCATAGCCTCGCGAATCCACCAGATTCCACAAGCGTACATTAAACGGGAACAGGCTGCATGTTTCATGCTTTTCATGAGAAAAAAAATCTAACCAGAGCAATGGGTGAGCAACTCTCCCTTTTAAATTTTCTGGGAAAACAAAAGCACGGTATTTACAGTATATTGCAAATCTTCCTGAGACACTGATTACACCAAAGACTGATAAAGCATGTTCATGGATCTCTGTGTTCCTTATTCACTGAAGAGGCAGATACTTTGTTTCTAGAGGTCTAAACATTGTAAAAAAATGTCTAGCCTTTCTATGTATGGGTAACAGGGTAACACTAATATTATAATTTTTAACATGGTTTAGTTAAAGCGTAGAGGTATGTGATCCAGCTGTTAAATTGAGTGTAAATTAAAGGCACTCTTCGTGGAACAACTCGTATCATGCTGTGTTACTGAGAGTTGAGCAGCTTTACAGCGATCGTTAGGATTTCCAGGAAATATGTGTTTTGGCTCTCTGCCATGTTCCGTTCTCTTTGGCTCACACCAACATTTTTGTTACCCTAGAGCCTCCCTGTCCCTCTCTTCCCACTGGGCACAGAAGTCAATTCAATGTCTATTCCAAGTTGGTTCAATGTCAATTCATTGAAATGACGTGGAAACATTTATTCAACCAGCATGTGCCCAGTGGGTTTCTCTCTCTCTCGCACTCTCTTTATTTCCCCTCTCTGTCTTGGCAGTATACTCCTATCTATGTATGTATGTATGTATGTATGTATGTATGTATGTATGTATGTATGTATGTATGTATGTATGTATGTATGTATACTCCTATCCATGTAGGTTATAGGGCCCTTCTGAATCTTTCTTTTAAATAGTGCCTGAGCATTAGTGTTTACCTCAGCGTTTAAACTTTAACATCAAGAGTTTGAGTAATTGTAAACTCAGCAAAAAAAGAAACGTCCTCTCACTGTCAACTGTGTTTATTTTCAGCAAACTTAACATGTGTAAATATTTGTATGAGCATAACAAGATTCTACAACTGAGACAAATTGAACAAGTTCCACAGACATGTGACTAACAGAAATGGAATAATGTGTCCCTGAACAAAGGGGGATCAAAAGTAACAGTCAGTATCTGGTGTGGCTGCCAGCTGCATTAAGTACTGCAGTGCATCTCCTCATGGACTGCACCAGATTTGCCAGTTCTTGCTGTGAGATGTTACCCCACTCTTCCACCAAGGCACCTGCAAGTTCCTGGACATTTCTGGGGGGAATGGTCCTAGCCCTCACCCTCTGATCCAACAGGTCCCAGACGTGCTCGATTGGATTGAGATCCGGGCTCTTTGCTGGCCATGGCAGAACACTGACATTCCTGTCTTGCAGGAAATCACGCACAGAACAAGCAGTATGGCTGGTGGCATTGTCATGCTGGAGGGTCATGTCAGGATGAGCCTGCAGGAAGGTAACCACATGAGGGAGGAGGATGTCTTCCCTGTAACGCACAGCATTAAGATTGCCTGCAATGATAACAAGCTCAGTCCGATGATGCTGTGACACACTGCCCCAGACCATGACGGACCTCCACCTCCAAATCGATCCCGCTCCAGAGTACAGGCCTCGGTGTAACGCTCATTCCTTCGACGATAAACGCGAATCCGACCATCACCCATGGTGAGACAAAACCGCAACTCATCAGTGAAGAGCACTTTTTGCCAGTCCTGTCTGGTCCAGCGACGGTGGGTTTGTGCCCATGGGCGACGTTGTTGCCGGTGATGTCTGGTGTGGACTTGCCTTACAACAGACCTACAAGCCCTCAGTCCAGCCTCTCTCAGCCTATTGCGGACAGTCTGCGCACTGATGGAGGGATTGATGTTGTTGCCATCCTGTACCTGTCACGCAGGTGTGATGTTCAGCTGTACCAATCCTGTGCAGGTGTTGTTAAACGTGGTGTGCCACTACGGTGCGATCAGAACGGACATTGCAATTTGTTGCCCTGGCCACATCTGCAGTCCTCATGCCTCCTAGCAGCATGCCTAAAAGGCTGACTACACCGCTCGCGTCGCGTGCGTGAGTGCTGAAAAATACATTTAGAAATCTATTTTATTCAGTTATTGCACCCACACTGCTCGCGAGCGTCTGCTTTGCCATGGGCTAAAATAGAAGTCAGTTCTATTTCTGACGCAGTTCGCGCTGCAAGTCCTGCCTCTCCCATCTCCTCATTGGTTTATAGAAGCAGGTACCCACGTGCCATCTCCTCATTGGTTATACCCACATAGGTGACTGAAGATGAATGAGGTCAGTGGTGGTAATGCACCTAATTTATGAAAGTTGCCTATCGCATTATAAAGTCAAGAGAAGAAAAAGCCTGGAAGGATGAGAGATGACTAGAAATTATTTGGTTGGCTGTTTTATGTGTGGATTAATTGGTGGAGTAGAGGACCTTGTGCATTTCAGGTAAAATAACAACTCAATGTTTATATCCCAGGACAAATTAGCTAGCAACAGCAAGCTAGCTAAATAGGAAAAATTAGCTAGCAAGTGCAAGCTAGCTAAATTGCTATAAATGTTTAATGCTTTTCGACCTGTCCCCAAATTAATATAATTGGTTCAGAGTTTTTGCTATTTTGACCTGCGTGTTGTGAGCACGTTTGGTGTGGGGGGACAAAATACATTTATGCATGATGGCGCACGCACGCAGCCGGTTTGGGTTCCGTGTAAGGCACATTCACGCAGATGAGCAGGGACCCTGGGCATCTTTCTTTTTGTGTTTTTCAGAGTCAGTAGAAAGGCCTCTTTAGTGTCCTAAGTTTTCATAACTGTGACCTTAATTGCCTACTGTCTGTAAGCTGTTAGTGTCTTAACGACCGTTCCACAGGTGCATGTTCATTAATTGTTTATGGTTCATTGAACAAGCATGGGAAACGGTGTTTTACCCTTTACAATGAAGATCTGTGAAGTTATTTGGATTTTTACGAATTATCTTTGAAAGACAGGGTCCTTTTTTTTTTAAAGAGATGTGAGTGTTTTTAACTGTACTAATATGGGAATAATACAGTATTTGTACACAGCAAATTGGCAAGTGTTACCTAGTGTTGATTTTTCAGTGTAACATTTCTAGAGTTGATTCAGGAGTTAAATTAACTAAGTGGTGTAAAATAACCCCAGTGTTGGTGTTAATACCCAGAGTTGAGTGTGATTGGGTCATTGTTACACTGTGTAGAGTAACACACTTAGAAATACTCAAACACACCCATCATTATCATATTTCTGAGCATGATCTATTGCAGGTTGATTTTGTATAGTTTTTCAATATCTGTGCTTGACAGCTACATTGATGGATTCATCTTATGCTTCTCAAACAATAACATACATGTTTCTAAACGAATCCTATCTGTTAGTAGTTGGATTTATTGCACCCTGTTACTGAGATGGTTGTTCCAGTTTAGATGGTTTAAGTAGTCTCATTTATAAATCTTCCCTACCGTGACAATCATTTCAACTGCAGGTTGTGTGGGGGTTAAACGTTCCAATTGTTGGGTATCCTCACTCAGGCTGGAATTCCAATAGGGGAAAAAACATCACTTGCAAGTGAGCATAATGTGACTTGCATGCCTGATGTGGCCTGCAAACCAGAAGTTTTGACCAGTGTGTTTGTGTACTGTCTTTGGTATGACTCAGTCAAGGATGGAACTCTGAACCTTCCAATCTCAGGGTGGACACTCTAACCACAAGCCCACCGAGATCACTCGAAAGGCACACGGGTAAATATGCAAATAAGGCTTTGCACCCTTCATAGAGAGTTCAAGGAAGAACCTTTAGAGGATTAAAGCAAAGATTCCGATCACTAACCCTGATAAATGGGTTCTTCGTAGAAAAAAGCCCTTTAAAGTATTCAGTAATATGTACTGAATTGCCCCTTATCGTCCCCTGCTCTCCCACTGCCTCATGCCTCAAGGAGTGGAGACCAGGACAGGAGCTGTAAAAACGTTTAACTAGACCAAAGTTCACATCCACATAACTGCTGCTTCTCTCTGTAGATAACATTTAGTTTGAGGTGTAAATTCATTGTTGAAGGTTAAAGGGGGGAAATATATAGATTAATGTGAAGTTACAGTATAGACTAACTCAAACCCACTTACAGTGCATTCGGAAAGTATTCAGACGCCATGACTTTTTCCACATTTTGTTATTTTACAGCCTTATTCAAAAATGGATTGAATTGTTTTTTTCCCCTCATCAATCTACACACAATACCCCAAAATGACAATGCAAAAACAGGTTTTTAGACATGTTTGCAAATTTATATATCACATTTACCTAAGTATTCAGACCCTTTACTCAGTACTTTGTTGAAGCACCTTTGACAGCGATTACAGCCGAGTCTTCTTGGGTATGACGCTACAAGCTTGGCACCCCTGTATTTGGGGAGTTTCTCCCATTCTCTGCAGATCCTCTCAAGCTCTGTCAGGTTGGATGGGGAGCGTAGGATCGGGTTCAAGTCCGGGCTCTGGCTGGGCCACTCAGAGACTTGTCCCAAAGCCACTCCTGCGTTATCTTGGCTGTGTGCTTAGTGTCGTTGTCCTGTTGGAAGGAGAACCTTCCCCAGTGAGGTCCTGAGCGCTCTGGAGTAGGTTTTCATCAAGGATCTCGCTGTACTTTGTTCCGTTCATCTTTGCCTCGATCCTGACTAGTCTCCCATCCCTGCTGCTGAAAAACATCCCGACAGCATGATGCTGCCACCACCATGCCTCACCGTAGGGATGGTGCCATCCTCCAGATGTGACGTTTGGCATTCAGGCTAAAGAGTTCAATCATGGTTTCATCAGACCAGAGAATATTGTTTCTCATGGTCTGAGATTCCTTTAGGGGCCTTTGGTAAACTCCAAGCAGGCTGTCATGTGCCTTTTACTGAGGAGTGACTTCCGTCTGGCCACTATCAAAAAGGCCTGATTGGTGGAGTGCTGCATAGATGGTTGTCCTTCTGGAAGGTTCTCCCATCTCCACTGCAGAACTCTGGAGCTCTTTCAGATTGACCATCGTGTTCTTGGTCACCTCCCTGATCGGGGCCCTTCTCCCCCGATTGCTCAGTTTGGCCGGGCGGACAGCTCTAGGAAGAGTCTTGGTGGTTCCAAATTCTTCCAATTAAGAATGATGAAGGCCACTGTGGAAACAGGATGCACCTGAGCTCAATTTCGAGTCTCATAGCAAATGGTCTGAATACTTATATAAATGTGATATTTCAGCAAATGTATAAAAATCTGTTTTTGCTTTGTCATTATGGGGTAGTATGTGCAGATTGGTGAGGGAAAAACAACAATTCAATCCATTTTAGAATAAGGCTAATGTAACAAAATGTAGAAAAAAGAGAAGGGGTCTGAATACTTTCTGAATGCGCTGTAAATAGCTGTGAGTTGCTAAGCCAATCATTGATTGATTGACAATGGTGTTTGGATTTAAAATCCAATCAGTGAAGTTCTAAAGAAATAGTGCCTTCAGAGAAATGCAAAACATGGTTAAAATAACACCAACACGGTTCAAATAAAACTAATCAGAAAGAAATCCTTGAATTCCCCTTCCTGTGGTGCTGTCCATCTCAGTCCACTGCCCCACCCACCCCACCAGGGCCTATAGTCAAGGGGTCATAAACTTTGTATCTTAGCTGGACATTTTTCATGACCATCCTCCAGAAACAGTGCCATTCCCACTAACCAATCAGAGGCACTGATCTGGTCTGGCATGCAGGGTTCCTAGTGTCCAGGGGTGTAGTGCTGCCGGAGCGTGGGCTAGTGATGCTCCCTCACTTTTTCCGGAGCCTGTAAAACTATTTTTGGAAAATTAATTTTGATAAATTCTAAATAAATTATATTTAATTGCCAATAAAATCCCATGATGAATGGCAGACAAAATAAATATGTATAGCAGCCTAAAGGTAGGTAAGTGGCAGTGTCTTTTCTCTAACAGATGCGAGACTTATGACGAACTGTAGGCTACGTGTGTGTACTGCGGAGGCCCGTCAGGCTTGACCATTTTGGCCAATAAGAACGTGGGGGAAAAATCTGCAGCTCGGCGGAGTGTGACGGGGTTTAAACAGATGAACTTTCTCACACAACTGTATCTATGATAGAAATTCAATGCGTCTGCATTGATGTTCATAAAACTCCACGTACCCACTCTCGCGCAGTGGAACCCAGAACGATATGTGACCACTTGGTTAAAGCGACACCATTCTGCCAAAGACCCCAAAACCAGAGTGGCCACTGAAAAGCCCAAGGAGCCTGATCCTCTCTGGAAGTTGCTGTAGCCCTGCTTGGGATATTTGCAGCAAAGTTAGTCACCAACGCTCTGGATAACATCAAAACAACATAGCCAGCTCTGCTAGGGCAAGTAATGGTCAGAGTGGGGTGTTCTCTCATTATGTGTCTGGAAGTAGTTAGCAAGCTATTGTTAGGGTTGCGTAAGTTCAACTGAGATAGGAACAATAGGACACTTGAACTTGATTAAAATAATTGTTTAATTCAAAAGTTAATAAATGGCAAATGCATTTTTCGTATATACGGGTCCACTGCACCACCCCGCAGGGTGGAAACAGAGAAGACACTTGTTACTGACAAAGACATTATAATATATACTCATGACAGAGATAGTTCCCGCTTCCGAGCCGGCCTGTCAGAGTAGAGACTGGGCGTGGTTTAGACTCACCCAGCCTATCGTTGGTGTTGGCGCTTAAGCTAGTCCTAGCCCCTTTGCGCTCTCTGTTGTCCCGTCGCTGTTGCTGTGTAGATTACGCTTCTTCACCCCAAAGACTGGGGTCAGACAGCTCTGTAATATTGTCTGAGCTATTCACACCTGTTATACAATGTCCACTGTTCTCGCTCAAGGCTAACTACAGCTTCCCAGCTTCTTATCTGAGCTAACTGTTACTTTCAGCACACACACACAGACACCCAGGYGCCCAGACCAACAGTTTGTCAACATCCAATCACATTTAATACAGTTGCTAATCACGTTTGTTATAGTATTCAATCACATATGATATAGTTGCTAATTACGTTTGTTATAGTATTCAATCACATATGATATAGTTGCTAATCACGTTTGTTATAGTATTGGGTTATAGTGCATGACTCAGAACCTCACATATGTTTTTCGTGTGTATAGTTGATCTGTTAKTGTCTGGTCAGCAGTCTCCTGATTCACCCCCCTCCTGTGTCTCTCTAAGATTAGCACAGTCTCGGCCACACAGTACAGCTTCACACTACTGATACATTTGTTTCATACACACACATATTTCATACAGTACAGCGCTATCTTTAACACACACACATTTCAGGCTGATATTCATGGTTAGGCCCTGAGCACTGGTAAGAGTGAGAAGAAGTGGAAAATGCAGGTTCACAGGAGTCAGCAATTCAAACTTTAATGCATAAGAAGCCCTACTAGCTTATAGTTAGTTAAGCATGTCAAAAACCTTTAAAACCCACAATCCCCGTTTGACACAAAAAAAGGTGTCAAATAAACATTTTTGATTAACATAGACATTTTTTATTTTTTTTTTGCTTCCCGTTTGAACACAAAAGGTGTCACATACAATAAAATTTATTTTTCATATACTAGGTGGGCTCGTTACACACCAGGAACTTATCACTTCTTAGGGAGAACAGTGTTATTCATAGACCTCTTTCTATAGCATTTCATGAAAATAATAAAGTTTATTATTAATTAATTTTAGTTTATTTTATTTTTAATAAGTTGCATTTCGACTCCTCCTTTTGCTCTTAGAATACAAAGATTAAAAGAAACACCTTTATTGCATAAAGAATAAAACCATCTAGTCCCCCTGCTACCCCTAACAGGTACTAGATTTAAACTTGACATAAGGTAGGACAACATACAGGGTAAAAGATTACAAAGATATATTGTGCAACAAAAGCAATGAATTAAACTAAAAATAAGCAATTCTAATTTTTATTCTTTTATAGCAAACCATGGATCACCTCAGTTGACCCCATCTGGTCACGATAGTTTGCTTCAGTATCCTCCCGCTGGCTGTAAGCAGGGGCATCATGCCAGAAGCTTTGGCAGCATCTGCAATAGATCTCTTAGCACCGGGTAAAATGCAAGCAACGCAGCAGATTAACACAAGAAATACAATTATTAGGGTCAGAATCCAGTAACATCAATGCAGTGTACTCACCAAACCAACCACCCAGCCAGGAGAACAGTCCACTCTCCTCCACACCTGAAGACCTTCATCTCCACAGATAACTTTTCCAACCCGCTCAGAGCTTTTGGAATGCTCCATCCGGACTGGTATTGTTAGAGATAAACGTGTAACATTGTTCTACAAACATTTTACATACACCTCCCTGGTTGGCCAGAATCATGTCTAGTGCTAGCCTATTTTGTCTAGCATTTCGAGAGGTGGATCCAATTGTTCAGCCATCCCTTAAGTGCTGTGTGGGTGTAGTTAACAAATCGTTGTTGATTATAGTAGATATAATTGATCCAGGCATTCTGCTTAGCATCAACAATAGCTGGGCCATAATGGGCAATAAATGGCAACGGCCATCTTCCTGTTTAATGTCTGGAATTCGTGGGGGACCCCAACAGGTTGGTGTGGATGTTATCTGTCCTCGGACCAAGGAGCGTCACGTTTTCTGCCGTCTCCTGGGTTGGCCCGAGCTTTGTGTCATGTGTAGCTCCCAGGAGTTGGTTAGCTGTAACCTCAATAATAGTCAATGGCGTATCAGACTGGCCAAGCACATGTGCCCTGCCATTCTCCTTTCAAAATGGGGTTCAACCGCCTGGCAGGTCCACACATCCACCATACATCAGCAACACCTCTAGTTCATAGTGACATTAGTGATGCAGGCAGTAGTAGGGAGCCTCCCATAGTCTATACCCTACCTGTACCAGTGTTAGCGTGTAATTTCCCCATATGCCTCAACCCCCATGGTGCCTTCTGGGAGGGACTTCTGGGAACACAAGACTCATAGAGTTTTACACAGGATTGAATTTGGCTTATTATAATAGAAACTTTCCAATATGCACATCCAACCTTTCCCATTGCTTAGGGCAATGGGTGAGTAGCCAGAGTAGGTCTGGCATACCCTTACGACACAGTCCTTTCTATTAAGTGTTGGCTGTGTATCTCATATAGGCCAACCACATATTCCCTTCCCTCATAACCAGTTTCAGTCCCCAATTGGTCACTATCTGAGATGTCATTCACATTTATTACCTGTACCGGATTGGAGAGCTTAGGTGATGGTGTGGGACTTGGTCTTGAAGTGGTGGAGGAGGCCGGCTGAACCTGGCCCTTGGAACTGGTGGTGGCTACAGCTCAGTACGCAACAGTCCTGTAAAGCCCCACCTCTCCAGAGAACACATCATCAGCCAGAGACCAAGCCACACTTTCACTTCTATGAACGTTCACAGTGATGAAAGGTCGGGATCAGGGATTTTTCATTAAGGAGTTGACCCCCGAGCTTTATTAGCATCAGTTCTTTCTCTTAACTCTGTGATCATTCGGCAGTGTCAGTGTGTCTCACCCTCCAAGTGCGATATGCCCCAGGTCGAGTGAATCACCTACTTCTTTAATTCACCTGTAATGCATAAATCTTGGACAAACAGGTTTGGTTAAAACAGTTTCTCTTTTGTTCTATCTGATTTATAATTTAACTTCTATGCCTATTTGTTTGTAGATTTTTAATTTTTTTATTATCCAATAGGCCCATCCTATCCTAGACCACAATGTACCCCTCCCCGTTTGATACCTGGCTCTGGCCAGGTATCAACCTTACCTATTCTAGTATGTTCTACATTATCATGAAGGAACGTACCTTTCATTTTCCACATGTCCAATTCTCCTTGGGCGTCCATTCATATCTATTATCTGTCAAGTGACTTATCTACTTTAAATGTATCTGTGCTGCTTATATATGTTAAACCCTTTCTCTCCTATCTTATTCGCAGCCTACTTGCTCATTCCTGGTCCCCCTCCACTCTGCTCTCAAACCTTCAAGGTCTCAACAGTGCAGGGAGGGCTCCTCTGTCTGCCTTCCCTTATCTGTTCTGTAACAACTGTGTTTCCAAATTTTAACTAAATGTCTCACTGTTTGGCTTTATCTAAACTCATGGATTTTTAGAAATGTCTATGGTGCAATTTACCCCTTAAATACTATATAAATAGGCCAAACAAAATGCTAACCATATCAAATCCTTTCTTTACTAATAAGCTCTCTCCCCAAGAGTCCACTATATATATATATATAAATATTATATATATTTTTTTTTAACAATAACATTGGTTATCCTTAAACTCAGCCCCATAATATAATGAGGTGCCCTTTAAGATATCTTGATCCTTAAACAAACGTGTACTACTAAAACAAACTTAATATCCTCTATGTTTCATGTAACTGTGTGCCTTTTCCCAATAACATGAACCTCCATAAGTTGACCAATGGCGCACTCGTGATTTTTCATGTAACTCATTCAGTCCTTCTCCAAATGTCTCCCAAAATACTTTATACCCTGCCATTACACTCACACAACTGTGATAAACGTGTACTGTCCCTTTAACTCCGGCCAGCCATACCAGTTTGCTGCCGTTCATTTCATTTTAACCTAAACAAGTTTTAAAACGTTTCAGTTTATATCCTATACCGACACTAATGACCATATTTTCTTAGGCAAAACATACAAATGGTTTAATTAACATTAAAAACTCAGATTTTAGTCAGAGCATTTACCGTGAATCGAAGTCCGGTCCTCAGCTTGGGAGGCAGCTATTTACCCCTGAACCACCATCACTTTTGGAATAAAGGAGCCAATAACCCATTATTATAATTTTTCTGTAGTCGCAAACACCAGCACCAAAACAATTCCCAGAAAACATTACAATTCAAAGGTCCAAGCTTTCCCCCAGCGAGGATTATCCTTATTCTCTCTCTACTCCGAATTGGTTTTACATTTTTCGTGATGTCACCAGCATTCAACCAGACTCTCCGTCGACTGGGAGTCCGTTGGCGCTGCAATACTGCCCTCTACTGTCCATTCTCTGTATAATTTTTCTCCATTTATTTCTAGAGTAGATTTCAGTGTTATCATCACTTTTCAATGTGGGCCATTATAGTTAACTATTTATCCAATGGTTATATTTGTATTTATCTCTTAATGTGACTATGATTAAATAGTGGGTAAGTGTGTTACTGTCTATGGTATTATTAGAGTATACCTAACTAGTTATATTCTTACTTCCTCTTACATATAAGCCTGACTTATTTCATACACACAATCATATTAGCAACAGACATACAGTGTGACTTATCTTATATCCAACACGTTTTTATTCAATCAGTAACTTATCTTATCTCCAAAACATTGTTGTTCGGTAATATGCGATATAAACCCAACTTAAATATTTTGCCGTTTACTTGTTACAGGGAACTTGTCTTACTCAGTGTATTGCCGTTGAGGGTCACTACACCTAGACTTATCTTATATTCCAATACTTCTGCCTTTCCCTGACTATGTTGCCGTCCACTTTTAGTCGAGGGGTCCCACTACACCTAGACTTGTTAATCGACAATTTGTCTTATATCCCACATACCATGTAAATACATAAAAATCCGTGAAGTCGGTATATTGTCGTTCAATATTAGAACTTGTCTTATGTTCAAATTCCGCCAGTCAGGTGGTTATGTGGCCATTGTCCTCAATCACTTCCTAAAGTCTTATATATAAGACTTTTAATAAAACAACCCTAGCTACATACATACACACACACAAACAGGCTTTTAATTTCACTCCATACCACATACAGTCATACCATTGTTATTCTGTTGGCCAATTGAAAATGCATTCGCCATCAAGTAGTACGTAATGAAAATAATACGTAGTTCGTTTTATCTTACTTTACTGTAATGAACATATGGTTCGAAATGTAGTAACTTACACCAGTTAGGTTTTCTCACAAAATAATTTGGTTAACGCCAATGTGCAGAACTTTAGTATATTAATACAATAGGTATCTGCTTACCTGTTTAAGTAGACCCGCGGTCTTTTGTGAGAGGACCCCGTCTGGCGACAGTCTCGGCCAAAGGCTGGATGGCTCAATGTCCAGCGAAGTTCCTCAGTTCACGGTCGGGGTCACCAATTGTTAGGGTTGCGTAAGTTCAACTGAGATAGGAACAATAGGACACTTGAACTTGATTAAAATAATTGTTTAATTAAAAAGTTAATAAATGGCAAATGCATTTTTCGTATATACGGGTCCACTGCACCACCCCGAGGGTGGAAACAGAGACACTTGTTACTGACAAAGACATTATATATATACTCATGACAGAGATAGTTCCCGCTTCCGAGCCGGCCTGTCAGAGTAGAGACTGGGCGTGTGGTTTAGACTCACCCAGCCTATCGTTGGTGTTGGCGCTTAAGCTAGTCCTAGCCCCTTTGCGCTCTCTGTTGTCCCGTCGCTGTTGCTGTGTAGATTACGCTTCTTCACCCCAAAGACTGGGGTCAGACAGCTCTGTAATATTGTCTGAGCTATTCACACCTGTTATACAATGTCCACTGTTCTCGCTCAAGGCTAACTACAGCTTCCCAGCTTCTTATCTGAGCTAACTGTTACTTTCAGCACACACACACAGACACCCAGGYGCCCAGACCAACAGTTTGTCAACATCCAATCACATTTAATACAGTTGCTAATCACGTTTGTTATAGTATTCAATCACATATGATATAGTTGCTAATTACGTTTGTTATAGTATTCAATCACATATGATATAGTTGCTAATCACGTTTGTTATAGTATTGGGTTATAGTGCATGACTCAGAACCTCACATATGTTTTTCGTGTGTATAGTTGATCTGTTATTGTCTGGTCAGCAGTCTCCTGATTCACCCCCCTCCTGTGTCTCTCTAAGATTAGCACAGTCTCGGCCACACAGTACAGCTTCACACTACTGATACATTTGTTTCATACACACACATATTTCATACAGTACAGCGCTATCTTTAACACACACACATTTCAGGCTGATATTCATGGTTAGGCCCTGAGCACTGGTAAGAGTGAGAACAATGGAAAATGCAGGTTCACAGGAGTCAGCAATTCAAACTTTAATGCATAAGAAGCCCTACTAGCTTATAGTTAGTTAAGCATGTCAAAAAACCTTTATAAAACCCCACACTAGCCAATCTTGGCCAGTAAGCTTGGGTGTGGAAACAGAGAGAGAGGGGACTCAACTCTCCAGCGAAGCACCAAGGAACAATGCACTGAACCACAAACTGAACTGAATCCCTAATTGACTGACCTGCACTCCTACAGACAGATATAGAGACAGAAATAATATGTTTGTGATATACTGAGATTTCTATGTAGACTTTTTTTCTTCATGTCTTTGTTTTATTACTGCGGTTGTGAGGCCAGAACGTTTAGATCAATCATCGGCCAGAGTGTCCGGAGTGCGCGTTGAACTTTCTGAAAGTGACACGTTTTGAATTTACGAACTGACAATCTGACAGCACAGTTGCAGTCACCAACGCTCTAGATAACATAACAGCCTAACCAGCTTTGCTCGGGCGAGTAATTTTCAGTGAGCTGTTCTGTCATTTTGTGTCTGGAAGTAGCTAGCAAGTTAGCTTGGGTGCTTGACTTCTGTTCGTACAGAACGCTCGGTTCAAACCTTAAGGAGCTGGGCGGTGCTAAAGCTTAAGAGGGTGTGAACGATGCTGAATGATTGTAGAAGGCTCTCCAATAGTAGTACCAAAACATTCAATGGCCATTTAAAATAGCAAAGCTGGTTAGGCTGTTATGTTATCTAGAGCGTTAGTGACTGCAACTGTGCTGAAAGTAACCAAAATTACTTTCCCATTGTTCCTCAACTGTAGTGTATGATCTAGCATTTTGTAGCTCTGAATCTCAACTTTTGTCCAATGTAAAAAAACAGGTCCAAATGTTTCTACATAAGACCGGTTTGGAGCCGGTCGGTCACATATGCTTTGATTGAAACAAAATACAAGAAAGACTAATAGTTAAATGCCATCTGCTCTAAATCGCTCACGAAAGAGTAATTCAAGAATAGCTAAATGCATATTCCCATCCATGAAACTGATTGAGATCAAATGAATGGCATGCAGATGCAGTTTGGCCATTTCACCAGTAAAGCGTGAAGAGTTAACATTCATGATAATGAATTTTGAAATTAAGTATGCCTAACTTGGTGTTTGAGAGTGTTAAACATATAAAAATGTATTGAGACTGTGGGCATAGGTAGACGTTGCAATTGGGGGATGCATTTTAGCCATATTCTATATAGGCTATTCAATAAGCTACATCTGTCGGTACAAACTTTGAGGAAATTATGACACCACTGTCAGTCTTTCTCCAGGTGAGTGTGATATTGTAAATTGGTTGTAGTTAATCCAATGGTACAAACCTCTCTCTCTCTCTGTGTGTGTAGTTCCATCATAATGGTGCGTACAGTAGCAGTGATCGGGGCGGGTCCCTCAGGTCTGACCAGCATCAAGAGCTGTCTGGATGAGGGTCTGGAGCCCACCTGCTTTGAGAGCAGTGAAGACATCGGAGGGCTGTGGAGGTTTAAGGTGAGTGGACTGAGTGAGGAACCTGATGCCTGATCAACACTAATCTACTCTGCATGTGTGCATACGTACGTACGTGTGTGTTGAGTGTGTACCTATATGGAGATTTGGGATTGCCCACTACTGCTGGAGATTTCGATATCCAATATAAATGACACTGGCTCTGTTTCAATATCTAAAGTTTATGCATCATAGATTACCCTGGCTTTGTTCCAATATCTAATGCATTGGACACATTATAAGGGGTTGGACACATCACCTTATGATGCCCCGCTCACTTGACCCAGTTCCTGGGTTTCCACTAGTTATCACAGCCACAAAGAAAACATGAATGAAAACAAAAATGTGCTTTCTGGTCATAATTTAAGGTTACGGTTAGGCTAAAGGTTAGCAGTGTGGTTAGTGTTACGGCGGTTTAAAATACAATTTTAAGAAGATTGTAGAAATAAATAGACAGGGTTTATGACTTTGTCGTTGTGGTAACTAGTGATGACACGTTCCTGATCGAACGTGATTGCTTTTCTACTTCCGGCCCATTCACAAAGCAGCAAAACTTCATTAAATATTAATTAAGTTGGTCAAAACTTGCACAGAATTTGAAAGATGTGTTTATTCTTTGTGAAGGAAAATGATTGAAAAACTGCGAAAGTTTGTTTTAACGTACTATAAGCACTCGGACGCTGACGTTAGTTAGCATTAGCATTCTCATAGAGAATGATTGACTGTGATAGCTAGTTAGCATATTAGACTGTATCAAATGGTCGTTATACTTAGAGGCTGTATCCTAATCAAAGATCAATGCTTGAAATGGCAATGTTGTTACACAGAATATCAATGAAGAAGACTGAAACCGTATTCAAAATGTTTTCTGTATAGATAACATTACGATATTTGCAATATTTTGTCACAAAGCTAGCTAGCTAACACCGCCAGTCATTCTCTATGAGAATGCTAATGCTAAATAATGTCAGCTTCCGAGTGCTTATACTATGTGAAAACAAACGTTTATATTTTAAATAATTTTCCTCGACATAGAATTAACATACATTTCTCAAAACTATTAATTAGTAATTCATATTTAACAAAGTTTTGTTTGTTTAACCTCTCTAGGGTATGTGGGACGTTAGCGTCCCACCTCGTCAACAGCCAGTGAAACTGCAGGGCGCCAAATTCAAAACAACAGAAATCCCATAATTTAAATTCCTCAAACATACAAGTATTTTACACCATTCTAAAGCTACACTTGTAAATCCAGCCAAAGTGTCCGATTTCAAAAAGGTTTTATGACGAAAGCACACCAAACGATTATGTTAGGTATGAGCCAAGTCACAGAAAAAGACAGTCATTTTTCCAGCTAAAGAGAGCAGTCACAAAAAGCAGAAATAGAGATAAAATGAATCACTAACCTTTGATAATCTTCATCAGATGACACTCATAGGACTTCATGTTACACAATACATGTATTTGTTGTTCGGTAAAGTTCATATTTATATCCAAAAATCTGAGTTTAGGCAAGACGCTACTGTATCACTTGGCAAAAAGCCTGAGAAAATGCAGAGCGCCAAATTAAAATGAATTACTATGAAAATCAAACTTTCATTAAATCACACATGAAAGATACCAAATTAAAGCTACACTGGTTGTGAATCCAGCCAACATGTCAGAATTCAAATAGGCTTTTCAGCGAAAGCATACGATGCTATTATCTGAGCATAGCACCATAGTAAACAAAAGAGAGAGAACATTTCAACCCTGCAGGCGCGACACAAAACGCAGAAATAAAAATATAATTCATGCCTTTGACGAGCTTCTGTTGTTGGCACTCCAATATGTCCCATAAACATCACAAATGGTCCTTTTGTTCGATTAATTCCGTCGATATATATACCCAAAATGTCCATTTATTTGGCGCATTTGATCCAGAAAAACACCGGTTCCAACTTGCTCAAACGTGACGACAAAATATCTCAAAGGTTACCTGTAAACTTTGCCAAAAAATGTGAAACTACTTATGTAATACAACTTTAGGTATTTTTTAACGTTAATAATCGATAAAATTGAAGACTGGATGATATGTGTTCAATACAGGATTAAAACGATATGTAGCATGCCTTCTGTTTGATTGAAGCGCATGTCCAGGACACCTGGAGTGCCTCGACTTCAAGATGGCCGTATTACTTCATTACACAAAGGAATAACCTCAACCTATTTCTCAAGACTGTTGACATCTAGTGGAAGCCGTAGGAACTGCAAGCAATTCGCTTAGAAATCTGGTTTCCCAATGAACTCATTGAAAAGACAGTGACCTCAAAAAAAAAAAAAAAAATCTGAATGGTTTGTCCTCGGGGTTTCGCCTGCTAAATAAGTTCTGTTATACTCACAGACGTGATTCAAACAGTTTTAGAAACTTCAGAGTGTTTTCTATCCAAATATACTAATAATATGCATATCTTATCTCCTGGGGATGAGTAACTGGCAGTTGAATTTGGGTATGCTTTCATCCAAACGTGAAAATGCTGCCCCCTACCCTAGAGAAGTTAATGGGCCGTAAGGAGGATAACAGTCGTAACAATTTGGATGCGCCCTTCAAATCAAACTTTGTCACATGCGCAGAATACAACAAGTGTTGACCTTACCGTGAAATGCTTACTTACAAGCCCTTAACCAACAGTGCAGTTCAAGAAGAGTTAAGAAAATATTTACCAAATAACCTTGCCAGTTGTTATATGTTGAATAGTAGTGTGTCTATTGGAGCATATCCTTAGTCGGTGTCCTTGTCCTGTAGGAGCATCCAGACCCAGGCAGAGCCAACATCTACCAGTCTGTCATCATCAACAGCTCCAAGGAAATGATGTCATACAGCGACTTCCCCCCTCCAGCTCACCTGCCCAACAACATGCACCACTCCCAGCTGCTGATCTACCTACGACTTTACGCTGAGACCTTTGACCTCTTCAAGCACATCGTCTTCCAGGTCAGAGGGCATGAAGGAAGGAAGATGATGTTTATTCAGTCACATCTTATGTTATGATCCCTTTCAATGGTAAATAATGATTCATTTTGCGGTGCGTGCGTGTCTGCCTGTCTACCTGTGTGTGTCAGACCACTGTGGTGAGTGTGCGACAGAGGCCAGACTTCCCAGTGTCGGGCCAGTGGGAGGTGGAGACAGAGGGGACAGAAGGTCAGAGGGAGACTCAGGTCTTTGATGCTGTGATGGTCTGCACCGGTCACTTTACACAACCACACCTGCCTCTCAATGACTTCCCAGGTAACTGTCAAATCTCTGTCGCTATCATAGTCTCCGGTGACATTGTGTATTTGTGTATTGTTCATTTTATATGCTACTATCACTGGAGATATATAGACTCAAATCCTAATCACATCCTTCTTACATACATACATCATCATGTGTAAATCCCAGTCATAGCCCTCACAACGTATAATTTGAATAATATGCTCGATCATTAATCAATTACCATGATAGAGTATCATTATTTATCATTTGTTTATCTTATCCACCCAGGTATAGAGGAGTTTGAGGGCAGGTACTTGCATAGTTGGGAATATCGCAGTGCTGAGGGGCTGCAGGGGAAGAGGGTGGTGGTGGTCGGGATCGGGAATTCTGGAGGTGACATCGCTGTGGATGCCAGCAGAGTAGCGGAGCAGGTGAGTGGGAAGTCATCTGATTCTTCTGGAAGTATTTCTCTCAGATATTATGTAGGGAAGTATGCAAAACTCCTAGCTATCATGAACAGGAAGAGACTAAGCAATCTCTAGCACCATTCATTCTCTCTGTCGATAAGTCTAATGGTAACTGTATCCACTGGCAAATTGGGAAAGAGTGAGGTGTCTCCCAGCGGGAGACACCTCGTTAAGTAACATAGTAAATGCAAAGCATTTAATATTTAAATTCATGCACTTCAAAATGAATTTTGTAACTTTGTCCTAGCAGCATTTAACTGCAATGCACTCCCACATCATATGGGGTCAATTTCATCGTAAAACATTTCCTGTGTTAAATAGTCTGTGAACAAACTTAAAAACCGAGGTAAAGACAAGTTGGATATTCGACGGATATTCGCCTGCAGTTTTCCTTACGTCCACCAACACCAGTTAGGGACTGTCAACATAGTGACAAATCACATTTTTCAAATTTCAAAAGCTATTTAACCATTACTCCTAAAACTTTAAAAACTGGTTCTAGCTAACCCAATGGCATAGACACACATTGCACACATTTATTTTCTGTCGATTTGCATCTCGCACTATTTTAAATTATTTATTTAAATTTTTGAATTTCAATAGCTCATTGGTCATATGACCTACTGGACTCAAACAAGGTTCAGAATGTCCATTTACTACCCTTCTATATTGTACACTCTTTAGTTTGTCCATTTTCATCTTACACGTTTTTACATGAATTTTTCAAAATGTAAAATTTCAATAGCTCCTTGGTCATGTGACCTACTGACTTCAAACATGGTGCAGAATGTACCCTTCTATATTGCACACTTGTTTGTGTACTGTAAAATCACGCGGTTTCACATACATTTTTCATAGTTTTAAATTTCAATAGCTCCTTGGTCATGTCAATTACACACATCTGAAGCGTGCAGTGGATATACACCCATATTGCATAACCTTTAGTTATGTCTCTTCTATATTGTTGTACATTTATATTAGTTTGACAATTAGGGGGTTCAGTCCAGTGTTGTGTTTACCCTTTTCTTTAATATTTATCTATAATAATTGGTAGTTCTAAGTACTTATTTTCCCTGTTTATTTTTCCACAGTATTTATTAACAGCAGTACACAATAGAAGAGAGACAGATAATATCTCCTTTCGTCGTTAATATCAACCATAAAGGAAAAGGGCAAAGTACGAGAGTCATGCTATTAATTGTCCAAAGCAGGGATGGACAGTGAGCTAGTGAGGTAGGCTGCAGTGGGTTTGCTGGTCAATACATATACTGAACATGTAACCACAGTAATGGTGGCCAGTATATCAATGAATAAAAATTTAATATTGACAAATTAAACAAAAATTGTAGACCTTTAATCTTTTCCAACATGTCAACAGACACTTAACTTCAAATAAGTATGAAACATTTCACCGTGTTAACTTTCTCTTTATCCCTGGTTGATGTACATTCAGAGCCTCTTCAGTGTGGATGGGGTAGAGCATACATTTTCAACAACAAAGACAGCACTTCCAGGTTGTGTTCTTTACTCTGTTGAACTATTTTGTCTTCATTCCTAGTTACAGCGCATGGAACCACCGTTGGCATGCAAAACATTCTATCAAAACAAAACAAAGCGTAACACGTTATAAATAATATCAATGTAGTATGATGAATTAGCCATCCATTGTGTTATATCATAAATTGTCTTACATGCCGTCACTGTTGTCAAAAGATTCTAAACATGTTAAATAAAGTTATTAACCCAGTCAGTCTTTGGGCCACATCCAGGTTCTTTATCAGTGGCACACATGAAGCAGTCGTTGGCTTTGTTGACCTCTGAAATCATAGGCATGAATTGAACATATGGCTGTCCCACACAACTACATACAAATAAAGAATTTACATTTACTTTGAATTAAATGTCATTACATACCAGACATTTTTGTATATCCTCAGCCATTATTTTTCGCAGTTGCTCCATGTGTTTTTGAAGGTTCCATATCAATTTGGGAGGGGATGTTGGGGAAGTTCTGTGCAACTTCCTTGGCCATCTACACCAAAAAATAAAATACAGTTTTTGACCTAATTGTCACATAACAGCTAACCATTCATTATTGAAAATATAACTATCAAACCTGCATTACAAAGACCCTGCAGCTGAAGGTGTCCTGCTGCATGGTGTGAGTTATTTCCCCTCCATTCCACTTTATGTCCATCCAGTCATCTTTTCCATGGCAGTATCTTCTCATTTTGAAGTATTCTCTTTTTTATGTAAACATAATGGAATTCTGATTAGTAATAGGCAAATGAATACACAAGCCACATTTGTATGCTGTTTTCCTTATCACTATAATTTAGTAGTAGAGGTCATTTCCTTTATGCCCCATTATTTATATATATATATATATATATATATATACACACACACACACAGCTTAAATTATAGGCACTGAACCATTTACAGGACAATAATAAAAGTAGCATATAGGATCCAACCCTATCACAGAGTGAATAAATGTAGAGTGTTTGTAGACTTTAAGAAAAAAATATGAAGTGACAGTTTCATCAGTACGTGCTTAAACAAAGTCATATCACAAAGATCACAGATGACAGTGCCCACCAAATCTATGACAATAGAGAATGAATTGTAAGCACCAAAGTGTGTTTGTCAAAGTAATATCTGAAAATGTCAGTTGTGGAACACAATACTTCTATTTGCAATAGCAATTTATGATATATGCAGTTCAGGAATATTCCATGTACCAACACTACATGTAGGACGGACAGAAGACATTCCCACATACAGTATTTTTTTATTTTTTATTTCACCTTTATTCATCCAGGTAAGCCAGTTGAGAACAAGTTCTCATTTACAACTGTGACCTGGCCAAAATAAAGCAAAGCAGTGTGACACAAACAACAACACAGAGTTACACATGGAATAAGCAAACGTACAGTCAATAACACAATAGAAAAGTCTATATACAGTGTGTGCAAATGAGGTAAGATTAGGGAGGTAAGGCAGTAAATAGGCCGTAGTGGCGAAATAATAATTACAATTTTGCAAATAAACACTGGCGTGATAGATGTGCAGCAGATGAATGTACAAGTAGAGCTACTGGAGTGCAAAGGAGCAGAAAAATATATAAAATAAATAACAATATGGGGATGAGGTAGTTGGATGGGCTATTTACAGATGGGCTATGTACAGGTGCAATGATCTGATAGCTGATGCTTAAAGCTAGTGAGGGAGATATGAGTCTCCAGCTTCAGTGAGTTTTGCAATTTGTTCCAGTCATTGGCAGCAGAGAACTGGAAGGAAAAGCGGCCAAAGGAGGAATTGGTTTTGGGGGTGACCAGTGAAATATACCTGCTGGAGCGAGTGCTACGGGTGGGTGCTGCTATGGTGACCAGTGAGCTGAGTTAAGGCGGGGCTTTACTTAGCAAAGACTTATAGATGACCTGGAGCCAGTGGGTTTGGCGACGAATATGAAGCGAGGGCCAGCCAACGAGAGCATACAGGTCGCAGTGGTGGGTAGTATATGGGGCTTTGGTGACGAAACGGATGGCACTGTGATAGACTGCATCCAATTTGCTGAGTAGAGTGTTGGAGGCTATTTTGTAAATGACATCGCCGATGTCGAGGATTGGTAGGATAGTCAGTTTTACAAGGGTATGTTTGGCAGCATAAGTGAAGGAGGCTTTGTTGCGAAATAGGAAGCAGATTCTAGATTTACTTTCAGATTGGAGATGGTTAATATGAGTCTGGAAGGAGAGTTTACAGTCCAACCAGACACCTAGGTATTTGTAGTTGTCCACATATTCTAGGTCAGAACCGTCCAGAGTAGTGATGCTAGGCTGGCGGGCAGGTGCAGGCAGCAATCAGTTGAAGAGCATGCATTTAGTTTTACTTGAAGTAAACTAAGTATACAGAATGGTGTTGTCTGCGTAGAAGTGGATCAGAGAATCACCAGCCGCAAGAGCGACGTCATTGATGTATACAGAGAAAAGAGTCAACCCGAGAATTGAACCCTTTGGCACCCCCATAGAGACTGCCAGAAGTTGGTGAACCAGGCGAGGCAGTCATTTGAGAAACCAAGGCTGTTGAGTCTGCCGATAAGTTCGTAACTTCCCTGAAAGGTTGCATATCGCGGGGGCTATTCAATGCTAATGCAGTACACCACAGGATGTCTTTTGTGCTGGTCAAGGGCAGTAAGGTCTGGAGTGAACCAAGGGCTATATCTAAACATTTTGAACACGGCATGCTTATTTAAGATGGTGAGGAAAGCACTTTTAAAGAATAACCAGGCATCCTCTACTGACGGAATGGTCAATATCTTTCCAGGATACCCGGGCCAGGTCGATTTAGAAAGGCCTGCTCGCTGAAGTGTTTTAGGGAGAGTTTGACTATGATGAGGGGTGGTCGTTTGACTGTGGACCCATTACGGACGCAGACAATGAGGCAGTGATCGCTGAGATCCTGGTTGAAGACAGCAGACGTGTATTTAGATGACAGGTTGGTCTATGAGGGTGCCTGAGTTTATGGATTTGGAGTTGTACCTGGTAGGTTCCATGATAATTTGGGTGAGCTTGAGGGCATCTAGCTTAGATTGTAGGACGGCCGGGGTGTTAAGCATATCCAAGTTTAGGTCACCTAACAGTACAAACTCTGAAGATAAATGGGGGGCAATTAATTCACATATGGTGTCCAGGGTGCCGCTGGGGGCTGAGGGGGGTCTGTATCAAGTGGGAACAGTGAGAGACTTATTTCTGGAAAGGTGGATTTTTAAAAGTAGAAGCTCAAACTGTTTGGGCACAGAACTGGATAGCATGACAGAACTCTGCAGGCTGTCTCTGCAGTAGATTGCAACTCCACCCCCTTTGGCAGTTCTGTTTTGGGGAAAAATGTGTACACATACATAGAGGCATTTTTCAGCTATGATTTTACCACTCAGAATCCAGAATAGATATGACAATGTGGCCAACACAGGACGTAATACACCCTTACAACAATCTACTTTTTGATCTTCTTGAATTCTTATCTGGTAAACTGCTACTGTGTGTCAAGAAAAGAGCCCCAATTAGGGGTTAGTGTACTCCAGTAAAAAAGGGCTGGTTTAGATGAAAAACTATTGCCCTGTGTCCCCGTTCATAGGGGCATGAGTGACTCGTCACTGGTAGAATTGAGTTGGCACTTTATTGGCCAAAACACCCACAGACACACAAGGTTGAGGTTACTCATGGACAGTAAATAGTATGTTTTTTTTTTTTTTTTTCATTGATGCATTTTGTCTTCTAACTATCCAAGAATAGGATCCAAAGTGTTAGGAAATATTTGTTCCCATAAATACAAAGGAGGATGTCTCTCCTCATACCTCTGGCACTTTAGTCAGACTACCAGACTGTGCACCACAGAGCCAATCAGGAGAGAATACATACAGGTCAAGGGGTGTGTGTCTGTGGATTACTCTCTTTACAGAGAACCCCTGTGGTTCAAGTCAAGAGCTACCCTTCCCCTTTCAGTCTGCTCTGCGCATGTCTGAAAGTGACAGAGCCAGCAGCCAAGAGTTTTTCACAGTATGTCATAAAAAATGAATACATCTATGAATGTATGTAAAATGCTAATATGTATTAGATCCAGTACAATGGAATAACTAAGACCTGAATTTGAATCTAGCGTGTTCCGATTCCTCCTTCTCTTTCTGTCCAGCAGGGTCAACCAAAAACACTTGGCCTGATGGTTCATGCAGATACTGGGGAAGCAATATAGAAATGTATTGATCCCTTAAATGATTTTACTATTAAATGACCCATATCACAACCCTCATACATCTTCACAAAAATGTACCTAAATTAATTTTGGGAAAAGGATTTTACTCACAAAAGACGTAGGAATTTATTTTTAGAAATAGTAGGCCGTGCATCAAATAATTATATTCATCAGAAAATCCAACCCTCAAATGCACTATTGCATTTTGTACGTTGTCTGCAGGTGGCTTGTTGTGAATGCACTCAAATATCAAGTCATTATCAGGTTATGTAAACTGCGTTCTAATACTCAACGTAGAAGGATTTGTCTTAATGTACAGTATATGAAAGTGATGCAATGAAAAGGATTCTTTCACCTTATCAAGCTCACTCTGACTGACAAATCTGTGCCTATTACTGTGATTAAAAAGAGCATATGAAACATTGTTTTCATGAGGCCTACCTGTGCGCCTTCCTTTAAGCACCTCTGTTTGAACACCTCTCCTGCGCTTGATCCATACCACATACAGCCATTTGTGGATCTTTTCAGTGTCCATGTGAAAGATAGTTTTGCGAGGCTGGAACATTTGTTAACTTAACTTCTTATGGCTGCAATCCCGTTAACGGGATCGATATGACAACAGCCAATGAAAGTGCAGGGCGCCAAATTCAAACAACAAATCTCATAATTAAAATTCTATACGTTCTTAGCTTAGGAAAGTGAATTAATGTCCAAATCGTGAAAATAAGACCTGTGCAATGTTGTGCGCAATTTTTTCCAACATAATGACACTTATTTGGAGTCTGTGGCTCAAGTGGTTTGTAGGCTATTGAGGTTTGAAAGCGCGAATATCCAACTTGAAACTGTCTTTACCTCAGCCTGTTAGCTGAGGTCAACGGATATTCGCGCTTTCAAACCTCAATAACGTTCAAACCACTTGAGCCACAGACTCCAAATAAGTGTCATTATTTTGGAAAAAATGCGCACAACATTGCACGGGTCTTATCTTTACGATTTGGACATTAATTCACTTTCTAAGCTAACAGACATTTAAAGTTTAGTACGGATAGTCCTCCTACGTCTTTCCCTCTTTGTAAGTTTGTTCATTTTAACCCGGGATCGAAACCCACTATGGATTTTTCCCCCAATAGCTAGAAGGGGGAGACAAGGGAAGCATTTGAACAAGAGTACTATCAGAAAGTATTCATGCCCCTTGACTTATCCCACATTTTTTGGGTGTTACAGCCTAAATTCAAAATGGATTAAATGTTTTTTTCTCACCAATCTACACACAATACCCCATAATGACAAAGGGAACCATGTTTACAATTTCTCTCTGCACATTTATTGAAAATGAAATACAGGAACATCTCATTTACATAAGTATTCACATCCCTGAGTCAATACTTTGTAGAAGCACCTTTGGAGGCGAATACAGCTATGTCTTTCTGGTTAAGTCTTTAAGAGCTTTCCACACCTGGATTGTGTGACATTTATTATTTAAAACATTATTCAAGCTCTGTCGAATTGATTGTTGATCATTACTAGACAACCATTTCCAGGTCTTGACATAGATTTTCAAGTAGATTTAAGTCAAAGCTGTAACTCTGCAATTTAGGAACCTTCACTGTTTTCTTGGTAAGCAACTCCAGTGTATATTTGGCCTTGTGTTTTAGGTTATTGTTGTGCTGAAAGGTGAATTCATCTCCCAGGGTTGTGTGGAAAGCAGACCGAACTAGGTTTTTCTCTAGAATTTTGACTCTGCTTAGCTCCATTGCATTTCTGCTTCATCCTGAAAAACTCCCCAGTCCTTAACTATTACAAGCATACCCATAACATGATGCAGCCACCACTATGCTTGAAAATATGGAGAATGGTACTTAGCATTGGATTTGCCCCAAACATAACACTTGTATTCAGGACAAAAAGTGAATTGCCTTGCCACATGTTTTGCATTATTACTTTAGTGCCTTGTTGCAAACAGGATGCATGTTTTGGAATATTTTTATTTTGTACAGGCTTCCTTTAAATTCTGTCAATTAGGTTAGTATTGTGGAGTAACAATGTTGTTTTCTCCTATCACAGCCATTTAAACTGTTTTAAATTCAACATTGGCCTCCTGGTGAAATCCCTGTGCGGTTTCTTTGCATTTTACATTTACAATTTAGTCATTTAGCAGACACTCTTATCCAGAGTGACTTACAGTTAGTGCATTCATCTTAAGACGGCTAGGTGGGACAACCACATATCACAGGCATAGAAAGTACATTTTTCCTCAATAATGTGGCTGTCAGTAGAGTCAGAGCTAGAAGGGGTCGAGGTGAGGAGGAGGATTATTTAGCATACTTTTTGAAGAGGTAAGGTTTTGGAAGATGGGTAGGGACTCTGCTGTTCTAGCTTCAGGGGGAGGCTGGTTCCACCATTTGGGGTGCCAGGACAGAGTAGAGCTTGGACTGGGCTGAGCGGAAGCTGCCCTCCCGTAGGGATGGGAGAGCCAAGAGACCAGAGGTGGCAGAACGGAGTGCTCGGGTTGGGGTGTAGGGTTAGAGCAACCTTCCCCTCTTGCTGTTCCATAGGTGAGCTCCATGGTCTTGTAGTGGATGCAAGCTTCAACTGTAAGCCAGTGGAATGTGCAGAGGAGCGGGGTGACATGA
The DNA here is from genome assembly GCF_002910315.2 of Salvelinus sp. IW2-2015. Taxonomy (NCBI): domain Eukaryota; kingdom Metazoa; phylum Chordata; class Actinopteri; order Salmoniformes; family Salmonidae; genus Salvelinus; species Salvelinus sp. IW2-2015. The sequence goes on from NC_036856.1 coordinate 23,574,741, forward strand.
TAGAACTTGGGAAGGTTGAAAACCAGGCGGGCTGCTGCGTTCTGGATAAGTTACAGGGGTTTGATGGCACAAGCAGGGAGCCCAGCCAACAGCGAGCTGCAGTATTTCAGACGGAAGAGTACAAGTGTCTGGATTAGGACCTGCACCGCTTCCTGTGTGAGGAAAGGTTGTACTCTACGGATATTGTAGAGAATGAACCTGCAGGAGCGGGTCATTGCTTTTGATGTTTGCAGAGAACAATAGGGTCACACCAGGATTCTTTGCACTATGGAAGGGCGACAATGTGGAGTTTTCAACCATGATGGAGAGATCTTTGAGTAGGAGGGCCTTTGCTGGGAGGAAGAGCAGTTCAGTCTTGTTGAGGATGAGGTGGTGGGCCGACATCCAAGTTGAGATATCTGCCAGCCACGGAGATATGCGTGTTAACACCTGGGTGCCAGAAGGGGGGAAGGAAAAAGTAGTTAAGTGTCATCCACATAGCAATGATAGGAGATACCATGACGGAGCCGAGTGACTTGGTGTGTAGAGAGAAGAGGAGAGGGCCTAGAACCGAGCCCCGGAGGACACCAGTAGTGAGTGTATGTGGTGCAGACGTAGATCCTCTCCACGTCACCTGGTAGGAGCGACCTGCTAGGTAGGATGCAATCCAAGAGTGTGCACAGCCCTGAGAGGGTGGAGAGGAGGATCTAATAGTTCATGGTGTCAAAGGCAGCGGATAGATCTTGGAGGATGAGAACAGAGGAGAGTCAGCTTTGGCATTGCGTAGAGCCTCTGTGTGACAGAGAAGAACAGTCTTGGTTGAGTGAACCGTCTTGAAGCCTGACTGGTTAGGGTCAAGAACGTTGCGAGGCATTGGAAAACCTCTGGTCTTTGTGATTGAATCTGTGGTTGAAATTCACTGCTCGACTGAGGGACCTTACAATTATTGGTATGTGTGGGGTACAAAGATAAGTTAGTCATTCAAAAATCATGTTAAACACTATTATTGCACACACAGTGAGTTCATGCAACTTATGTTTTTTTATTTTTTATATATATTTTTTTTCACCTTTATTTAACCAGGTAGGCTAGTTGAGAACAAGTTCTCATTTGCAACTGCGACCTGGCCAAGATAAAGCATAGCAGTGTGAACAGACAACACAGAGTTACACATGGAGTAAACAATAAACAAGTCAATAACATGGTAGAAAAAAAAAGAGAATCTATATACAATGTGTGCAAAAGGCATGAGGTAGGCAATAAATCGAATAATTACAATTTAGCAGATTAACACTAGAGTGATAAATCATCAGATGATCATGTGCAAGAAGAGATACTGGTGTGCAAAAGAGCAGAAAAGTAAATAAATAAAAGCAGTATGGGGGGTGAGGTAGGTAAATTGGGTGGGTAGTTTACAGATGGACTATGTACAGCTGCAGCGATCGGTTAGCTGCTCGGATAGCAGTGTGACTTGTTAAGCAACTTTTTACTCCTGAACTTATTTAAGCTTGCCATAACAAAGAGATTGAATATTTATTGACTCAGGACATTTCAGCTTTTCATTTTTATTTAATTAGAATTTCCACTTTGACATTATGGGGTATTGTGTGTAGGCCAGTGACAACCCCTCAATTTAATACATTTTAAATTCAGGCTGTAACACAACAAAATGTGGAAAAAGTCAAGGGGTGTGAATACTTTCTGAAGGCACTGTACAGAAATTCATCAGTGGCAATTAACGCAACTCGGATGTTAGTCTATCTACCGAGGTCGTATTGACTTGAGTGTTCTGTTGAAGTTTCTAGAAATGGTTTTATCTATGGAAGGAAATATATTTATTCCTAAATATTGAAATGGAAAACTATTGGGATTCCATAAGTATAGATGGAGTCCTCCATCGGGGTCTTGAGAGGCAGTAGGACAGATTTGGTTAGATTTATTTTGTAACTTGATGGTGCTGAATTTGACTATGATCTTCAAAGCGTTTGAGAGGTATTGAGATACATTGTTTAGATAAAGTAAAATATTGTCGGTGTATAATGAAACTAGGCCACCTCTGACAAAGATCATTAACCCTTCCTCTCCTGGTCTACAGGTGTACCTCAGCACACGGAAGGGGGCATGGGTGGTCAGCAGGGTGGGGGCAGGGGGCCTGCCAGGTGACCTGGTGGGCACTTCACGATTGGACAAGCTGCTGCAGAAGCTCTTCCCCTCCTGGATTACCAGGATGATGGAGAAGAATCTGAACCAGAGCTTTGACCACAGACTGTACGGCCTACAGCCAAAACACAGGTATGCTCTATACATATCTGACTGGCTGGCTGACTGGCTGGCTGGCTGACTGATCCATCTATTTCAGGTTCTTTGCCCAGATCCCGGTGGTGAATGATGACCTGCCTGGTCGAATCATCTCTGGTCGTGTTCTGATCAAACCTAACATCAGGGAGATCAGAGGCTCCAGTGTGGCGTTTGAGGACGGCAGCGTTGTGGACAAGGTGAACACACACACACACACACATTTGCCCAGATCCCGGTGGTGAATGATGACCTGCCTGGTCGAATCATCTCTGGTCGTGTTCTGATCAAACCTAACATCAGGGAGATCAGAGGCTCCAGTGTGGCGTTTGAGGACGGCAGCGTTGTGGACAAGGTGAACACACACACACACACACACACACGTAGATCCTCTCACGTCACCTGGTAGGAGCGACCTGCTAGGTAGGATGCAATCCAAGAGTGTGCACAGCCCTGAGAGGGTGGAGAGGAGGATCTAATAGTTCATGGTGTCAAAAGCAGCGGATAGATCTTGGAGGATGAGAACAGAGGAGAGTCAGCTTTGGCATTGCGTAGAGCCTCTGTGTGACAGAGAAGAACAGTCTTGGTTGAGTGAACCGTCTTGAAGCCTGACTGGTTAGGGTCAAGAACGTTGCGAGGCATTGGAAAACCTCTGGTCTTTGTGATTGAATCTGTGGTTGAAATTCACTGCTCGACTGAGGGACCTTACAATTATTGGTATGTGTGGGGTACAAAGATAAGTTAGTCATTCAAAAATCATGTTAAACACTATTATTGCACACACAGTGAGTTCATGCAACTTATGTTTTTTTTATTTTTATATATATTTTTTTCACCTTTATTTAACCAGGTAGGCTAGTTGAGAACAAGTTCTCATTTGCAACTGCGACCTGCCAAGATAAAGCATAGCAGTGTGAACAGACAACACAGAGTTACACATGGAGTAAACAATAAACAAGTCAATAACATGGTAGAAAAAAAAAGAGAATCTATATACAATGTGTGCAAAAGGCATGAGGTAGGCAATAAATCGAATAATTACAATTTAGCAGATTAACACTAGAGTGATAAATCATCAGATGATCATGTGCAAGAAGAGATATGGTGTGCAAAAGAGCAGAAAAGTAAATAAATAAAAGCAGTATGGGGGGTGAGGTAGGTAAATTGGGTGGGTAGTTTACAGATGGACTATGTACAGCTGCAGCGATCGGTTTGCTGCTCGGATAGCAGTGTGACTTGTTAAGCAACTTTTACTCCTGAACTTATTTAAGCTTGCCATAACAAAGAGATTGAATATTTATTGACTCAGGACATTTCAGCTTTTCATTTTTATTTAATTAGAATTTCCACTTTGGCATTATGGGGTATTGTGTGTAGGCCAGTGACAACCCCTCAATTTAATACATTTTAATTCAGGCTGTAAAACACAAATGTGGAAAAAGTCAAGGGTGGTAATACTTTCTGAAGGCACTGTACAGAAATTCATCAGTGGCAATTAACGCACTCGGATGTTAGTCTATCTACCGAGGTCGTATTGACTTGAGTGTTCTGTTGAAGTTTCTAGAAATGGTTTTATCTATGGAAGGAATATATTTATTCCTAAATATTGAAATGGAAAACTATTGGGATTCCATAAGTATAGATGGAGTCCTCCATCGGGGTCTTGAGAGGCAGTAGGACAGATTTGGTTAGATTTATTTTGTAACTTGATGGTGCTGAATTTGACTATGATCTTCAAAGCGTTTGAGAGGTATTGAGATACATTGTTTAGATAAAGTAAAATATTGTCGGTGTATAATGAAACTAGGCCACTCTGACAAAGATCATTAACCCTTCCTCTCCTGGTCTACAGGTGTACCTCAGCACACGGAAGGGGGCATGGGTGGTCAGCAGGGTGGGGGCAGGGGCCTGCCAGGTGACCTGGTGGGCACTTCACGATTGGACAAGCTGCTGCAAAGCTCTTCCCCTCCTGGATTACCAGGATGATGGAGAAGAATCTGAACCAGAGCTTTGACCACAGACTGTACGGCCTACAGCAAAACACAGGTATGCTCTATACATATCTGACTGGCTGGCTGACTGGCTGGCTGGCTGACTGATCCATCTATTTCAGGTTCTTTGCCCAGATCCGTGGTGAATGATGACCTGCCTGGTCGAATCATCTCTGGTCGTGTCTGATCAAACCTAACATCAGGGAGATCAGAGGCGCCCAGTGTGGCGTTTGAGGACGGCAGCGTTGTGGACAGGTAAACCACCACAACA
>NC_036856.1:23579301-23586145 GCF_002910315.2 Salvelinus sp. IW2-2015
CACACACACACACACACACACACACACACACACACACACACACACTCTCTCCTCCCTTCTCACATCCCCTTTACCCTACTCTACCTCTCCTTTCTAGGTGGATGTTGTGGTGTTTGCCACCGGTTACAACTATGACTTTCCTTTCCTGCCTTCGGGTCTGCTGGCTAATAGCAGTCACCGCCTGTCTCTGTACCGTAATGTGTTCCCCCCTGGGCTGGCCCGGCCCAGTCTGGCTGTAGTGGGCTTCATCTGTAACCTGGGAGCCATCAACCCTCTGGCTGAGATGCAGGCCCGCTGGGCCACCCGGGTCTTTAAAGGTAAAAACTAACTAACTCATTAACTCCCCTTTTCCTGAATTGTCCAGCTCTGTGTCTGAAGTTGTTGGGTAGATTAGTGTATTTGAATGCGAGTGATTGAAGCTTTGAGGTTGTTGTCATTATTAATGTGTGATTACATAATTTCTTGCTCCAGGGTTACTAACTCTGCCCTCTGAAGAAGCCATGCTGCAGGATATAAAGAGAGACACCAGTACCTTGCAAAACAGGTGGGACAACAACCATGCGTTATTACACTCACATCATTATTTTGCTAATAGGTAACAAACTATTCACCTGTGTGCGTCTCCCTCTCCCTCCAGGTTTGCCTGTTTGGAGCGTCACCCTCTCCAGGTGGACCATATCCCCTACCTGGACTCCATGGCAGAGGAGTTAGGAGTTCGACCCAACCTCCTAGGGCTGCTGCTGAGGGAGCCTGGTGTGGGGCTTCGTGTGCTGCTGGGGCCCTGCACTCCGTACCAGTACCGTCTGAGAGGGCCAGGGCAGTGGGACGGGGCCCGACAGGCTATCCTCACCCAGTGGGAGCGAGTAGCCCAGCCATTCAGGACCAGGATGGCTGCACAACCAGAGAGCAGAACCAGAGCTTCCTGTAGTCTGAGACTGACATTGACCCTGTCTGGCGCTGTTCTCCTACTAACCCTCTATACTAGACACAGTCTCTCATCACTCCTCTCACATCCCACAGGCCTCCTCTATAAGATGTACAGTCCATCTGAGACCATGTGGGGGTGGAAATGAACACTATGGGCCTATTGCAACCACTGTTGGCCACTATTTTATCTCCAGGTGATCTCTTGTTAAACCATCAATACACATTAACATCACCCGTACAGCTGATCTCAATTGCTTCCAAAATTTGCTGCTCCCAAAAAGCAGAGCTACGTGTGAGGTTGGTGTTAAGTTAGTCCTGTTTTCTCCCAACATGTTCTACAGGGTATTTTCTTTGGTAGAAATAAACCTGGTAATCGAGCAAACTAAGGGGTGATTTAACTATTTGATAATCATTCAGTACAACTACAATAGTCATTTCTTGTTTAAGACAGCAATTATACTGTGGCAATATAGGTTATATGAAGGGAAAACTCATGTTGGTGCACTCATTACTTATTCATTTACAAATTATGTAATTCATGAATTATAACTTGTGTAATTAAGTATGGCTAAAATATCCCTGAACTGTCCACATCTGAAATGTGTAACGAAATCAAGCCAATCATGATTGAGTTAATATAATCTGTATTAAATTATAGTCTAATCAAGGTTTTTCAGATGACAAAAATTTATATTCTAGTTATATTGGTATGTTTATATGAATACTGTATTCTTTAGGGCTTTAAGAGTTATTCAGTGAACTCAAATTACGTTTTTGTAATTTTAGTGCTCACATTTATTTTTATCGTGGTTAATCGAATTGTCTAAAAGCGTACAAAATACACTGAAAACAGTCTATACAGCTAAAAACAACAATGCAATGTCAAAACAAGTTGACATTGAGGTTAAAGAAAGTGTGCTTTATCAATCTACCCGATTTTGCTAACCGTTACTTTGGACAAAATCAAGACATCAATATTCTTATAATGCTTTTTTGTATAAAACATCTTAAATGACAGCTTAATTTTAGCAAATTCTGAATTTTCTATTAATCGTGATTAATCACAGGAATACTTGCGATTAACTCAATTACATGTTTTTTTAGTTTGGCAGTCCTAATATTTTTACAATATGCATTTTACATTATTTACCAGCCTTCCGATTTGGAATGTTCCTTATAGTTCGATATTTCATTGGGGTCGGGAGTAGATAGCCAAGATGCAGATGTTTGGTATCAGACTTGTTTGACATGGTAACAACATGAGATCAACTGATCTGTGGGTTTTTGGTTGAAAGCAAGTTTGTCTTAACACTTAGGTGCATGTAATTTCCCATTAGTAGCATCAAGTGCTAACATACAACTGAGTGTTAAGTTCTGCCTGTTGGTTGCAATGGGCCCATAAGAGCAGGGGGTACTAAGTGTGTGAAAGACAACTACTGTAGACTAATACCATTGTGCTGCCTTATTAGAGAAAATGTACAAGAGAATGCAATAAAGCAAGGCTATCAAACCCTGTTTCTGGAGAGCTGCCCTCGTATGTTTTCGCTCCAACCCCAGTTGTAACTAACCTGATGCTGTGTTCACGACCAAGTGGGAAGGTGGTAATATTTACCACAAACAACTGGGAAGAATCCAATTGAATGGCCCTCCAACTGGTAATTAGTAGTGGGAAACTTGTCTCATCACTGTGCTCTGAGTTTCCCACTTGCACCTCTGACATCACTGTCAACAAAAAGACTACAAGCCTGGCGGCATCTTCAGCAGTTGTTCATGGTAAGAACTAAATACAAATTGTTGATACAAAATTCATTCTTATGTCTTTTGATTTAGAAAGTGAAAGCAGCTCTGGATATACTTTTTATGGGCAGAAACTGACTGAGCAAAACAATCACAAGCCTTCTAAAGACGTCCATGTTTGTGTATTTCCCAGTTCAAAATGTAAATGTACCCAACTCATATTTAAGACTTCACAACTGGTAATTACCACCTTCCCACTTGATTATAAAAGCAGCATGGTTCAGTTTATCAACCAGCTAATTAAATCTGGTGTGCTACATTAAAAGTTGTAGTGAAAACCTACAGGATGGTAGCTCTCCATGAACAGGGATAAGCCCTCCAATAGAGCTTGCCTTGGCCCCTGCAAGTAAAGTAGGCCTGGCAGGAGTTGAAAATAAGTATTTGTCAATGAATGGAGACGATTTTATATGAATATTTTATAATCTATTAAATTGTTTGATTAATACAGTTATTGAAACATATTGATTGGGGTAGTTTGTTGAATTAATTACCGAGACACATTACCCACCAGCTTTTATCAATTGGCCTACATTAAAATGTTGTTTGTTACTAGCGTATGTTACTAACTTTAGACTTCCAGTCTTTGGCTAACGCTGGTTGGCATTGGCTTGTGAAACTACCTCTAACTTACTTTACACTGCATGCAGAGATGTAAACATGGTATTTATAAGTTCATCTGACTCTTGAGTAGGTAGAAAAACAGCTTAAAGTGTGACTACCTTTTAAAAAGCAACAAATCCCTTCAAAACTTCCTATGTGGCATCGATATGAGTCAAACATTTATTCTAGTGTCAAAATTGACTATAAAGTGTAAATAGGATAATTTTTCATAAAGTAAATCTCATCTAAAATGGAGTTTGGGATATCTGTGCGTCACAATGGGTAAATGAAGGTTAGGTTTTGATTTGACAATGTCCACTTGCCCACTAACATGGGGTGAACAGCTGCGGTGATTGCTCTCTATCCAATAGCATAGACAGTGAGAAAGACCTACCCAGCAGTTCTGACAGACAACACGTCACACATTTTTTACTTGAGAAATACTGCACCAAACACCTTAGATGTAAAAGTATGCAACTAAAACATCCTCTACAAAAACATAAATTAATTACAGATTTCTTGAGTCATCTTAGATTCATTCTGGGGATGACTCCAAGACTGAAATCTTGTTTTTCTAATGAGCAACAGAAAAATGCACGTGCCAAATCTGCGTGTTCAGTGGCTCTTTAATTCCYAGAATCCCCAATTGCAGTGTCCCTTTAATAAAGAGAAGGCACGTTCAAATGAAGTCAGACAGACCGCCTCAGTCAGTCCAGCCTATACGCGCCATGCAAGTGCTGTCTGGAGAAGTGGGTATACTGTAATTTTGCTTAACATTTCCCAAACGGCCTGCCCGGCAAAGGAAAGGTGCCCGTGTGGAAAAATGATACGAGAAACAGTAACATGTACTCTGAATGACCTAAAATGATAAATATCATATTGGTTTTTCAGTCAGGCCAACCCAAACTGTACTGTGCATGTAGGCTAATAGTAGGCCTATTATTGAACTAGATAAAAGACGCTGTCAACTGAGTCATAAATTCACAGGTTTCTTTTTTTTCTTCAGGTTTTTGCTTTCAAAGTCACACTTTAATAGAAAAATAACAACATTGGAAGTTATAAGTCCAGAACTATGCTTAAACCACATCAGGAGACCACTTTTGAGGTCTGGGATAAATAAATATATACAGTATATATATTTTTTTGTAGTTACCCTTTAATTCAAGTGCACAGGCAGCTAGCACTGTTCTTTGGTTACCTCTGCTTCTGTGAATAAAATCAAATTTTATTGGTCACATACACATGGTTAGCAGATGTTATTGCGAGGGTAGCGAAATGCTTGTACATTTTGCAAGAAATAATACATAAAAAAACAAAATACTGCAAAGTTTCCTAAGGACTAGAAGCGAGGCAGCCCTCTCTGTCAGCGCCATCTTGTGTGATCTTGTAGCCACATGAGATTGAGTTTGCAAAACAAATGGCCACTGGAATGATGCAAATAATCATTATATAATTCATCCAGGTAGTCATACGCTACTTTGTAGCTAGTTAACATTTAATTTTGAACATTTTAGGGAAATCCTTTCCATCTACCATAAGACGGTTAGACCTATCAATAGCATCACTATATTTGTCCAGTTCCTTAAATGTTTGAAACTAGGACATTTTAGTTCATATTTTTGGCACCACTACACCACTGCCTAAACTCTAACCCCTACACTTACCCTTTCTTAACACTTATTTTTCTTATCTGCATTGTTTGTTAAGGGCTTGTAAGTACACGTTTCACTGTAACTACACCTGTTGTATTCAGCGCATGTGACAAATACAATTGTATTCGATTTGATACATATAATTAATTTATAAGTCCAAAAATGGATGTAACAACTGCTGATTGTCCCTTTAACCATGTTACATTTCAACTTCAATGTGGTAGGGACGTCCCAAGAATTCCGGAAAGCAAGGACCTTTACACTCTGCCAATGAATTATATAAACGCCATTAGACTCTGCACTAAACATTATACATTTGACGATTTGTGTTGCAACATGCAAGTTTCCTGAACTTCTATTTGCAGATTTTTTTCGGGATAATACGAGGTAAGACCACGGTCTTACCTCGTATTATCCGAAAAAAATCTGCAAATAGAGTTCAGGAAACTTGCATGTTGCAACACAAATCGTCAAATGTATAATGTTGAGGGCAGAGTCTAATGCATGGCGCGTATAGGCTGGACTGACTGAGGCGGTCTGTCTGCTTCATTTGAACGTGCCTTCTCTTATTAAAGGGACACTGCAATTGGGGATTCTGGGATTAAAGAGCCACTGAACAGCAGATTTGGCACGTGCATTTTTCTGTTGCTCATTAGAAAAACAAGATTTCAGTCTTGGAGTCATCCCAGAATGAATCTAAGATGACTCAAGAAATCTGTAATTAATTTATGTTTTTGTAGAGGATGTTTTAGTTGTATACTTTTACATCTAAGGTGTTTGGTGCAGTATTTCTCAAGTAAAAAATGTGTGACGTGTTGTCTGTCGGAACTGCTGGGTATGTATGTCACATTCTTGCAAAGTTATTGTTAACGTTATAACGCATAATAAGACACTGTTATAGTTACATTGTTCTACTATTAAAGTACGACTTCGAATAAAACTGTGGTCTTACCTCGTATTATCCCGAAAAAAATCTGCAATAGAAGTTCAGGAAACTTGCATGTTGCAACACAAATCGTCAAATGTATAATGTTGAGGGCAGAGTCTAATGCATGGCGCGTATAGGCTGGACTGACTGAGGCGGTCTGTCTGACTTCATTTGACGTGCCTTCTCTTTATTAAAGGGACACTGCAATTGGGGATTCTGGGAATTAAAGAGCCACTGAACACGCAGATTTGGCACGTGCATTTTTCTGTTGCTCATTAGAAAAACAAGATTCAGTCTTGGAGTCATCCCCAGAATGAATCTAAGATGACTCAAGAAATCTGTAATTAATTTATGTTTTTGTAGAGAATGTTTTAGTTGTATACTTTTACATCTAAGGTGTTTGGTGCAGTATTTCTCAGTAAAAAATGTGTGACGTGTTGTCTGTCGGAACTGCTGGGTATGTATGTCACATTCTTGCAAAGTTATTGTTAACGTTATAACGCTAAATAGACACTGTTATAGTTACATTGTTCTACTATTAAAGTACGACTTCGAATAAAAACCGTGGTCTTACCTCGTATTATCCCGAAAAAAATCTGCAAATAGAAGTTCAGGAAACTTGCATGTTGCAACACAAATCGTCAAATGTATAATGTTGAGGGCAGAGTCTAATGCATGGCGCGTATAGGCTGGACTGACTGAGGCGGTCTGTGCTGACTTCATTTGAACGTGCCTTCTCTTTATTAAAGGACACTGCAATTGGGGATTCTGGGAATTAAAGAGCCACTGAACACGCAGATTTGGCACGTGCATTTTTCTTGTGCTCATTAGAAAAACAAGATTTCAGTCTTGGAGTCATCCCCAGAATGAATCTAAGATGACTCAAGAAATCTGTAATTAATTAATGTTTTTGTAGAGGATGTTTTAGTTGTATACTTTT
>NC_036856.1:23586170-23627053 GCF_002910315.2 Salvelinus sp. IW2-2015
AGGTGGAATATTTACCACAAACAACTGGGAAGAATCCAATTGAATGGCCTCCAACTGGTAATTAGTAGTGGGAAACTTGTCTCATCACTGTGCTCTGAGTTTCCCACTTGCACCTCTGACATCACTGTCAACAAAAAGACTACAAGCCTGGCGGCATCTCAGCAGTTGTTCATGGTAAGAACTAAATACAAATTGTTGATACAAATTCATTCTTATGTCTTTTGATTTAGAAAGTGAAAGCAGCTCTGGATATACTTTTTATGGGCAGAAACTGACTGAGCAAAACAATCACAAGCCTTCTAAAGACGTCCATGTTTGTGTATCCCAGTTCAAAATGTAAATGTACCCAACTCATATTTAAGACTTCACAACTGGTAATTACCACCTTCCCACTTGATTATAAAAGCAGCATGGTTCAGTTTATCAACCAGCTAATTAAATCTGGTGTGCTACATTAAAAGTTGTAGTGAAAACCTACAGGATGGTAGCTCTCATGAACAGGGATAAGCCCTCCAATAGAGCTTGCCTTGGCCCCTGCAATAAAGTAGGCCTGGCAGGAGTTGAAAATAAGTATTTGTCAATGAATGGAGACGATTTTATATGAATATTTTATAATCTATTAAATTGTTTGATTAATACAGTTATTGAAACATATTGATTGGGGTAGTTTGTTGAATTAATTACCGAGACACATTACCCACCAGCTTTTATCAATTGGCCACATTAAAATGTTGTTTGTTACTAGCGTATGTTACTAATTTAGACTTCCAGTCTTTGGCTAACGCTGGTTGGCATTGGCTTGTGAAACTACCTCTAACTTACTTTACACTGCATGCAGAGATGTAAACATGGTATTTATAAGTTCATCTGACTCTTGAGTAGGTAGAAAAACAGCTTAAAGTGTGACTACCTTTTAAAAAGCAACAATCCCTTCAAAACTTCCTATGTGGCATCGATATGAGTCCAAACATTTATTCTAGTGTCAAAATTGACTATAAAGTGTAAAGTAGATAATTTTTCATAAAGTAAATCTCATCTAAAATGGAGGTGGGATATCTGTGCGCACAATGGGTAAATGAAGGTTAGGTTTTGATTTGACAATGTCCACTGCCCACTAACATGGGGTGAACAGCTGCGGTGATTGCTCTCTATCCAATAGCATAGACAGTGAGAAAGACCTACCCAGCAGTTCTGACAGACAACACGTCACACATTTTTTACTTGAGAAATACTGCACCAAACACCTTAGATGTAAAAGTATGCAACTAAAACATCCTCTACAAAAACATAAAATAATTACAGATTTCTTGAGTCATCTTAGATTCATTCTGGATGACTCCAAGACTGAAATCTTGTTTTTCTAATGAGCAACAGAAAATGCACGTGCCAAATCTGCGTGTTCAGTGGCTCTTTAATTCCCAGAATCCCAATTGCAGTGTCCCTTTAATAAGAGAAGGCACGTTCAAATGAAGTCAGACAGACCGCCTCAGTCAGTCCAGCCTATACGCGCCATGCAAGTGCTGTCTGGAAAGTGGGTATACTGTAATTTTGCTTAACATTTCCCAAACGCCTGCCGGCAAAGGAAAGGTGCCCGTGTGGAAAAATGATACGAGAAACAGTAACATGTACTCTGAATGACCAAAATGAAAATATCATATTGGTTTTTCAGTCAGGCCAACCCAAACTGTACTGTGCATGTAGGCTAATAGTAGGCCTATTATTGAACTAGATAAAAGACGCTGTCAACTGAGTCATAAATTCACAGGTTTCTTTTTTTTCTTCAGGTTTTTGCTTTCAAAGTCACACTTTAATAGAAAAATAACAACATTGGAAGTTATAAGTCCAGAACTATGCTTAAACCACATCAGGAGACCACTTTTGAGGTCTGGGATAATAAATATATAACAGTATATATATTTTTTTGTAGTTACCCTTTAATTCAAGTGACAGGCAGCTAGCACTGTCTTTGGTTACCTCGCTTCTGTGAATAAAATCAAATTTTATTGGTCACATACACATGGTTAGCAGATGTTATTGCGAGGGTAGCGAAATGCTTGTACATTTTGCAAGAAATAATACATAAAAAACAAAATACTGCAAAGTTTCCTAAGGACTAGAAGCGAGGCAGCCCTCTCTGTCAGCGCCATCTTGTGTGATCTTGTAGCCACATGAGATTGAGTTTGCAAAACAAATGGCCACTGGAATGATGCAAATAATCATTATATAATTCATCCAGGTAGTCATACGCTACTTTGTAGCTAGTTAACATTTAATTTTGAACATTTTAGGGAAATCCTTTCCATCTACCATAAGACGGTTAGACCTATCAATAGCATCACTATATTTGTCCAGTTCCTTAAATGTTTGAAACTAGGACATTTTAGTTCATATTTTTGGCACCACTACACCACTGCCTAAACTCTAACCCCTACACTTACCCTTTCTTAACACTATTTTTCTTATCTGCATTGTTTGTTAAGGGCTTGTAGACACGTTTCACTGTAACTACACCTGTTGTATTCAGCGCATGTGACAAATACAATTGTATTCGATTTGATACATATAATTAATTTATAAGTCCAAAAATGGATGTAACAACTGCTGATTGTCCCTTTAACATGTTACATTTCAACTTCAATGTGGTAGGGACGTCCCAAGAATTCCGGAAAGCAAGGACCTTTACACTCTGCCAATGAATTATATAAACGCCATTAGACTCTGCACTAAACATTATACATTTGACGATTTGTGTTGCAACTGCAAGTTTCCTGACTTCTATTTGCAGAATTGTTTTTTCGGATTTAATAGACATAATACGAGGTACAAGACACGTTTATCGAAGTCGCTAGTCATTATATAGAACAATGTAACTATAACAGTGTCTTATTATGCTTAACGTAACATAACTTGAAGAATGTGACATACATACCCAGCAGTTCCGACAGACAACACGCACACATTTTTTACTTGAGAAATACTGCACCAAACACCTTAGATGTAAAAGTATACAACTAAAACATCTCTACAAAAACATAAATTAATTACAGATTTCTTGAGTCATCTTAGATTCATTCTGGGATGACTCCAAGACTGAAATCTTGTTTTTCTAATGAGCAACAGAAAAATGCACGTGCCAAATCTGCGTGTTCAGTGGCTCTTTAATTCCTAGAATCCCCAATTGCAGTGTCCCTTTAATAAAGAGAAGGCACGTTCAAATGAAGTCAGACAGACCGCCTCAGTCAGTCCAGCCTATACGCGCCATGCATTAGACTCTGCCCTCAACATTATACATTTGACGATTTGTGTTGCAACATGCAAGTTTCCTGAACTTCTATTTGCAGATTTTTTCCGGGATAATACGAGGTAAGACCACGGTTTTATTCGAAGTCGTACTTTAATAGTAGAACAATGTAACTATAACAGTGTCTTATTATGCGTTATAACGTTAACAATAACTTTGCAAGAATGTGACATACATCCCAGCAGTTCCGACAGACAACACGTCACACATTTTTTACTTGAGAAATACTGCACCAAACACCTTAGATGTAAAAGTATACAACTAAAACATCCTCTACAAAAACATAAATTAATTACAGATTTCTTGAGTCATCTTAGATTCATTCTGGGGATGACTCCAAGACTGAAATCTTGTTTTTCTAATGAGCAACAGAAAAATGCACGTGCCAAATCTGCGTGTTCAGTGGCTCTTTAATCCCAGAATCCCCAATTGCAGTGTCCCTTTAATAAAGAGAAGGCACGTTCAAATGAAGTCAGACAGACCGCCTCAGTCAGTCCAGCCTATACGCGCCATGCATTAGACTCTGCCCTCAACATTATACATTTGACGATTTGTGTTGCAACATGCAAGTTTCCTGAACTTCTATTTGCAGATTTTTTTCGGGATAATACGGTAAGACCACGGTTTTATTCGAAGTCGTACTTTAATAGTAGAACAATGTAACTATAACAGTTCTTATTATGCGTTATAACGTTAACAATAACTTTGCAAGAATGTGACATACATACCCAGCAGTTCCGACAGACAACACGTCACACATTTTTTACTTGAGAAATACTGCACCAAACACCTTAGATGTAAAAGTATACAACTAAAACATCCTCTACAAAAACATAAATTAATTACAGATTTCTTGAGTCATCTTAGATTCATTCTGGGGATGACTCCAAGACTGAAATCTTGTTTTCTAATGAGCAACAGAAAAATGCACGTGCCAAATCTGCGTGTTCAGTGGCTCTTTAATTCCCGAATCCCCAATTGCAGTGTCCCTTTAATAAAGAGAAGGCACGTTCAAATGAAGTCAGACAGACCGCCTCAGTCAGTCCAGCCTATACGCGCCATGCATTAGACTCTGCCCTCAACATTATACATTTGACGATTTGTGTTGCAACATGCAAGTTTCCTGAACTTCTATTTGCAGATTTTTTTCGGGATAATACGAGGTAAGACCACAGTTTTATTCGAAGTCGTACTTTAATAGTAGAACA
This sequence comes from Salvelinus sp. IW2-2015, assembly GCF_002910315.2. Taxonomy (NCBI): domain Eukaryota; kingdom Metazoa; phylum Chordata; class Actinopteri; order Salmoniformes; family Salmonidae; genus Salvelinus; species Salvelinus sp. IW2-2015. The sequence continues at coordinate 23,590,680 of NC_036856.1, forward strand.
ATGTAACTATAACAGTGTCTTATTATGCGTTATAACGTTAACAAACTTTGCAAGAATGTGACATACATACCCAGCAGTTCCGACAGACAACACGTCACACATTTTTTACTGAGAAATACTGCACCAAACACCTTAGATGTAAAAGTATACAACTAAAACATCCTCTACAAAAACATAAATTAATTACAGATTTCTTGAGTCATCTTAGATTCATTCTGGGGATGACTCCAAGACTGAAACTTGGTTTCTAATGAGCAACAGAAAAATGCACGTGCCAAATCTGCGTGTTCAGTGGCTCTTTAATTCCCAGAATCCCCAATTGCAGTGTCCCTTTAATAAGGAGAAGGCACGTTCAAATGAAGTCAGACAGACCGCCTCAGTCAGTCCAGCCTATACGCGCCATGCATTAGACTCTGCCCTCAACATTATACATTTGACGATTTGTGTTGCAACATGCAAGTTTCCTGAACTTCTATTTGCAGATTTTTTTCGGATAATACGAGGTAAGACCACGGTTTTATTCGAAGTCGTACTTAATAGGAGAACAATGTAACTATAAACAGTGTCTTATTTATGCGTTAAATATAGGTATTGGGTATTAATAAAAATAACTCAAAGACAATAATACTTTTGCCAGAACCCACCATAAAAGGATTGTGAGCCACTACATGTGCGCCGCTATCATTAATTATGGTATTTATTTCAACCTTATATTAAAAAACCAGGAGTTAACGGCTTGACTTGAGGAACAAAAGACTTAGTTGACCCTTGGACCAAGACGATAAATTTTTTTTTTAACGTTAATTTTATATACGCATAATGAAAGACCACTGTTATAGTTACATTTGTGCTACTATTAAAGTACGGACTTCGAATAATAACCGTGGTCTTACCCCTCGATTTATCCCAGAAAATAATCTGCAAAATAGAAGTTTCAGGAAACGTGCATGTTGCAAACACAAATCGTTCAAATGATAATGTTGAGGCGTCGATGCATGGCGCGTATAGGCTGGACTGACTGAGGCGGTCTGTGCTGCTTATTTGAACGTGCCTTCTCCTTATTAACAGGGACACTGCAATTGGGGATTCTGGGGAATTAAAGAGGCCATGAACACGCAGATTTTGGCACGTGCATTTTTCTGTTTGCTCATTAGAAAAATACAAGATTTCAGTCTTGGAGTTCATCCCCAGATGAATCTTAAATGACTTCAAGAGAAATCGTAATTTAATTTAATGTTTTGTAGAGGAATGTTATTAGTTGCTATACTTTTACATCTAAGGTGTTTGGGGCAGTATTTCTCAAGGTTAAAAAAAATGTGTGTAACGTGTTGTCTGTCGGAACTGCTGGGATGTATGTCACATTCTTGCAAAGTTATGTTTAACGTTTATTTAAACGCATATAAGACACTGTTATAGTTTACATTGTTCTACTATTAAAAGTACGACTTCCGAATAAAACTGTGGTCTACCTTCGTATTATCCCGAAAAAATCTTGCAAATAGAAGTCAGGAACTTTGCATGTTTGCCAACCACAAATCCCGTTCAAAAAGTAATGAAATGTTGAGGGCAGTGTCTAAATGCATGGCGGCCGTATAGGCCTGGACTGACTGAGGCGGTCTGTCATGACTTCTTTGAACGTGCCTTCTCTGTATTTAAAGGGGACACTGCAAATTGGGGATTCTGGGAACTTAAAAGGAGCCACTGAACACGCCAGATTCGGCACGTGCATTTTTCTGTTGCTCATTAGAAAAACAAGATTTCAGTTTGGGTCATCCCCAGATATGAATCTTAAAGATGACTCAAGAAAATCTGTAATTATATTTATTTTTTGTAGGAATGTTTTTAGTTGTTATACTTTTACATCTAAGTGTTTGTGAGTATTTCTCAAGTAAAAAATGTGTGACGTTGCTGTCGGAAACTGCTGCGGTATTGTATGTCACATTCTTTGCCAAAGTTATTGTTCAACGTTATAACGCATAATAAGACACTTTATAGTTACTTGTTCTACTATTAAAGTACGACTTCAAAAAACCGGGTCTTACTCGTATATCCCGGAAAAAAAATCTGGCAAATAGAAGTTCAGGGAATTGATGTTGCAACACAAATCGATCAAATGTAGGAATTGTTTGAGGGCCGGTCTATGCATGGCGGCGTATAGGTGGACTGACTGAGGCGGTCTGTCTGGACTTTCATTTGAACGTGCCTTCTCTTTATTAAAGGGACACTGCATTGGGGATTCTGGGGAATTAAAGAGCCACTGAACACGCAGATCTTGGCACGATGCATTTTTTCTTGTTGTCATTAGAAACAAGCAGTTCAGTCTTGGAGTTCATCCCCAGAATGAATCTAAGTTGGACTCAAGAATCTGTAATTAATTTATTTTTATTGTAGAGGATTGTTTTGTTGTATACTGTTACAATCTAGGTGTTTGGGTGCAGTATTTCTTCAAGTAAAAAATGTGTCACACTGTGACGTGTGGTCTGTCGGAACTTTGCTGGGTATGATGTCACATCCTTTGCAAATTATTGTTAACTGTTTAACGCATAATAAAGACACTGCTTATATGACATTGTTCTAGCTATTAGAGTACGGACTTTGTATATAAAACCGTGGTCTTACGAGTTACTCCCGGAAAAAAATCTGCCAAATAAAAGTTCAGGAAACTTGCATCTGTCTGCCAACACAAGATCGTCAAAGTGTATAATGTTGTAGGGCAGAGTCTAATCATGGCGCGTATAGGCTGGGACTCACTGAGGCGGTCTTCTACTGTCATTTGAACGTGGCCTTCTCTTATTAAAGGGAACCACCGGCAATTGGGGATTCTAGGAATTAAGGAGCCACTGAACCGCAGTTTGGCACGTTGCATTTTTCTGGTTGACCTCATTAGAAAAAAACTAAGATTTCAGTCTTGGAGTCATCCCCAGAATGAATTCTAAGATGACTCAAGAAATCTGTAATTAAATTTTATGTTTTTGTTAGAGGATGTTTTTATTGTATACTTTACATCTAAGTGTTGTTTGGTGCAGTATTTTCTCAAGTTAAAATGTGTGACGTGTGGTCTGTCGGAACTGCTGGGTATGTAATGTCACATTCTTTTCAAGTTATATGTTAACGTTTAACGCATAATAAGACACTGTTTAGTTACATTGTTCTACTATTTAAAGTACGACTTCATAAACCACGGTTTTATTCGAAGTCGTACTTTAATAGTAGAACAATGTAACTATAACAGTGTCTTATTATGCGTTATAACGTTAACAATAACTTTGCAAGGATGTGACATACATTTGACGCGCTATCATTTTATTTATGTATTTATTTCACCTTTATTTAACCAGGTAGGCTAGTTGAGAACAAGACTGTGACCTGGCCAAGATAAAGCAAAGCAGTGCGACACAAACAACAACACAGAGTTACACATGGAATAAACAAACATACAGTCAATAATACAATAGAAAAAAGTATATTGTCATTGTCCTGTCTTGCCACAGTACTGTGAACCTCTGCACATTGAAGCATGTGATTGGTCTAGTTATGTAAGGGATCAAGGGGATTGGATGCATGTTTTAAAGATACGCCCCTCAAGATTAGAGCTGAGGTGAATGGAGCGAGAGAATGTTCTCTGCTGAGTTTAGAAAACGAAAAAGTGTAGCGCTGTTTTATTTATGCTTAGTGGCGTCCCGTCATTCAGGACAGGTGTTTTGAGCCCCACCTGTTTAGGCAACTCCAAAATGCAGGTGTTCCAGCCTAGCTCAGTGCTTTCTGTGGAGGAGGGGCAGCCAGCAGAAAATACAGAGCGTAGGCTTTGGTAATCTTCTCTATCTGAGCAGTGATTGGCTCAGTGTTCTGTCACCATAGCTTTGATTGGACTGATACATCATACTTTCAATCTTTCAATCTTAGCTAAATATATATATACAGTATATATATATGTATATTAAAAAAGCTAGACAAGCAGTCATCATCATGAATCACATCGACAATCTACTGGCAACAATGAGTGGTTTTGAATGAATCAGTGGCAAACTGCAAGCATTGCAAAGCAATCGCTGTTTTGCTTCCCCTGCCTGCTATTCGGTGGAGAGGGTATGTGGTCCAAGTCTGGGTTCAAGGATTTAAAACACCTATCTGAAAGGGTCTCTTTTCCAAGCTTATAAGGATAAACATTAACACGCAACACCATGAGACAGAAAAGGTTGAATACATTGGCCATGCTGTCATTCCAGCATGACCTGCCGTGCTCAAAATAACTGGAAACTCGGAACTGGGAAATCTCAGACTTCAGTGAGTTCAAGACAACTGGGAACTCTGGGGGAAAAAACTAGCTCCGACTAGGAAAAAAAGTTTTGAAAAGGTTGAATACTCAGATTTCCAAGTCGGGAACTTGGGCCTCTTTCTAGAGCTTTCTTGAGTTCCCAGTTGTCTTGAAAGCATCATACATCCAGAGAAGGCCAGACTTTGATGACGAAGTTTGATGACAAAATTTTCCCACAAGAAAGACCTCCACTCCATGTTCCTGTTCAAGTGAGCACAGCACAACAAGTCCAAAAATGTCTTGTATGCTGCTGCATAAATTATGTAATATGCCAGGGAGATATGTATACTGTAGCTAAGAAAGTAAGAATAAGTGTATGTTGTGTAGTAAGCTGTTAATAGCCCATGTGCCTCACCCTAATCATTTGATCCCTTTCCCCTCAGAACGTAGCCTACTGCTTTGACTTGGTGGTGCACATGTAGCCTATTGCCTGTTTTAGAGAAATGTCATTATACAATATTGTAAGAGCTTTCTCTGTCTGCCTATATGCCCCCTTTATTCATCATTTGGTTCTGACTTGGTGTACAGGGAGAATATTGTAAGAACAGCCCATGTTCTCAATTCTGTCGCTGTACATTTCAAAAGTGCTGAACAAATAGTTATATTGACCACGTCCATCTGATCTCGTTCATTAATGTCTTAATTGAAATTAGGGATAGCCTCTTATCCGCTCATCGTTCCCTTATGCCATAGTTTGTACATCTCACTTGTTATAGGCATATTGTTATATAGGTCTATTTCATTAGTGTCGTCTTCATGATTTTAGGCAAAGTTGGAAGGATTTCATAGTTTTGCTTACTTTGTGTATTATAATTAGCTCGTGCATTTCTTGACGAGGAGGAGATGCTATATAATGTTGGTGGGTCTGTAACCATGTTTGCCAGTGACAGTCTCTTCAAATTCAAATATTTGTTTTCAACAAAAAGTTCAGTAATAGACCCATGTAATTCCAGTTGATATTGCGAGGGTTGTTTTGTTTGCGCAATGCGCTGTCTGTGTGTCGGTATATTGTATATAAAAGTGGATCCTCATGATTGTATTTTCCTTCCTTTTTAGACCTCATAGGCCTAATAAAATACTTCAAATGGTAGGCTAACCAAGTGTCTCTCTCTCTCGCTCTCTGCGGTGACTTAAAGAGGAGCCAAGGCCTCATGTTGCTGAATTAATCTGAACTAACATCTGTCTCAATTTCTGTCGGTGTCCATTTTGAAAGTGATGAATGAATAGGCCTTACCTCGTCGCAGCTCGTTTGCTTGCACTTGCTTATACTTAAAGCTAAGTGTTAATGATATAAGAATAAACATGAATTTACTGAACATAAACGTAATAATGTTTGTGTATGGTTCAAAAGTCAAAACTAATTTTGCTGTTTTCACATGACCGGGCAGGGGTGCAGCCATGGGTGGGCCTGGGAGGGCATAGGCCCACCCACTTGGCAGCCAGGCCCATCCACTGGGGAACCAGGCTCAGCCAATCAGAATTAGTTAAAAGGGCTTTATTACAGACAGAAATACACCTCCGTTTCATCAGCTGTCCGGGTAACTGGTCTCAGATGATCCTGCAGGTGAAGAAGACGGATGTGGATGTCCTGGGCTGGCGTGGTTACATGTGGTCTGCGGTTGTGAGGCTGGTTGGACGTACTGCCAAATTCTCTAAAATGACGGAGGCAGCTTATGGTATAGAGATGAACATAACATTTTCTGGCAACAGCTCTAGTGGACATTCCTGCAGTCAGCATTTGCACCTGTCAGGTGGATGGATTATCTTGGCAAAGGAGAAATTCTCACTAACAGGGATGTAAACAAATGTATACACAAACTTAGAGAAAAATAAGCTTTTGTGCATATGGAGCATTTCTGGGATTTTTAATTTCAGCTCATGAAAAATGTGATCAACACTTTACATGTTGTGTTTATATTTCTGTTCAGTGTACAATGTTGTCAACAATTTGTTTGCTGTTACTCCAGTCCCTATTGCAGAATGCAGCCTTTTGACAGCATGTACTAAAGTCGATATAATCCACTTGCATTAGTCCCCTCATTTGGTGATTGTCATTTAGGCTGTGACAACGAAAAGGCAGCAGACAGACCTACATACAGCACGTTTTAGCAGGGAAATCTGGTAGAGTGACCTGATTTGTAACTATGAACATTTTTGTCTAACAGATTGTGAACTGAAAAGTGTAAGTTTGATTCTAGAGGAGGGACAATTAATAGAAAAATAATTTGGTTAGGGTGTAAGGGCAGATTTGTCATTTTGTCTTCAAGAAATGTGATTATCTATTTATTTTATTTAGTCTGAGCAGTGGAACAATTCTCATTCTTAATGGGCTAAAATATAGGGTAATTACTGTTCTTGTCAGCAAGAACACTGTTATTCCCCACACTTATTTTATTATTCCATTTCTTCCCAATTTTGCCAGTGTAATGACATATTTGAAATCTAATATGCCTACTTGTGTCTTTGAAAATTAATTATATGAAGCTATGAATTATTGCAGCCATTCATGGCCAGTTTTGAATATGTCATACAAATAAGCTTTGGATATTAAATGGTCCGGGAATCAAATATAATTGTTTATATTTTAGTATTGTGCACATGCTAGGCAGAGATGATAGGGGGACTCACAATTTATAAGCACATATTTTGTCTATGTAGAGTAAGATGATGGCAAGGATCTTCAACTAATAGGCATAAACCACCTGAATATTGATTTTCATTAGATTTGTCTTGAAGGTCAAAAACCACCTGAATATTGATATTCATTAGATTTTTCTTGAAGTTTGGGTGATTTTGAGGAATTATTGTTAGAACATTTTCAAACACCCAGCACTTAGGAAACTTATATAGATCAGGGGTGGCCAACTCTCCTGGAGAGCAAGCAGGATTTTCTTCTAGCCCTATTTTAAAGAGACAGTTCACCCAAATTACAAAATGTTTGTGTCCTTACCTTAAAAGCAGTCGTAGACAGCAATCTATGATTTGTTTACCCACTGCCATCAACCATTATTATTAGTATTTCCTGTGGAGAGCCTTGGTGTAGTGGTGACACTCCCTGGCACGTGTCACATACAACATTCCACTTGAGAACAGGGATCAGTCCCTGCTTCCAACCTTCCCACTGTTTCTAGCATTTGCCTGTCTCCCTATCTTATTTGTCTGGATAAACTGTAAACCACCTTAAAAATATATTTAAAAAAATATTAGCATTCTTTAAATTTCATCCCCCCCAAATCTCAAAGTAACAAAGTCATCGAATTGGGTGTTCATTTAATGCTCAAAAAACCCTGAATACACCTGACCTGTGTTTTAAAATGTTTTTTTAAATTTTATTTCCACCATGTTCATACGCCTAAGCCATGTCAAAATATGTAGAATTGCAGGAAATTAGCTTTAAAACAGTCAAATTTTCCATTTAGGGGTTGTACCAGGGGGCAATGAAATTCACATAGCAAATCTCAATCCAAGCTTTCTTCAAAAAGTTGGCAGCCATGCATCTTTTTGTGGATTTATCAAAGGCCTTTGATTCAGTTGACCATGAATTGTTGCTAGCTAGACTCAGAAACATTGGTCTCAGTGAAGGTTGTGAAACATTGGTTTAGGAACTCTTTCTGACAGAACACAATGTGTACATACTGACAATCACAAGTCTAGCTTTCTTGAGATTAATAGAGGTGTGCCCCAGGGTTCCATTTTAGCTTCTGTGTTGTTCTCAATTTTTATTAATGATTTGGGAAATGTGATGCAACCAGCAAAGTTACATCTATATGCAGATGATACAGTTATATATTCATGTGCTCCTTCTCTGGTTCAGGCTGTTGAAGAGCTCCAGACTGCTTTTCAGTCACAGCCGGCCTACCTTTATGGTCTCAAACTGGTCTTGAATGTACAAAAAACAAAATTCATGACCAGAGCTAAAACTCTGCCAGAGAACGTTAGCATTGTCACATCTGGTGGCTTATCCATTGAAAAAGTGTCATCCTACAAATACCTAGGTATTTGGTTGAATGACAAGTTGTCCTTTAAAGTTCATGTGGATAATCTTGTTACAAAGCTTAAATTGAAATTGGGTTTTTATTTTTGTAATAATGCTTGCTTCCCGCTTATGGCTAGAAAGAAGCTTGTTCAGGCCACTTTTCTCTCTGTAATTGATTATGGTGACTTGTTGTATATGCATTAGAGGTCGACCGATTAATCGGAATGGCCGAAGTTTTCATAACAATCGGCAATCTGTATTTTTGGACACCGATTTTGCCGATTTAAAAAAATATATATATTATAAAAAAATGTACACCTTTATTTAACTAGGCAAGTCAGTTAAGAACACATTCTTATTTTCAATGACGGCCTAGGAACGGCGGGTTAACTGCTTTGTTCAGGGGCAGAACGACAGATTTTTACCTTGTCAGCTCGGGGATTCATTTTTTGCAACCTTCCGGTTACTAGTTCAATGCTCTAACCACCTGCCTTACATTGCACTCCACGAGGAGCCTGCGTGGCAGGCAACCTCCTGAAATGCATGACTTTTGGCGGAACGAGGCTTGAGAATGTATGTTAATCAACACTTTAAAATGTACCGTGCATTTAGAAAGAATTCAGACCCCTTCCCTTTTTCCACATTTTGTTACTTTAGACTTCTTTTTAAATGGATTCAATTATACTTTTTCCTTCAATCTGCACAAAATACCCCATAATGACAAAGCGAAAACAGGTTTTAGAATTTTTAGCAAATGTATTAAAAATAAAAAACAGAAATACCTTATTTATATAAGTATTCAGACCCTTTGCTATGAAACTCGAAATTGAGCTCGGGTGCATCCTGTTTCCATTGATCCTCATTGAGATGTTTCTACAACTTGATTGGAGGCCACCTGTAGTAAATTCAATTGATTGGACATGATTTGGAAAGGCACACACCTGTCTATATAAAGGTCCCACAGTTGACAATGCATGTCAGAGCAAAAACCAAGCCATGAAGTCGAAGGAATTGTCCGTAGAGCTCAGAGACAGGATTGTGTCAAGGCACAGATCTGGGGAAGGATACCAAAAAATGTCTGCAGCATTGAAGGTCCCCAAGAACACAGTGGCCCCCATCATTCTTAAATGGAAGAAGTTTTGAAACACCAAGACTCTTCCTAGACCTGTCCAGGCGGCCAAACTGCAAATTGGGACGAAGGGCCTTGGTCAGGGAGGTGACCAAGAACATGATGGTCACTCTGACAGAGCTACAGAGTTCCTCTGTGGAGATGGGAGAACCTTCCAGAAGGACAACCATCTCTGCAGCACTCCACCAATCAGGCCTTTATGGTAGCGTGGCCAGACGGAAGCCAGTCCTCAGTAATAGGCACATGACAGCCCGCTTGGAGTTTGCCAAAAGACACCTAAAGGACTTTCAGACCATGAAAAACAAGATTCTCTGGTCTGATGAAACCAAGATTGAACTCTTTGGCCTGAATGCCAAGCGTCACATCTGGAGGAAACAATTGCACCTTTCATCACCTGGCCAATACCATCCCTACAGTGAAGCGGTGGCAACATCATGCTTTTGGGGATTTTTTTCAGCGGCAGGGACTGGGAGACTGAGACCTGAAACTAGCTGTGCAGCGACGCTCCCCATCCAACCTGACCGTGCTTCAACAAAGTACTGAGTAAAAGGTCTGAATTCTTATGTATGAAATGACGTGGAAACAATGTTGATTCAACCAGTGTGTGCCCAGTTGGAAACCATACAACGTTATGCACAAGGACTACTTTGATCAATTTTCACAGAACATTTTACTTTAAGAACAGTGCAGATACAAAATTTGGTAACAGAATGACAGCACAAACTGTCATTTTGTTACCAAACTTGGCATCTGCACTGTTCTTCAAGTAAATGTGTACATTGTTACAAGTAGTCCTTGTGCATAGAGTTGTATGGTTTGTTTACCTTTGAAATCATTGGTTTTGTTTGTTGAAGTGAAAAGTCTCAGCATCATTCTGATTCCGTGGAATTGCTCAGTGTCGACTGATAGCGACTCCATGTAGTTGGTGGTAGACTCCGCCTACACAAATCGCAGCTCAACTCAGTATAGATGTATATATGGACCAGAGGAGGCTGGTGGAATGAGCTATAGGAGGATGGGCTCATTGTAATGGCTGGAATGTCAAATGTGGTTTCCATGTGTTTGATACCGTTCCATTGATTCCATTCCAGCCATTACAATGAGCCCGTYCTCCTATAGCTCCTCCCAGCAGCCTCTTTTGATATGGAAGGAGTTGAGATACTCAGCAATGGCTACAGTAGCCTGTGCTGCATGACAGGTAAACAAGCAGCTCACCAGCGACCACACCCACCCCTCTGATTGGAGAGTTTGAATAGATTTAGATCTAGTCTGTATACAGTATTTACTTCCATTTATCCTTCATGAGTTACTGAATCTCCTCTCTACTTCTGTCCTTCCTGTGGAGACAGACAGCATGTATTTTTTGTAGGCTACTAACCCTAATGTTTTGCGTTATACTGTGTCTTTCCCTGCCTCTGCAGACAGACAGACAGACAGACGGTATGTCACGGCGCGTGTGTGTGATTGGAGGGGGAAGTTCAGGTCTGACCAGCATCAAGAGCTGTCTGGACGAGGGTCTGGAGCCCACCTGCTTCGAGAGCAGTGATGACATCGGGGGACTGTGGCGGTTCAAGGTAAGACGGACTGCTGCATCTCAATCAGTGTTCATTTCGTCAACATTGACTATGACGAAAAATATTTGTAATCCTATTTTCCCTGATGAAAACGAATGATGATAATGAGACGGGATGCCATGAATAAAACGATAGCTGTAACAAATGAGCTTTCATTTTAGTTGACGGGGAAAAAATGTGACGATGAGATTTACAAGTGTGACTAATGGACATTCAATATGACATCATCTGTTTTGTCCAACCTTTGTAGAATATTTAATGTTATCCTCTCATTGGCAGAATTAATGTCTTTCATTTACGTGGTCTGTAAGTTGATCTGCCCTGACTCACACACAGCTCCCGGGCGGTCACTTCAGTCACTCGTCAATCTTTTGAGCTGATGCGCAGTGAGGACAATACACTTCAATTGTAACTAACCTAAACTAGAAACAATAATGTTTACTCTCTCTTACTTTCCTTTAGGCTATTTTAGCTTTAATCACATCAGAAGCTCTATTTTCCCATATGCGCTGTTATTCGTCTGTGTTACCGCTATCACAGTCCGCAAATGCTGCAGTTGTTTTTTCATGCTATTTGCTGAATATTAGGAGTATAGTCAGTGCTCTAAATTAACATTTTTAATTGGTAACTTCAAAAATAAAGGAGCACCAGACAAAATTTACTGCAAATGACTGTCCTATCATCCCTAATTGTTATCAGTTGTTACCTTGATGTTGTAGAACACATCACTAGAGTGGGAAAGACATTACAATAAAAACAACTTTGAATAATTTTATTCAAAAGTGCAACTGCAAACATATTTGCATAGGTGACTAGTTTTGGACAAAGTAATATACAAAACAGAACATTGATTGTATTCAAAAGTGCAACAGCAAAGAAATGTATATAGATGATTAAAACAATCTTTATTGTATTTAAAAGTGCAACTGCAAACTGAACTGTTATCCATAACTGCGTTCAGCTAACAGAATAATACAAAACTATGTAGCTAATAATATTTATGTTGTAACAAGGCAACATGCTGACTATGAGCTGATACTTGGATAATGAAATAAATGTTTAGTCGCCTCTCACAATAACAAGTCAATTTCTTTGATCAAGAATCTAGCTATTAAATCAACTTGCTTTTAGGGTTAAGGCTTAGGGTAGATACGTCCCAAGGATCCCGGGTAATACTAACCCTCKTCCCGGATAGTGTTCTCGATGGTGCCAATAATGTTTGCGCAGGACACCTCGTTTCCATATGTCGGGTAGATTTGTAATCCATTATTTTCTGGGAGAGTAACATGGGTCTGAATTTGGTAAAGGCCATCTCCTCTTTGGCAATGCAATAAGCAGTGTTAAATTCAATCTCTAATTCAGTTAGTGATGTTGCTCCCTCCCCTGCCCCGATGCACTTGTCCCTGAACTTGATGTGCTTTTGGCTTAAGTTATATTTTAGCAATGACTCGTGTTTTTGGTTGCTGGACTCAGTAGCAAAATAAGTCTTCCCTGCTACTATTAAAAGGTATTTTAGTCATAAAGGCTAACACTAAAACAAAATCTAAAATAGCTGCCAAAATGAACACTGCTCTAGATACAGTGGCCTCATCTTCTCTCCATCTCCTTGTCTGAATCACTCATAAAAAGTGTGGGGAAATCATTTTCTGACCTTTTACACCTATTCTTCTCTCCATCCTTAGGAGAACCCGGAGGCTGACAGGGCCAGTATCTACCACTCTGTCATCATCAACACCTCCAAGGAGATGATGTGTTTCTCTGACTTTCCCATCCCAGCCCACTTCCCCAACTACATGCACAACTCCCTCATCATGGACTACTTCCGTATGTACGCCGAACACTTCCAACTCACCAAGCACATACGCTTCCAGGTAGGAGCTCAGTTCCTGGTCACAGCAATCATTTATACAGTTTCAAGGTTGTACTCAGGGAGGTGAGGCGTTTAGAACATATGTTACACAACACTGATACAATTGCGTGCGTGCGTGTACTTGTGTGTGTGAGTTAGATCAGAGTCCTCCAGGTGAAGCCAAGACCAGACTTCTCTCGTTCGGGCCAGTGGGATGTGGAGACGGAGAACAAGAAGGGAGAGAAGGAGAAACATATCTTTGATGCTGTGATGATCTGTATAGGACACCACTGTCACCCCAACCTGCCTCTACACGATTTCCCAGGTAGCCTACAACACAGTGACCTCAGATACTAGGCCAATCTCAAATGACACCCACCCTAAGGTATGTCATTTTAGACGTGGCCCCTCTAAGGAATAGGGTTTTATTTTAGACGCAGCAACCCCTAAAGGAATAGGGTTTTATTTTAGAACAGCACCCTAAGGAAGTTTTTTAGACATAGAGGTTTTATTTTAGACTGCAGCCACCTCTTAAGGAATAGGGTTTTATTTTAGACGCAGCACCTCTAAGGAATAGGGTTTATTTTAGACGCAGCACCCCTAAGGAATAGGGTTTATTTTAGACGCAGCACCCCTAAGGAATAGGGTTTTATTTTAGACGCAGCACCCCTAAGGAATAGGGTTTTATTTTAGACGCAGCACCCCTAAGGAATAGGGTTTATTTTAGACGCAGCACCCCTAAGGAATAGGGTTTTATTTTAGACGCAGCACCCTAAGGAATAGGGTTTGTATTTTAGACGCAGCACCTCTAAGGAATAGGGTTTTAATTTTAGACGGCAGCACCTCTAAGGAATAGGGTTTATTTTAGACGCAGCACCCCTAAGGAATAGGGTTTTATTTTAGACGCAGCACCCTAAGGAATAGGGTTTTATTTTAGACGCGCACCCCTAAGGAATAGGGTTTTATTTTAGACGCAGCACCCTAAGGAATAGGGTTTTATTTTAGACGCAGCACCCCTAAGGAATAGGGTTTTATTTTAGACGCGAGCACCCTAAGGAATAGGGTTTTTATTTTAGACGCAGCACCCTAAGAATAGGTTTTATTTTAGACGCAGACCCCTAAGGAATAGGGTTTTATTTTAGACGCAGCACCCTAAGGAATAGGTTTTTATTTAGACGCAGCACCCTAAGGAATAGGGTTTTATTTTAGACGCAGCACCCCTAAGAATAGGTTTATTTTAGACGCAGCACCTCTAAGGAATAGGGTTTATTTTTTAGACGCAGCACCCCTAAGGAATAGGGTTTATTTTAGACGCCAGCACCCCTAAGGAATAGGGTTTTATTTTAGACGCAGCACCCTAAGGAATAGGGTTTTTTAGAGCGCGCACCCCTAAGGAATAGGGTTTTATTTTAGACGCAGCACCCCTAAGGAATAGGGTTTTATTTAGACGCAGCACCCCTAAGGAATAGGGTTTTATTAGACGCAGACCCTAAGAATAGGGTTTTATTTAGACGCAGCACCCTAAGGAATAGGGTTTTATTTTAGACGCAGCACCTCTAAGGAATAGGAGTTTATTTTTAGACGCAGCACACCCTAAGGAATAGGGTTTTATTTTAGACGCAGCACCCCTAAGGAATAGGGTTTATTTTAGACGCAGCACCCCTAAGGAATAGGGTTTTTTTAGACGCAGCACCCCTAGGAATAGGGTTTTATTTTAGACGCAGCACCCCTAAGGAATAGGGTTTTATTTTAGACGCTGCACCCCTAAGGAATAGGGTTTTATTTTAGACGTTGGCACAATACAGAGTGAACCTTGAACTGTGTCCTGTAGATACAATACATGACCAAAAGTATCGTCGAACATCTCATTCCAAAATCATGGCCATTAATATGGAGTTGGCCCCCCCTTCGCTGCTATTCCAGCCTCCACTCTTCAGGGAAGGCTTTCCACTAGATGTTGGAACATTGCTGCAGGGATATGCTTCCATTCAGCCACAACAGCATTAGTGAGGTCGGGCACTGATGTTGGGCGATTAGGCCTGGCTCGGAGTCTGCGTTCCAATTCATCTCAAAGGTGTTCGATGGGGTTGAGTTTAGGGCTCTGTGCAGGCCAGTCAAGTTCTTCCACACCGATCTTGACAAACCATTTCTGTATGGACTTCGCTTTTTGCACAGGGGCATTGTCATGCTGAAACAGGAAAGGGCCTTCCCCAAACTGTTGCCACAAAGTTGGAAGCACAGAATCGTCTAGAACGTCATTGTATACTGTAGCATTAAGATTTCCCTTCACTAGAACTAAGGGACCTAACCCGAACCATGAAAAACAGCCCCAGACCATTATTCCTCCTCCACCAAACTTTACAGTTGGCACTATACATTGAGGCAGGCAGCGTTCTCTTGGCATCTGCCAAACCCATATTCGTCCGTTGGACTGCCAGATGGTGAAGTGTGATTCATCACTCCAGAGAACGCGTTTCCACTGCTCCAGAGTCCGATGGCGGCGAGCTTTACACCACTCCAGCCGACGCTTGACATTGCGTATGGTGATCTTACGTTTGTGTGCGGCTGCTTGGCCATGGAAACTCATTTCATGAAGCTCCCGACGAACAGTTCTTATGCTGACACTGCTTCCAGAGGCAGTTTCGAACTCGCTAGTGAGTTTTGCAACTAAGATCAGATGATTTTTACGTGCTACGCGCTTCAGCACTTGGCTGTTCCATTCTGTGAGCTTGTATGGCCTACCACTTCAGATGAGCTGTTGTTGCTCCTAGACGTTTACACTTCACAATAACAGCACTTACAGTTGACCGGGGCAGCTCAACCAGGGCAGAAATTTGACGAACTGACTTGTTGGAAAGGTGGTATCCTACGACGTTGCCACATTGAAAGTCACTGAGCTCTTCGGTAAGGCTATTCTACTGTCAATGTTTGTCTATGGAGATTGCATGGCTGTGTGCTCGATTTTATACACCTGTCAGCAACGGGTATGGCTGAAATAGCCAAATCCACTAATTTGAAGGGGTGTCCACATACTTTTGTATATATAGTCTATGTCAGCTCCAACCCCGAGTCTGGTCTTATCTCAACTCTATTTTAAGGTTTGTTGATCAAGCAGTCTCATAATAGTGGCTGAAGGGCACTGTGTCGCAGCTTAGTCGTGATAGAGACCAATGCATGGCGGATGATAGGTAGGTTGAAGTCCGATTCAGATTTAAAAGGTATTTATCTGTTGGTTAGAAACACAGTTAATATCAAGTACATGATCACTCTTTACAAAGCGGACAGAACCCATATGTGAAATGTCTTGATTCATTTGCTCTCTGTCTCATTTCAGCCACAGTCTTATCTCGCTTACTGTGCACTTACTACCCCTAGTAGTACTGTACGGGGTGGTCAGTCAGTCAGTGACACAGGCCTGTCTTCCAGGTATCGACACATTCAAGGGCCAGTACTTCCACAGTCGGGATTATAAGACAGCAGAGGAGTGGCGGGGGAAGAGGGTGGTGGTGATCGGCATCGGCAACTCTGGAGGAGACATCGCTGTGGAACTCAGCAGGGTCACCAAACAGGTACAGTAGAACAGCGGGGAGTTAGAATCCTAACGGGTACAACGACCAAGCAAAACGTTTTTACACGCCACCAAGTAGGCCCCAGTCAAACAGGGCATTTTGTAACAATCAGTTCATATTCATATCAAACGGCTTCCTAGAAATGATCAAAACCATTTGAACACACTCACAAAATGTAACCCAATTTGCTGTGTGTAGTGAGGTGGGGCCAATATTGTCATATGCTCAGAGGTACTGAGATAAGATTGCAAACTTGGGCAGAAGACTGAAACAGTAAAACAAGGCAAGTCTGTCTATCCAGTACCATTTTATTATGTCAAATCATCCTCTGACCTCTCTGCCTGTCTTTGCCTCCTCCTCTTCCATGCTCTTCCCCCCACTCTCCCTCTCCAGGTATTCCTCAGTACCAGGCGTGGGGCATGGATCCTCAACCGTGTGGGTCAACAAGGGGTGCCCATTGACTTTGAATTGAACAGGTAGATTGTCTGGAAATCACCTTTTTGYGCCTTACACTTTAAAAACATTACAAATGCAAAATGTCTTCCTCCATCATTACTGATAAGAAATTATTGGACAGATGAAAGAAAGTACTTGGTCATAGATGTCACCCGTTTCAGAAACATGCCTGATCAATGGATTCCACTTGAAGGAGGTTGCGTTCCATCAGTAACATACACTGAGTATACCAAACATTAGGATCACCTTCCTAATATTTTAGTTGCACCCCCCTTGCCCTCAGAACAGCCTCAATTTGTTGGGGCATGGACTCTACAAGGTGTCGAAAGCGTTCCACAGGGATGCTGGCCCATGTTGACTCCAACACTTCCCACAGTTGTGTCAAGTTGGCTGGATGTCCTTTGTGTGGTGGACCATTCTTGATACACATGGGAAACTGTTGAGTGTGAAAAACCCAGTAGTTTTGCAGTTCTTGACACAAACCAGTGCGCCTGGCACCTACTACCATACCCCGTTCAAAGGCACTTACATTTTTTGTCTTGCCCATTCACCCTCTGAATGGCACACACACACAATCCATATCTCAATTGTCTCAAGGCTTAAAAATCCTTCTTTAACCTGTCTCCTCCCTTTCACCTACACTGATTGAAGTGGATTTAACATGATATCAATAAGGGATCATAGCGTTTGCCTATATTCACCTGGTCAGTCTACGTCATCGAAAGAGCAGGTGTTCTTCACGTTTTGTATACTCAGTGTACACTAACATTGCGTTGGTTCTATTTAGAAGGGTGCTAAATATGGCCAAGTCTGTACTGCCCTTTGGCCTGGTCTGCAGACTGAGAGAGAACAAAATCAACCAGAGATTCAACCACAGCCTCTACTCTCTACAGCCCAAACACAGGTAAGAGCACACATACAAAGAAAGAAAAAAAGAAAGAGAACTAAGTATATTTTAAACCTGTTGTGTATGTCCCAGGCTGTTCAGCCAGCACCCTACAGTGAATGATGAGCTGCCCAACCGGATCCTGTCTGGCACAGTGCAGGTCAAACCCAACATCCGCAGGCTTCAGGGGTCCAGCATTGAGTTTGACGACGGAACCGTGGAGGACAACATAGACTTGGTGGTGCGTAACAAGACATAGTCATATATACGCACACCCAAACTCATGCACAGTTGCCACCTTTCACCTGTCCATTACCTCATTTCCAGGTGTTTGCCACTGGCTACAACTTCTCCTTCCCCTTCCTACCGTCCAATATGCTGCCGGTTTCCGGTAACAAGGCCAGTCTGTATAAGTACATGTTCCCTCCGGGGTTAGAGCGTCCCACACTGGCCGTTATAGGGCTGGTGCAGCCGCTTGGAGCCATCATGCCCATCTCTGAAATGCAGGCCCGATGGGCCACCAGGGTCTTCAAAGGTACATCACTGTTATTTTACCAGACATTGGCCCACTTGTTTAACTTCCCGCTCTCGCTTTCTCTCTCTTTGTCTTGCTCCCACAAGCATACCTCTCTGTTCAGAAGGCACTTACAGTTCTTTTTAAAAAACTATCAAAATTACACAACAGTCCCTTTGGTGCACTTATTTTGTCCAGAGCCATGCTGTATATCAGTTGGATTATCTGTTTCACCCACAGGGCTGAATAAGCTTCCCTCAATGGACTGCATGTTGAAGGACATTAAACACAAGGAGGAGACAATTGCCAAGAGGTACTGAGATTGATTTAGTAGATTTGAGGGGACAGGATAAGTTTAAGCAATATAATGATGGCTCCACCTACCTTTTTAATTGGATTTAAGGAAGTTTCCACCATATTGCTTGCACCTTTTTAATAATTGCGCTGGAGGGGATGGCTGCCATTTTACTGGCTCTTAACCAACTGTGCTGTTTTCTTAATTTAAAAAAATTATATTTCCACCCCTTTTTTCTCCCCAATTTCGTGGTATCCAATTGGTAGTAGTTAGTCTTGTCTCATCGCTGCAACTCCCGTAATGACTCGGGAGAGGCGAAGGTCGAGAGCCATGCGTCCTCCGAAACACAACCAAGCCGCACTGCTTCTTGACACAATGCCCATCCAACCCGGAAGCCAGCCGCACCAATGTGTCGGAGGAAACTCCGTACACCTGGCGACCTGGTCAGCATGCACTGCGCCCGGCCCGCCACAGGAGTCGCTAGTCCGCGATGAGACAAGGATATCCCTGCCGGCCAAACCCTCCCTAACCCAGACGACGCTGGGCCAATTGTGCGCTGCCGGCTGCAACAGAGCCTRGACTCGAACCCAGAATCTCTAGTGGCACAGCTAGCACTGCGATGCAGTGCCTTAGACCACTGCGCCACTTGAGAGGTCCCAACTGTGCTATTTTGTTTGTTTTTTCGCATTGTTTAAACTTATTTTGTACATAATGTTGCTGCTACCGTCTCTTATGACCGAAAAGAGCTTCTGGACATCAGAACAGCAATTACTCACCTCGAACTGGATGAAGATATTTTCTTTAACGAGTCCGACGCAAAGGATATACTGCTTTGTCAAGACAAGGCACAAATCCCCGTCATCAGCGTGAAGAAAAGATGGAGAAAAAAGGAGGAGGATGGCGGAGTGCATAGTAAGAATTTGCTGACGAGAAGGTAAACCACCACTACTCCCTGTATTATTGACCAATGTGCAATCATTGATTACCGCCCCGTAGCACTCACTCACAAACTGGACGATCTACGATTAAGACTATTCTACCAATGGGACATTAAAAACTGTAATATCTTATGTTTCACTGAGACGTGGCTGAACGACAACACGGATAATATAGAGCTGGCTGGCTTCTCCGTGCATCGGCAGGACAGAGCAGTTACGTCTGTTAAGACGAGGGACAGGGGTGTGTGTCTATTTGTCAATAACTGCTGGTGCTCGATGTCTAATATTAAAGAAGTCTCGATGTATTGCTCGCCTGAGGTAGAATACCTCATGATAAGCTGTGGACCACACTATCTACCAAGAGTTCTCATCTATATTATTCATAGCCATCTATTTACCACCACAAACCGATGCTGGCACTAAGACAGGACTCAGCGAGCTGTATAAGGCCATAAGAAAACAAGAAAATGCACATCCACAAGCGGCGCTCCTAGTGGCGGGGGACTTTAATGCAGACAAACGTAAATCCATTTTACCTCATTTCTACCGGCATGTCACATGTGCAGCCAGTGGGGAAAAAAACTCTAGACCACCTTTACTGCACACACAGAGATGCATACAAAGCTCTCCCTCGCCCTCCATTTGGCAAATCTGACCATAATTCTCTCCTCCTGATTCCTGCTTACAAGCAAAAACTAACGCGGGAAGTACCAGTGATGAGCTCAGTACGGAAGTGGTCAGATGACGCGGATGCTACGCTACAGGACTGTTTTGCTAGCACAGACTGGAATATATTCAGAGATTCATCCCGCTATGCCCTCCAACAAACCATCAAACAGGCAGTGTCAATACAAGACTAAGATTGAATCCTATTACACCGGCTCTGACGCTCGTCGGATGTGGCAGGGCTTGAAATATCTTACGGAAAAACAAAGGGAAACCCAGCCGCGAGCTGCTCTGTGACGCGAGCCTACCAGACGAGCAAAATGCCTTTTAGGCTCGCTTTGAGGCAAGCAACACTGAAGCATACATGAGAGCACCAGCTGTACCGGACGACTGTGTGCTCACACTCTTTTTTTWAAATTTATTTTACCTTAATTTAACTAGGCAAGTCAGTTAAGAACAAAAAAATCTTATTTTCAATGACGACCTAGGAACAGTGGGTTAACTGCCTTGTTCAGGAGCAGAACGACAGATTTTTACCTTGTCAGTTCGGGGATTCCATCTTGCAACCATCCGGTTACTAGTCCAACGCTCGAACCACTAGGCTACCTGCCGCCCCAGCCGCTCTCCGTAGCCGATTTGAGCAAGACAACATTCACCGCGAGGCCAGACGGATTACCAGGACGTGTACTCAAAGCATGCACGGACCAACTGGCAAGTGTCTTCACTTACATTTTCAACCTCTCCCTGACCGAGTCTGTAATATCTACATGTTGCAAACAGACCACCATAGTCCCTATGCCCAAGAAAGCGAAGGTAACCTGCCTAAATGATTACCGCCCCGTAGCACTCACGTTGGTAGCCATGAAGTGCTTTCAAAGGCTGGTCATGGCTCACATCAACACCATCATGCCGGAAACCCTAGACCCACTTGTTCTGTCTGCTACTGCACGGCAAGCAGTACCGGAGCACCAAGTCTAGGACCAAAAATCTCCTTAACAGCTTATATCCCCAAACCATAAGACTGTTAAAGTTAATCAAATGGCCACCCTGACTATTTACATTGTTTTTACACTTCTGCTACTCGCTGTCTATCTATGCATAGTCACATGTGACAAATAAAATTTGATTTGATTAGATATCCTGCTCCTTCAGATCTGCAAAATACCGAGGGGGGCCTATGGG
The DNA here is from genome assembly GCF_002910315.2 of Salvelinus sp. IW2-2015. Lineage (NCBI taxonomy): Eukaryota > Metazoa > Chordata > Actinopteri > Salmoniformes > Salmonidae > Salvelinus > Salvelinus sp. IW2-2015. The sequence goes on from NC_036856.1 coordinate 23,612,029, forward strand.
TTGTTTTTGGGCAGGGCCTAACTCTCCTGTCTCAGGTATGTGACCTCCCAGAGACACACCATCCAGGTGGACTACATTGACTACATGGACCAGATAGCTTACCAGGTGGGGGTGCGTCCCAGCCTCCTAGGGCTGTTGCTGCGGGATCCTGGTGTGTGGCTGTGTGTGCTGCTGGGGCCATGCACCCCGTACCAGTACCGTCTGAGAGGGCCGGGACAGTGGAACGGGGCCCGACAGGTAGGAATGGGCCTACAGTGTATTAATACAAAAATATACTGCTGATAATGTTGTGTTTTCTGGTATCGATACAATCAGATGAAATTCAGAACTAACTATTAATGTGTTTATATTCTCCCTATTTAAATGAATAGTCTTCGATACTGGCCTAAGTATTACTTGGGACATTAGAGAAACTGAAACATCTACCTCTCCCTCCAGGCCATCCTGACTACGTGGGATCGGATGGCAGGAGCCCTGAAGACCAGGCCCTCGGACATCCCTGAGCCCAAGCATAGTTCCCTGACCCTGACCCTAACCGTGGGGGCTGCTGCCCTGGCTCTGGGATACTACTGGAACATACACAACCACCCATCCCTCCTCATCGCCCTGGACCCCACCACCTGGCAGGACAAGATCAAACCATACCTGCCAGTGTTGTGGTAACCCATCAGGGATCAAACCCAGGCTGTGACTGGGTGTTAGCCCAGTCATGTTAGCCCACTGTGCTAAATTCTCAGCCATTCCACCTATTTATTCAATTCCAGTACAAGTACACCTAAACCAGCTGTACTAGTGGTGGTATAGAACAAATATGTTTAAGGACTGAGGGTCCCAGAGTACTAGGTATTGTAACACTGGTTTGGTTGACTAATGCCCATTAGCCCACTGAGCTAAAGCCAAGGAGGTCACCTCCATTACACCAGGACAGTGACCTGAAACAAACTCATAATCCAGATGAGTTATTAACCAGAAATACAATAGCAGGCAGCAATCACTAACCTGACTGTCTGTTAATTAATCTGCCAGGTCATCTTTGTGAAAGATGAGTTCTACCAACTAATCAGGGAACACAAATGATGTTAATATGAATCTCTCATAACCAATAATTCACAGAATGGATGCACAGAATTGGAAATAATACACTAATATTGCATTATTCACAGTATGGTGCCTGTTCTCATAATTGCTGGGATTCGATTTTACTTGATGCCACAGTGCTGATCAGATATATTGTAATGTCATTTATTTTGTTCTATAACCTTGTTTTCTAAATAGCAAAATTATTTAAGGAGAGTGGTGTAATACATTTTTGCCTTGATGTTTGGATTGGCTTTGAGTGTTACACGTCTGTAATTCACTAATCTAGTCAAATGTATGCACGCACTAACCTCTACCTTTTCCCTCCTTACGATGTACTGGTGACCATGATAAATGTCACCACGAAGTGCCTACTCCAGGAACATCTTTGCTATAAACCACTAAAGTGTGGCCCAGAGACAACACCCCCCCCTAGCCTCTATGCACTTGTATGTGAATAGATATATGGCATTTTTGCCATCCTTGTCTGTCATCCCTTTCAGAGCTATACAGGTGCCTAGGGTGGTAGGAGACAGGAGGTAGTTGCTAGGCATGGTGTCTGGATGTTTAAAGAGCCACTGAACACGCCGATTGGCACGTGTTTTTCTGATGCTCATTATAAAATGTTGATTTCTGGATCGATTGGGCGTTTGGTTAAATATGTTTGTCCCCCATGATACACTGTAGATGCGGAAGCCTGTTTCACTTCCTCCAAATCCCCAGAATGAATCTAACATAACTCAAGAAATCTGTAATTAATTTTGACGTTTTTGACGAGGATGTTGCGCAATTTTACATCTAACTAAGGTGTTTGGTGTAGTATTTCTCAAGTAAAAAAATGCGCAATGTGTTGTCTTTATGTAAGCAAAGTTAGAGCTGCTGGGCAGGTCTGTCTCACTGTCAATTGGAGAGTGAGCAATCCACACCGCTGTTCACCCCATGTTAGTTGGCAAATGGACATCATCAAATCAAAACCCAAGCTTAATTTACCCGTTGTGACGTACAGATGGTCCAAACTCTGTTTTAGATGAGATGACCTTATGACCCAAATTATTTTACACTATGTAGTCAATTTTGACACTAGAATAACTGTATCTTGCTAATTTGTTGTCACATCGTTTTCAAAGGGATTTGTTGCTTTTTAAAGGCAGTCGCACTTTAAAGCTAGAATCCTTAGTCGTACCCAATCCGAACCCAAAATACAAGCTAATTTTACTCAAATGTTTGTAAACAATGCATATTTAAACAAACACTGTGTAGCCTCAACATTTTTTAAACTTTCATTTTGATTTCATGGATGTTCAGTCTTTGCATCCTCTGTCTATGATTTGAGAGCGGTTACATTTCTCTGGGCCCATCCCTCAGGTTTTTTCCAAAACTGAAGCAGGGTGCCGACTTTGTTATTGTTTCAATTAAGGATTCTAGGTTTAATTTCTTTGTAATAATGTATGTTTTTAGCCCAGCAACATTTACTTTGTTGGGCTTAATAACATTTGAATGTAATACTAGGGGATGAAAACAAGTTATGAATTTGAAACATTATTGTAGAATAGATTCAAAAATAAAAAAATGAATGACATTTGCCTTAGCCTCTCAGCCCTCTATGTAAACAGTTATTGCTTTTGGGGATCCTTGGGACGGCCCTACCTTTAAACAGTAACCTTAACCCCTACCATAACCATTTAAAATGCCAACTTCAATGCACGTCAGAGTTGGGACATCCCAAGGATGCCGGATAGCAAGGACCCAAAAGTGGTGGAAAAATTACCCAATTGTCATACTTGAGTAAAAGTAAAGATACCTTCATAGAAAATTACTGAAGTAAAAGTGAGTCACCTGGTAAAATACTACTTGAGTAAAAGTATTTGGTTTTAAATATACATAAGTATCAAAAGTAAATGTAATTGCTAAAATATACTTAAGTATCAAAAGTATAAATCATTTCAAATTCCTTATTAAGTAAACCAGACTGCACAATTTTCTTGTTTTTTTCATTTACGGATAGCCAGAGGCACACTCAGACATAATTTACGAATGAAGCATGTGTTTAATGAGGCAGTAAGGATGACCAGGGATGTTCTCTTGATAAGTGTGTGAATTGGATCATTTTCCTGTCCTGCTAAGCGTTCGAAATGTAACGAGTACTTTTGGGTATCAGGGAAATGTATGGAGTAAAAAGTACATTACTTTCTTTTGGAATGTAGTGAAGTAAAAGTAATCAAGAATATAACTAGTAAAGTCAAATACAGACCCACAAAAAATTACTTAAGTAGTATTTTTACTGAAGTACTTTATACCACTGAGACCCAATGTAAACCACAAGCCTCATCCCCAGACTGCAAACAATCATTGGTTGTATGTCTTAGAGAAACAACCACCCTAACTGTACATAGGGTGTTATTATCAGCTGTGGGGATAATGATGCATAGCTGCGCTACAGTAGGGTTCCAAGCCAAGCACTCCAAACAATTTGATCCAGCTAGAAGTTGCCCTTAGACACTGATCTAAGATCAGTTTATTCTCACAACACCATCCTTAACCTTAATTTTTYTGTGAAGGGAAATGCAAAACTGAACTGACATCAGTGGTTAAAAGGCCTGAATCTATCTGCTCACCTGTGGCGTCAAAGATGATCTATTATATTGACAAGATAGCCGAGTGACCACTCTAACAAAAGAAATGCATGTTGAAGGCAGACGAGATCAGGTAGGACAATTATAGCCACTGAGAGGGCAGATATGCGTGGGAACGCAGAAATTACGAGGTCAAATCATGACGTCGGTGATTTTCAGGTCAGAAAATCGGAGCTCTATTTATGTATTTTTATTTATTTAACTAGGCAAGTCAGTTAAGAACAAATTCTTATTTACAACGAGTTCCCAGCTGTTTTGAACTTGGCATAAGTCGTTTTTCTCAGAGTTGCCGGAATGCCACGTGTATCCACTTAGCAGTACATTTGTAACAGCCTCAAAATTAGGAAACTTCTATTCGATCAAATAAGCATCGCCGTAATTCGATACTCAGACCACCATACAAAAGGGCTTAGCTCTAACAGATTTTGGACAGAGTAAATTCTCTCGATTCGCGTCTTCCTCTGGCTTCATCTACTCCCAAAACTGTCGCTCTGCAGCCGCCGTCTTCTGTGCGTGATGACGTCAGACACCCGTGGACTGGCGGTCTGCCATCTTTGATTGTGAGACAGGCCGCGGCGCAAGCAGCACTCAACGAGAGCAGCACTGTCTCACACGAGATAACGGGTGGGCAAAAAAAAAGACAGAAACACAAGTCGTGATCCCCTTAACGTCCAAACAACGGTGGAAACCCCGGGAAAGAAGAAAGGGCACCGTGTTGGCACAGAATAGATTTGAGGCCCGTGCAAGTCGAGGAGAAATGGTTGGATGCTAGCTACTGTACCACGCTAGTTACCTAACTAGCTACCGTTAGCAAGTTAGCCAGTTTTTGTAATCCGCCGGCCACACACTCGGCTTGGATACTACAAAACAAGCCGAACCCAGACGACATACTAGAAGAAGAGAGACCGGCGGTGACAGGTTGGTCGCCATGTCAAGAATTTTCTAGCTAGTTCGTGGTGAAAAGCAGGTTAGGTGTGATGGTGTAACGCTAGCTACGTTGGCCACTTAGCTAGCACGCTAGCACTGTACGTCCACTGAGAAAAAGCCGAATGTGATGATGATGATGGCGACTTAAGAACCGAAACTGAACGTTTTGACTCTTCTCAAATACTTAACCCACCATGCTGCAGTATCGTGTAAATCTGAACGATTGCAGCCAAATAGTATTCTACTAGTTTAGAATCATGTTTGATATCGTTAATTTGTGTTCGATTGTTTTGTGTTTTGGGCTAGAAAAGGCGCCGGACCGATGTGACCTATCATGTCTCAACCTAAAACTGATCCATCAAACCATCGGCCTGCCCGGTGCGGTGAACCAGTTAGGCTACAATTTGACCAGTTAGTTAGCTGCACCGAGATTTTAATACCATCTCCAAGCCTTGAACTATTGCTAAAATAAAAATGCACTGCTAGAGGTTTGAACACGTTACATCTACATTTCTTTGTGTTTTGGGCGTGACAGTGTCCGTGTCCCCAGTTTAAAAATTAACAAAAGTATTAACTCGGAATACATTTACCCAGACAGTTGGCTAACACAGTCCACAGGTCTTTAACATTTTCCGGTGATCCTGTCTTCTGGACAAGGCTATTAGTAAATTATATGAACCAAAATCCATGTTGATAACCTCTGCTACCATTGATTCCGATCACTGACAACCAGGTATTTATTGTGTTCTCTGGTGTGACTGGTATGCAAATGACCAGGCATTTGACCTGAGTGTGGTGAGGAGAGGAGATTGGTTTAGGAAACAGTCCAAAGTGATTCAACCTACCTGTCTATCCGAATCCCCAGAGTGGGCCAGATGACGCCATTTCATAGGAAAGTGAATTTATCCACTTAAATTGATATTGATTTTAAAAAGTCAGCACATGTCCATGGGAGGAGATAGAGGGATAGTCTCATACTGATCCTGGTACCAAGTTCCAACCGAAAGCCGCACCGCCCTGCTGTGTGCCGGCAGTGTATAGTTAACCCGCAAGTCAAACTTTGATGTTAAGTCCTGAAAAGTGGTCTATAGTCCAGCTGATTCCATATTCAATGCCATCTGTTTTGTATATGCGTTAGGGAAGATAACAGCAGGCTTTAGTCCCCAATGACTGGGAAAATATTTAGAAACCATCGAATTCCATCTCCCTACAKGCTGGAAGATATTGATGTTCCTTCCTCCCAAGAGGCTGCAGCTCAATATAACTTAATATGGGCTGAATTTCAATAGTCTAAAGTGGCTTCCTCGCTGCGTCTCCTGTCCCTCATGTCCACTTATCTGAAAACAGGATGAATAGAAGCAAAATGGCGGATTAATCCCATTAGGATTTCAGATCATTYTAGGTGTGTTGTGGTCCTCTGTTGCATGGCTATCTGTTGACTACTGTTGTATCTCTGTGAGAGGTGACTCAGCTGCTATCCACCTCAGCTGGCACAGTGCACACAATCTTGGGTCTGTCTGTAGCTTCCTGCCATGGGGGCCATCTCGATAGTCTAATGCTGCGTTTAGACGAGACATGCAAAAMCCGTCATACCAGTCGGCATAGCATGACAAGAAAGTAAGAAAATTGGTGACGGAAAAAGCGAGCCAGGACGACGTTATGCGTTGCTATTGTGATTTCAGTAAACAATCGGTGCACATCAGGATCCGGTAGAAAACAACGCTACGACGAAAGTGGAAATATTTTAACTGGTGGCAAGTCCCGTCTACCGTGGCGGCTGACTGCATTCACCGCCAGCCTCAACGGCATTTACCTTCGTGCTCTCATTGAAAACAATGACATCCGGTTTGCCGTCTACCTCATACCAACTAACCGCAGCATAAAGCACAGGTGTCTAACTCATTCCTCGGCGGGCCGAGTGTCTGCGGCTTTTCGCGCTTCCTTTGTACCTGATAGTTGAATTTGTATTTATTTCACCTTTATTTAACCAGGTAGGCAAGTTTGAGAACAAGTTCTCATTTACAACTGCGACCTGGCCAAGATAAAAGAGTTACACATGGAGAAAAACAAACATAGTCAATAATACAGTAGAGAAATAAGTCTATATACAATGTAAGCAAATGTGGTGAGATATGGGTGGTAAAGGCAATAAATAGGCCATGTTGGTGAAGTAAATACAATATAGCAATTAAAACACTGGAATGATAGATTTGACAGTAGATGAGTGTGCGTAGTAGAAATACTGGGGTGCAAAGGAGCTAAATAAATAAATACAGTAAGGTGAAGAGGGAGTTTTCTGGGCTATTTATAGATGGGCTATGTACAGGTGCAGTGATCTGTGAGCTGCTGTGACAGCTGGTGCTTAAAGCTAGTGAGGGAGATAAGTGTTTCCAGTTTCAGAGATTTTTGTAGTTCGTTCAGTCAATGGCAGCAGAGAACTGGAAGGAGAGGCGGCCAAATGAGGAATTGGCTTTGGGGGTGACAAGTGAGATATACCTGCTGGARCGCGTGCTACGGGTGGGTGCTGCTATGGTGACCAGCGAGCAGAGATGAGGCGGGACTTTACCTAGCAGGGTCTTGTAGATGACCTGGTGCCAGTGGGTTTGGCGACGAGTATGAAGCGAGGGCCAGCCAACGAGACCGTACAGGTCGCAGTGGTGGGTAGTACATGGGGCTTTGGTGACAAAACGGATGGCACTGTGATAGACTGCATCCAATTTGTTGAGTAGGGTATTGGAGGCTATTTTGTAAATGACATCGCCGAGGTCGAGGATCGGTAAGATGGTCAGTTTTACGAGGGTATGTTTGGCAGCATGGGTGAAAGATGCTTTGTTGTGAAATAGGGAGCCAATTCTAGATTTAACTTTGGATTGGAGATGTTTGATGTGAGTCTGGAAGGAGAGTTTACAGTCTAACCAGACACCTAGGTATTTGTAGTTGTCCACATATTCTAAGTCAGAGCCGTCCAGAGTAGTGATGTTGGACAGGCGGGCAGGTGCAGGCAGCGATCGGTTGAAGAGCATGCATTTAGTTTTACTTGTATTTAAGAGCAGTTGGAGGCCACGGAAGGAGAGTTGTATGACATTGAAGCTTGTCTGGGGGTTAGTTAACACAGTGTCCAAAGAAGGGCCAGAAGTATACAGAATGGTGTCATCTGCGTAGAGGTGGATCAGAGACTCACCAGCAGTAAGAGCGACATCATTGATGTATACAGAGAAGAGAGTCAGCCCAAGAATTTAACCCTATGGCACCCCCATAGAGACTGCCGGAGGCCCTGACAACAGGCCCTCAGATTTGACACACTGAACTCTGTCGGAGAAGTAGTTAGTGAACCAGGCGAGGCAATCATTTGAGAAACCAAGGCTGTTGAGTCTGCCGATGAGGATGTGGTGATTGACAGAGTCGAAAGCCTTGGCCAGGTCAATGAATATGGCTGCATAGTATTGTTTCTTATCGATGGCGGTTAAGATATCGTTAGGACCTTGAGCGTGGCTGAGGTGCACCCGTTACCAGCTCKGAAACCAGATTGCATAGCGGAGAAGGTACGGTGGGATTCTAAATTGTCAGTGATCTGTTTATTAACTTCGCTTTCGAAGACCTTAGAAAGGCAGGGTAGGATAGATATAGGTCTGTGGAAGTTTGGGTCAAGAGTGTCCCCCCCTTTGAAGGGGGGGATGACCGCAGCTGCTTTCCAATCTATGGGAATCTCAGACGACATGAGAGGTTGAACAGGCTAGTAATCGGAGTTGCAACAATTTCGGCAGATAATTTTAGAAAGAAAGGGTCCAGATTGTCTAGCCCGGCTGATTTGTGGGGGTCCAGATTTTGCAKCTCTTTCAGAACATCAGTTGACTGGATTTGGGAGAAGGAGAAATGGGGAAGGCTAGGGCGAGTTGCTTTGTTGGGTGCAGTGCTGTTGACCGGGGTAGGGGTAGCCAGGTGGAAAGCATGGCCAGCCGTAGAAAAATGCTTATTGAAATTCTCAATTATAGTGGATTTATCGGTGGTGACAGAGTTTCCTATCCTCAGTGCAGTGGGCATCTGGTGTGTGCTCTTATTCTCCATGGACTTTACAATGTCCCAGAACTTTTTTGAGTTTTTGTTGCAGGAAGCAAATTTCTGCTTGAAAAAGCTAGCCTTGGCTTTTCTAACTGCCTGTGTATATTGGTTTCTAACTTCCCTGAAAGTTGCATTTCACGGGGACTGTTCGATGCTAATGCAGAACGCCACAGGATGTTTTTGTGTTGGTTAAGGGCAGTCAGGTCGGAGAGAACCAAGGGCTGTATATGTTCCTGGTTCTATTATTTATTTTTTAATGGGGCATGCTTATTTAAGATGGTGAGGAAGGCATTTTTAAAGAATAACCAGGCCKCCTCTACTGACGGGATGAGGACAATATCCTTCCAGGATACCCGGGCCAGGTCGATTTAGAAAGGCCTGCTCACTGAAGTGTTTCAGGGCGCGTTTGATAGTGATGAGTGGAGGTCGTTTGACCGCTGACCCATTACGGATGCAGGCAATGAGGCAGTGATCGCTGAGATCTTGGTTGAAAACAGCYGAGGTGAATATAGAGGGCAAGTTGTTTAGGATGATATCTATGAGGGTGCCCGTGTTTACAGGTTTGGGGTTGTACCTGGTAGGTTCATTGATCATTTGTGTGAGATTGAGGGCATGAAGCTTCGATTGTAGGATGGCCGGGGTGTTAAGCATGTCACAGTTTAGGTCACCTAGCAGCACGAGCTCTGAAGATAGATGGGGGGGCAATCAGTTCACAAATGGTATCCAGAGCACAGCTGGGGGCAGAGGGTGGTCTATAGCAGGCGGCAACGGTGAGAGACTTGTTTTTAGAGAGGTGGATTTTTAAAAGTAAAAGTTCAAATTGTTTGGGTACAGACCTGGATAGGAGGACAGAACTCTGCAGACTATCTCTGCAGTAGATTGCAACACCGCCCCCTTTTGCCGTTCTATCTTGTCTGAAAATGTTGGYGCTAGGCACTGCAGGGCCTGGATTCACCTCTACATCGCCAGAGGAGGAGTAGGATGAGGGTACGGCTAAAAGCTATGAGAATTGGGCGTCTAGGACGTCCGGAACAGAGAGTAAAAGGAGCAGGGTTCTGGGGGCGATAGAATAGATTCAAGGTATAGTGTACAGACAAAGGTATTGTAGGATGTGAATACAGTGGAGGTAAACCTAGGCATTGAGTGATGRTGAAAGAGATATTGTCTCTATCGCATGTGTGGGTGGTGGAACTGAAGGGTTGGATAAGGTATAATGAGCAGTGCTCATTAACCAGAACAGCAATGGACAAGGCATATTGACATTAAGGAGAGGCATGCTTAGCCAAGGGATCATAAGGGTCCAGTGAGTAGAGGTTGGTTGGGGTCACGGCGATTCAGACTGCTAGCCGAGCCATGGGTAGCAAGCTAGCAGAAGATGGAGGTCTGTTTTTAGCCACACCGTGCGTTTCCGTCGGTAGGTTAGTGGGGTTCCGTGTGGTAGAGGGGACCAATCCAATTGTCTAAATAGTTATAGTGGCCCAAGAAGATTGTTTGATAGACCTGTTCAGATAGCAGCCGATATGCTCAAGACAGCTAACGATTAGCGGGCCCCAGTTAGCAGATGGGCGTTCAGGCTACGTCGCGATGGAGGGGCCAGTTGAATAACTCCCTCTGGCAGATAATGTTGGCATTCCAGTCGTGAAGGCCCGGTGGGGCTCCGCATCGGCAGTAAAACGGGTCCGGATAGGGGATTGTAGCCCAGGAGTGGCTGATGGAACTCTTCAGCTAGCTAGCTCCGGGATAATTGGTGTTTACGCCAGAATCGACATTAGCCAATAGTCACTCGGATAGCAGCTAGTTAGCTGCAAGATCCAGGTGTAAATGTCCAGAGCTTGCGGTAGATATCCGGGGATATGGAGAGAAAATAGGTCAGGTATGCTCTGGTCTGAGTCGCGTTGTACAAAACTTGCGATAGCTTTCCCGAGCTAAAGGATAGCTGATGACCGCTAGCTGCGGTTAGCTGAATACTAACGTTAGCTAGTGAGCTGGCTAGCTTCTGTTGTGGATTTCGGATACGAGGCGAAGAATACTTTTGGATAAAAACAGATCCGCACCACATTTGGTGAGTTTAGGTCTCTAATTAATAAAGAACTCACCTGCTTGTCTAGGTTTTAATTTAAAGGAAAACCCAAAAGCCTGCAGACCCTAGGCCCTCAACGGAATGATTATGACACCCCTGGTCTAAAGGTTTCCTTTCCTTTTCTTTACCCTCATTTACAGAGATCTGAATCTCTGCGCCTCTTCTTTCATCTCCGCTCTCCCTGGAGGCAAAGGGCCATGGTTGGAGTTCTAAGGGCTATATGTGTTATGTCACTTTTGATAATAAAAAAAAAACATCGGTCAGAATATTATATGTTAATTGGGTAGAGCTGGTTTGCAGAGAGAGAGGACTGGGCATGATTTGAACTGAAGCTGGGATGAGGGTCTGGGTTGAGCAGGTGGGCAAGGCTGGGCAATGACCTCTTTGGGAGCATGGCTGGGTTATGTGGGACTTGACAGAGCAGGTGAACAATGTATGGCTGGAGACCCGGCAGATAGAGGTGAGGGCTAAGCAAGGTAGGACTTGGGGGCTGGTCAGGTCTATGGGGGGTTGTTTATGACAATCAGAGGAGCAGAATGTCTGTTTAGGCTGCTTTGTCCCTGTGACTCACACTCTGTCCTTGATTGACTCTGTCCCTTTCTGGGGTCTCTCCCTTGTGGCTGTGGCACACGTAGGGGCTGGCCTGGCCTTCCCTGTGGAGGAAGTGGCTCTGCTTATCTCACTCGTGCCTCCCCTCTCCCATGCGCTCTGCGTTCTCTGCTAGCAGATGTGTGCCAGTTTAGTGTGGCTAGGAGGGTGTCAGCGCAGTGTGCTTGTTTGTGACTTTGCTTTTGCTCATACAATCAGTTTGCCCACTTCCTAGAGCAGGGGTACTCAACTCTTACCCTACGAGGTCCGGAGCCTGCTGGTTTTCTGTTCTACTTGATACTTAATTGCACCCACCTGGTGTCCCAGGTCTAAATCAGTCCCTGGTTAGAGGGGAACAATGAAGAAACACAATGGAACTGCCGGAGTTGAGGAAATATCTATTACATTTCGGGTTGTTAAACTTTTACTGCAATTGTGAAAGCTTTCAAATTTTAAATGTAAGATATCTGCAACAACAATTAGTGGGTCCTGCTCTACCATTTGGGCATTCATTTATATCAGAGTGTCTTCCATCAGTATTATGTAGGAGTGATGCCACCCACCAGAGGTCATTGAGCATTTGGGAAACAGCACTGTTAGCCTCAGTGCTGTGCTGTTAGCTGCCCTGGCCCCCTCCATGCTCAAACATCGCTCCTCCATCAATAATGAATGGCTCCCGGCCGTTAGGCAGCACAGCCGCATGGCTCAACAAAGGCTGCTCTCTTAGGGCCTGTCGGCATGGCAACACGACATGCCCCATCGAGTGGAGAGAAGCCATTGTGATGGAGAGGTGTAGAGTCTCTCCTAGTCAGTCATTCCGTCACTCTGAAGAGCTCTGTGGAGTTACCTTCATTCTCTCCCCCTCCCCCCATTTCTCTCTCCCCCCTTCCCGCTAATTTTCCCCTTAGCTACCTGATGATGACACCTATCTATATAGTTAGCTAGCTAACTATAGCTACTGAAACAGATTGTCGTTTTGTTTTTGGGGAAGAACATTGTTTGCATCCATGAGCTATATCGCTTTTTTTTAATGACCAGCACTGTAGGTGCGCAAGACAACTTTACCAGCATCATAGCATACGTATCGATGAATCGTTGTGACATATGAAATACGAGTGATAGCGTAATAACTACGTAAAACATTTATGAACGCGTTAAATTGTGACGTGCAGTCATATTCAGGTCCTGATTGGTCAACAAACTTATTTGACACGTCAAATAGTTTTAAATAGTATCTTTTTTGACATGCAAAGACCCAAACGGCGTTCCATAGAAATCCTGGTTGAGAATGAAACGACTGAACAAATGAACAGCACAGCAAGTAAGTGAAAGAAATAGGTTTTGATTGTTTTACTGGTAATGGGGACATGCGTAAATGCCAACAAAATAACTATTTTGTGTGTGTAACCTTTATTTAACTAAGCAAGTTAGTTAACAACAAATTCTTATTTACAATGACGGCCAAACCCGGACGACACTGTGCCAATTGTGCGTCTCCCTATGGGACTACCAATCACGGCCGGATGTGATGCAGCCTGGATTCGAACCAGGGACTGTAGTGACACCTCTTGCACTAAGATGCAGTGCTTTAGACCGCTGCATCCATGTGTGTTTAAAACCTCTTGAGAATACAGGAGGTAATATTTTCGCTTTGCATAATTTGCTCTACAGATTAAACTGCCTCTTATTTCAATCATTGCTCTTACTATATGCATATGAATCATACCATTGAAAGAAGACAATCTCTAGTTTCTAAATCCGTTTCAAATTTTGTCTCTGAGTGATACAGAAGTCATTCAACAAGCACTTTCCATGACCAAGAACATAAAATCAAGATGTGTTATGCTGGCTTCAAAGCTCTGCCTATATATGGTCGTGCCCCCTATGACCAGAAACACAACCTCGTTCTCCTTCCTCTGGTTGTCAAGATGACGTCAGAGGAGAAATTCTTTGTTTATCTGGGACTGACGTGAAATAGGACCCAATTCTTTGGCGTGACCGACAACTTCCGGTTTACTGAATCGCTCGAATTTGAGCTGCGTTGGGTGTACTGTTTTGCTGGCGTTATGTATGCAAACTCTTTCGTGTCGAATTTTGTTTGATACATGTGACCATATCATCGTAATGTATGTTTTTCAATATAGTTTAATCAGATTATTTGAATTTTTCCGGGGAGTTTTTTTCGGTTACCGTTGTCGGATTGTATTTACGTTTGAGAAATTCGTGCCACTTGCGGCCGGACCTGTGCTAAATGCAGTGGGAAAAGAACATTTCTGAACGGAACCAACGACTCATCTTGACAAAGGACACTTTGATCAAACATTCTGATGATTAGAAGATAGCATAGCTACTAGACCAATTTACGACTTTTAGTATCACTAGTTTTGTTGTGCACTAGTGAACTGGAACCGTCGGGCGCCTAGCCGCAATCTCGCTCGGTACATAAACATCGTGGCCTCTGCCGCTAACGTGCGTTACCGCTCAATAGATCTACATATTCGTTGTCTTCCCTGTAAAACATTTTAACAAATCTGAATGGTGGCTTTGATTCCACAGACCTGTATCTATCATCTGTGTCTTGGACTTGTGATTTAATGACTATTTAGGACTTGTACAGTTACGCTTGTGACGCTTAATGCTATCTGGTGCCTAATCCAGTGGGCGTGAGTTGGGGGTGCTTACCCGGATCCAGGGGTTGCTTGACTCGTGAGAATTGTGTTTTAACTACTAGAATGCTTAAGGCTGCTGAAATGTTAAATATTGATTGACGGTGTCAGTTTTTTTTGCAGGGAAAATATCGGATATCGGTATCGGGAACAATTTCATATCTGTGCATCACTAGTCTGAATATTTTCCGAATGCACTGTATATTATATACATTTTCTGAAATTACAATGGAAATGTAACCAAAAAAATCTGTGTAGCGCCTTTTAAATAAAGCTTGATTTATATTGCAGAGGCTGGTTCTGGGGGTGAGACCAGAGGACCAGACTCAATGAGTTTCCAGCGAAATGTCAGAGAAGTCAGGGCAGAGCACCAAGGCAAGGATGGCAAGACCAAGTATGCAACCCTTAGCCTCTTCAACACGTACAAGGGCAAGTCTCTGGAGACCCAGAAAACTGCAGGTACGCTCGTGCTTCCCATCACACACACACATTTTCTTTTTTTTTTCAAGGTCTCGTTGTAAAATGTTTTGCCTCTCCTTGTGGCTAGAGGCAGTTTGGGTTTATCCATAATGCGGGGATGCGAACTCGTTGCTTTTCAGCGATATTTGCAGTTTTGATCTAAAATAGACATTCACGTGAATCGTGTAGATCTGAAGAAGAATTTAAAAAAATCACGCAAAATCCAAAACCTGGAGAAACAAAACCAAGATAATGGAATTTGGGCTACCAAAAAAAAAACTTCCCTATGTATTCCTGTCCGGGGAAACGGAGATTATTGTCATGGTAAACCTTAAACGCAGACCAAAGAACCCTACTCCTCACCCAGGACACAATTTTCTGTCTATGGTGGTTTGGAAAGTTAACCGTTTTGAGATTAATCAAATGTGTATTGTATACATTACTTATCTCAAAAAATAGGCCCCAAAAAATCTCCGATTTGTCACACGTTTCCGCACAATTCATTTTCTGCCTTTTTGGGTCTCACCAGTTTGCAC
>NC_036856.1:23627078-23657814 GCF_002910315.2 Salvelinus sp. IW2-2015
AACCACCCAGAGAGATAATGAGAGAGGAGTATTTAATACAATATTGATGACAACAAAGGCTGTTGAGTCTGGCACAGAATAGAGCGATGGTTTGAGTAGATTAGTGAGCTAGAGAGCAAGCAGAAAGCACACAATAGAAGGATCTAAGTGTCCCAAATGAACCTAGTATAAGAGACCTCGCACAATATATACGACTATACAGCGAGCTATCTACACGATGCACACACTTGGTCAAAGAACATGGCAACGACATCAGGGATACTCTTAATCACCGAGCTACACGACGCAGGTATAGAGGACTCACACTCACACACAAGTGGCTGAAAAACTATATGAGGAGCTCGTAGGACCTGAGGTTCGCGGTCTTAATATGCCCTCCGTATACAATACACAACGACAAGCAACATCAAGCTCGGTCTGGAATCACCCAGACACATGTGCATCATAGCTGAGATGCACATATGACAACAGCAATAAAGCGAGTACGACAAGAGACGGTGGATATCTCATGGTTTTAAAAGCTCAGTTCAGTGACTCGTGAAGAAAACAACAAACATGCATTTATTACCTTCAGAGTCTTATAAACATGCACCTGTAAAATACAGACAACTTAACATGAGCACTATCTGAGTCGCTGAGAATGACACCCTATCTCATGGAAGCACGATCGACACGAGTCAATGAGGATTACGAGACTCCACGATGAGGGCCTTCGAGCGCAAAAGGTAACCAAAAGATCACTCGCGTCTGTAGTGTATAACTTTGGAGCCTAAAAGAGAGGTGTCGCACCGCCTGTACAACCATAACCCCTCTTTGGAAATCACGAGAAGTCGCTAAGTTGGTTGCGGTTACCACGTTTAGCACCACAGTCGATTAAGCTGCCTAAAGAGCACTAGATGCGTACATATGAGTTATTATGAGTGTAAAATTTCACGCTTCTACACTATTACCGAGCATTACATAGCCACACGACAGGTATCGACCACCACCCGCCCTTAAAGTAAATAAATCGGTAAGTTTCCCGCCACCTCATAGGGACGCCATAAAGACCTGGGCACCCAAGCAATCACCAACCACTCTCAATCGACGCACGTAGATTAGTATTAAACGGAGAGGAGAGAGATGCTATGTACACGAGAAAAGAGATGCCTAAGAAATGGATAACTAAAGGACCACACGACATATAGAGAGCACTTGACATGAGGATCAGGGAGTACCACCATACAGGAGAGACAGAAGCGCCGCACATACACCAGAACGCTTGACCCATCGATGGGATATATTATGGTGTTTATGAGGAGTCGTGAGGAAAGACGGAGGAGAAGACAGTACTAGGTCTCAAGCGCTTTATATGTGTCTTGCTTGGTTCTAGCCAGAGTTGAGACAGTGTTAGTCGGCTCGGGTGAGCAGCTAGAAACGGAGACGCATGGAAGGACGGGTTGATTTGGTCGACCCAAGTTGTAGACAGTCATGGTCTCACAGAATGGTCACTGGGTGGAAAACCACTCTAGATGTAGAGGCGAAATAATTCGCTCCTAATGTCACACGTGTATCTGTTTTGGACAGTAACTCTCACTTCAAATTATAAGTGGATTTATTCGGGCCAAGCGCTGAGGTGGAGGAGGAGAGGCTTTGGGCCGGATTCCTATAATGTCCGCTCTCCTGACGCTGCTCTTACGGGTAGAGCTCTTATACTCCTGAGCTAGATCAATCATCGCCTCATTCATCTCTCTGCGTATCAAGTGGGTCCATCGGAAAAGCAAAGGGCTTAAGCCACACGCCCACCACCATGCAACAATTTTTAGTGAGTTTTTGTTGCACAGGGAAAGCACACATTTCTGCTTGCGCTCAATATAAAGCTCACACGTCGCATTGTGTCGAGCGTTGTCTGTGAACACTCAAAGCATGCACCACTTGTGCTATTCACTATGACGCTTGACGTCATAACGTTCATCCCTGAAAAGGTGTTGCATTGTTCACGGGGACTGTTCGGACAGCATGGCGAAGATTTCAATGCTGTTCAGCAGAACGCCCAGCATACCGCGCCAAGGTCAAGTCTCACTGTCGACTAACGACACTCATAACGCGAGCACACGTCACAGGCATTGGAGGGAGAGAACGACAGGCAAATCGAACAATTTGTACTAGCACTCCAGTCCATGAGCCAGAGTATCGAGATTTTATTCTATGAGTGTCTCACATGATCATCTATTGTACTTGTTCCTACTTATGAGCACATGCACACACGTAGTGGGTCCATCTCTTGCGCTCACTCACTCGTCAAGGCAAGGTATATATACTGACTATCGTATATGAAGGTCGCCCAGGGCCAGCGCATCTTACAGTACTAGTGTTATCTTTATAGCACACACGGCAGACTCTCGGAGACCCTAATCACGGGGCATGCTAGTCCTGGTACTCTACACGAGACCACGTCCTCCGCGCTGCTGATAGACGAGAGAGATAAATGTATTCAGGCGATCGCACTGGTTCACGCAGGGACTCTATCTAAGGCCTGTAACACTTCACTTGGTAGGTAAGGAGGGACACAAACACTAAAATATATTTGGGGCACTGGTCTAATGATGTTTCTGAGTAAGAGAGAGTCGCGCTTGAGTATCTACACTGCGGAGGACTACTTGAGTTCTATATGCTTCGAGGAGGCAGCGTCGCTAGTAGACGTCTAAAGTCGTTGTAACATTGAGGTATATGCTTGATATACTAGGACGTATCCTCTTGTGGTGTAGCCTCGCTCTCTCGAGTCGAGAGTGGATCCACCACGCTATTCGAGAGACACTCGCGCCGCCAGTGCTATATTAGAAGGCAGCATAGTGAATACGTGTGAGTATCAAGCTCTATTGAGCACGGGAACTTGCTGGGTGAGACACATAGGCATAGACAGACACTTGTGTATTATCACAACAGAGCGCAGAGTTGCCTTGTTACAGCATCGCAGGGCTTGTACTATAATTTTGCTGCGGAGAGTGCGTTAGCCCCTCGCGACCTTGGATTAGAGTTCGTAAGACAGCGATTGGGTATTATGGGATGGTTGGTTAGGTGACTGTCGGTTGGCCAGGTTTCGTTCGTTGTTGTGCTCTTTGATTGGTTGAGTGAGGAGCTTGGGTTCGTCTTAATGTTGTGTGAGTCGCACAGATGAGGGGAGATAGGAAGAGAGGACTTTGGGCGTATGTGTGTGTATGTAACGCCATGAAATGGGATATGTGGGGGCTGTTGTAGATGTGTAGATGTGTCACGTTATGAAGGTGCACCTAAGGAACTCTTAGGCGCGAGCGTACCCGTGAGGTCACTGTGTAGTCTAGGTGCACAATGGCTGTAGCTCTCGAGTTGACAGAGTATGTGGAGTAGTGTGGAGAGAGATGACGGGCTAAGTAAGTTACGGAGCAAAGGGAGGTATGTATGTACTGTCTGATGGGAGGAAATCAAAGGAAATAGGCGAGAGAATCGCTTGACGCACAAAGGCTCTGTGAAGGGAGAGAAGAGGGAGTCGCACTGTAGCCACGCACTGTGTGTCGTATACGGAGTACATAGAGCGACGGGAATGAGTAGAGCGGTCCACTCGAATAGTATCACGTTGGCGTATGTACTGTTTAGACAGTGATGGGAGGTAATATAGAGTGGTAGAGAGGGAGATGTCAAACACTCTAGAGTTGTGTGGGCAAGCTGTGCATCAGGAGCGCGCATGAAGATGGATGGGAAGCGCAACTATGAGAGCTGAGACGAGACCTCTAATATCATCCTAGAACACATTAGTTAGATTTAGACTATTCACCTTGAGACACTTATTTTCGGTGGGTCACCGGACTACTTGGATCTTCGATATTAAAATGATGTAATTGTTGACTCGACTTCAGAGTTTTGGAATGTCTGACTCATGTGACCTGTCGTATCACCTACACAACAATGTATCGGCACAAACAAGGGGAATAAATAAGGAGAGATGAGAAAATGAGCGCATCCTGGGAACTGAAGTAAGTGCTGATGTACAAAGACGTGTCTGTGCGCGTACTATGGACGTCCCGGAGATTCAGAACCCATTATTGAGCAACGCAGTAATAACTTTGGGTTGAAGACGAGCCATGGGCAGCAGGTCGTATCTTGAGAAGGGGCCTGAGCATAGAATAGAGGAAGTCTTCTGAAGTGGAGGTTATATCACGAATGCTAGCATGTGGGAGGAGGGCTTGGGGCAGGCAGGGGCGCGCGCTGTGTGTGGAGTGTGGGTGAGGAGGTGTTGCTCACATTGTTCTGTGGCTCACAGTATCAGCAGGATATTGTCTCGAGCTGCACTCTGGTACAGGGTTGATATATGGATTGGGAAGGCTAGATCGCATCGGAGCGAGGCACGGATTAGTATGGTCGAATGAGATATCTCTCCACGAAGGAGAATGTATTTACCGATCGTCTCTGTCCCGTTAAGAGTCCGGGCATCGCTTGGATTGGGGCCAGTCGTCGCAGATGGTGCGGCAACATTCTCGCACTGGGGTTCGGTATAGTCATGGTAGTACTTGTGGTATAAGCCTCGCAGCCCTCGGTGTTATTGAACCAGATCACATGGTTCATAGGTAGAACACAGATAGAACTCTTGAGTATCCATCACCAGCAGTGCTAAGGAGGTCCCTGAGCAGCTGCACGCCGTGTGCCCAAGAGGGACTCTCCTCTAAAATCAGGAGTGCTTCTGCTGCTGCAGTGAGTTAGGCGTATGATTTGGTGTTCGAGTGGCCGCACTCGTCACGCTATCCGGGCAGCTAGACGACGGTAAGCGGAGAGTCAGTCCGAAGGACAGTTACAGGGAGTGTATGCCAGATTAGCTCCACGCGCGATCCAGATCCATCCTAAGAAACCAAGAAGTGTCTACCCGCCGTGGATCCTCGGCTGTGAGATCATGTCGTCTTCCCGTCGCTAACCGCCGCTCACGCAGAGTCCAAGTCCCGTGAGTGTAAGCTGTATTTGATAGATGGTGTGGGTATAGGTTTCTTGCTGGAGTGGAGCCATTCGGGAGTATCGTACCGCCTTGCGGAACGTCCCAATACCAGAACCTGAGAGTAGTGCCCTGCGATTCTGGTAGAGACCACGGCTCAACCCACCTCGGGACGTACTTATTTACACGGTTGCATCCAACGATAGGAGTCTCGTTCATCTCGCCTCAGACCTGTTCATAGAGTATTCACGGCTTAATGGTCTTCGAGAGCCAATCGCACATCTATTGTTATACTCACAACCATGACCAGCTAAACGAGCTATTAAGACGCCCTGTCGAGTGACCCCTCAGATATGATGCAGGCAATATTGGACGAAGTGTGCTACCGAAGACGCTCGTTCTACGGGACGAGGTAAGAGAGTGAGGCGAGGTCGCTGACGTTGAACTAACCTGGCTGCTTCGAGGCGTTACTACCGGACGAGCGAAGAGAGATCCTATCGCACCCGATTCGTTGAGGCCCGGTGGGGCTCCGCTCGGCAGTAAAACGGGTCCGGATAGGGGATTGTAGCCCAGGAGTGGCTGATGGAACTCTTCAGCTAGCTAGCCCTCGCGGGATATATTGGTGTTTACGCCAGAATCGACATTGACCAATAGTCACTCGATAGCAGCTAGTTAGCTGCAAGATCCAGGTGTAAATGTCCCAGAGCTTGCGGTGATATCCGGGGATATGGAGAGAAATAGGTCAGGTATGCTCTGGTCTGAGTCGCGTTGTACAAACTTGCGATACCCGCCTCCGAGCTAAAGGATAGCTGATGACCGCTAGCTGCGGTTAGCTGAATACTAACGTCTAGCTAGTGAGCTGGCATAGCCTTCTGTTCGTGGATTTCGGATACGAAGGCGAAGAATACTTTTGGATAAAACAGATCCGCCAGCACCACATTTGGTGAGTTTAGGTCTCTAATTAATAAGAACTCACCCACCTGCTTTGTCTAGGTTTTAATTTAAAGGAAAACCCAAAAGCCTGCAGACCCTAGGCCCTCAACGGAATGATTATGACACACCCCGCCTGGTCTAAAGGTTCTTTCCTTTTTCTTCCCCTGCATTTACAGAGATCTGAATCTCTGCGCCTCCTTCTTTCATCTCCGCTCTCTGGAGGCAAAGGCATGGTTGGAGTTCTAAGGGCTATCTGTGTTATGGTCACTTTTGATAATAAAAAAAAAAACATCGGTCAGAATATTATATGTTAATTGGGTAGAGCTGGTTTGCAGAGAGAGAGGACTGGGCATGATTTGAACTGAAGCTGGGATGAGGGTCTGGGTTGAGCAGGTGGGCAGGTCTGGGCAATGACCTCTTTGGGAGCATGGCTGGGTTATGTGGGACTTGACAGAGCAGGTGAACAATGTATGGCTGGAGACCCGGAGATAGAGGTGAGGGCTAAGCAAGGTAGGACTTGGGGGCTGGTCAGGTTCTAGGGGGGTGTTGTTTATGACAATCAGAGGAGCAGAATGTCTGTTTAGGCTGCTTTGTCCCTGTGACTCACACTCTGTCCTTGATTGATCTTGCTGTCCCTTTCTGGGGTCTTCCCTTGTGGCTGTGGCACACGTAGGGGCTGGCCTGGCCTTCCCTGTGGAGGAAGGGCTCTGCTTATCTCACTCGTGCCTCCCTCTCCCATGCGCTCTGCGTTCTCTGCTAGCAGATGTGTGCCAGTTTAGTGTGGCTAGGAGGGTGTCAGCGCAGTGTGCTTGTTTGTGACTTTGCTTTTGCTCATACAATCAGTTTGCCCACTTCCTAGAGCAGGGGTACTCAATCCCCTACGAGGTCCGGAGCCTGCTGGTTTTCTGTTCTACTTGATACTTAATTGCACCCACCTGGTGTCCCAGGTCTAAATCAGTCCTGGTTAGAGGGGAACAATGAAGAAACACATGGAACTGCCGGAGTTGAGGAAATATCTATTACATTTCGGGTTGTTAAACTTTTACTGCAATTGTGAAAGCTTTCAATTTTAATGTAAGATATCTGCAAACAATTAGTGGGTCCTGCTCTACCATTTGGGCATTCATTTATAATCAGGAGTGTCTTCCATCAGTATTATGTAGGAGTGATGCCACCCACCAGAGTCATTGAGCATTTGGGAAACAGCACTGTTAGCCTCAGTGCTGGGTTAGCTGCCTGGCCCCCTCCATGCTCAAACATCGCTCTCCTACATCAATAATGAATGGCTCCGGCCGTTAGGCAGGCAACAGCCGCATGGCTCAACAAAGGCTGCTCTCTTAGGGCCTGTCGGCATGGCAAACCGACATGCCCCATCGAGTGGAGGAAGCCATTGTGATGGAGAGGTGTAGAGTCTCTCCTAGTCAGTCATTCCGTCACTCTGAAGAGCTCTGTGGAGTTACCTTCATTCTCTCCCCCTCCCCCCATTTCTCTCTCCCCCCTTCCCGCTAATTTTCCCCTTAGCTACCTGATGATGACACCTATCTATATGTTAGCTAGCTAACTATAGCTTATGAAACAGATTGTCGGTTTTGTTTTTGGGGAAGAACATTTTTGCCATCCATGAGCTATCGTCGCTTTTTTTAATGACCAGCACTGTAGGTGCGCAAGACAACTTACCAGCATCATAGATCACGTATCGATGAATTCGTTGTGACATATGAAATAGAGTGATAGCGTATATACTACGTAAAACATTTATGACGCGTTAAATTGTGACGTGCGATCATATTCAGGTCCTGGATGTCAACAAACTTATTTTGACACGTCAAATAGTTTTAAATAGTATCTTTTTTGACATGCAAAGACCCCAAACGGCGTTCCATAGAAATCCTGGTTGAGAATGAAACGAGCTGAACAAATGAACAGCACAGCAAGTAAGTGAAAGAAATAGGTTTTGATTGTTTTACTGGTAATGGGACATGCGTAAATGCCAAACAAAATAACTTTTTGTGTAGAGCCTTTATTTAAACTAAGCAAGTTAGTTAACAACAAATCTTATTTACAATGAACGGCCAAACCGGACGACACTGTGCCAATTGTGCGTCTCCCTATGGGACTACCAATCACGGCCGGATGTGATGCAGCCTGGATTCGAACCAGGGACTGTAGTGATGCCTCTTACACTAAGATGCAGTGCTTTAGACCGCTGCATCCATGTGTGTTTAACTACTAGAATGCTTAAGGCTGCTGAAATGTTAAATATTGATTGACGGTGTCAGTTTTTTTTTGCAGGGAAAATATCGGATATCGGTATCGGCGAACAATTTCATATCTGTGCATCACTAGTCTGAATATTTTCCGAATGCACTGTATATTATATACATTTTCTGAAATTACAATGGAAATGTAACCAAAAAAAATCTGTGTAGCGCCTTTTAAATAAAGCTTGATTTATATTGCAGGAGGCTGGTTCTGGGGGTGAGACCAGAGGACCAGACTCAATGAGTTTCCAGCGAAATGTCAGAGAAGTCAGGGCAGAGCACCAAGGCAAAGGATGGCAAGACCAAGTATGCAACCCTTAGCCTCTTCAACACGTACAAGGGCAAGTCTCTGGAGACCCAGAAAACTGCAGGTACGCTCGTGCTTCCCATCACACACACACATTTTCTTTTTTTTTCAAGGTCTCGTTGTAAAATGTTTGCCTCTCCTTGTGGCTAGAGGCCAGTTTGGGTTTATCCATAATGCGGGGATGCGAACTCGTTGCTTTTCAGCGATATTTGCAGTTTTGATCTAAAAATAGACCATTCACGTGAATCGTGTAGATCTGAAGAAGAATTTAAAAAATCACGCAAAATCCAAAACCTGGAGAAACAAAACCAAGATAATGGAATTTGGGCTACCAAAAAAAAAAAAACTTCCCTATGTATTCCTGTCCGGGGAAACGGAGATTATTGTCATGGTAAACCTTAAACGCAGACCAAAGAACCCTACTCCTCACCCCAGGACACAATTTTCTGTCTATGGTGGTTTGGAAAGTTAACCGTTTTGAGATTAATCAAATGTGTATTGTATACATTACTTAYTCTCAAAAAATAGGCCCCAAAAAATCTCCGATTTGTCACACGTTTCCGCACAATTCATTTTCTGCCTTTTTGGGTCCTCACCAGTTTGCACCCCTGATAATAAATGTGATTATGTAAACTGCTCCTTGCTAAATGTCGAAATGTTTCATGCCCTCGTCCAGTGGCTGCCAGACATGGGCTCCAGAGTTTGGGTAAGGTTGCTGTCAGTCGGCGCATGCCCCCCCCTGCCAACCTGCCCAGCCTGAAGGCAGAGAACAAGGGCAACGACCCCAACGTTAACATTGTCCCCAAGGACGGCAGCGGCTGGGCCTCCAGACCCGAGGGAGGAGACGAGAGGTGAGATACTAGGGCTGTCCCTTACTGAATCTCTACATACACTGTTACTAGGTCATAGTTATTTTTGTCTTTAGGTTGTTTCTCAGCCCTAATAATAAACAACTACTCTCCATGATCTCTCCCCTCCCCCTCCTCTTTGTGTTGTGTGTATCAGGCAGTCCGATACCCCCCCACCCCAGCCTAACCCAGGGCCCCCCCAACCCCCAGAGGTCTCGTCCTCTATAGGGTGCAGCAGATCCTGGGCCAACAGCAAGCTGCCACCACCACAGCTAGATGGAGGAGCCCCTCGTGTGAGCAGCCAGTTCCACCAGGAGTTCCCCAGTTTGCAGGCGGCCGGAGAGCCGGAGAAAGGGGAGGGGCAGGAGGAAGAGCCTTATGGACCTGGACCCAGCCTCCGACCTCAGAGTACGAACACACACACACACACACACTCACTCACATAACCACACACACACACACACACACACACACACACACACACACACACACATTCCCCAGTCTGTCCTCAGAACATGAGCGTTGCACTCTTCTACCCGCTACTGATGGACCAAACTACCCGACCCAAAGGTTGTTACTCTACCACAGAAATGACTGGCCTGTGTTGTCTTGTCTCTGCTCCCCTATAGATGTTGGTAGTTGGCGCGAGGGCGGGGGAAAGAATCTGACCACCTCAGCTAGCCCTTCTGAGATGGACAGCTGTGGGCCAGAGGAGGGAGGGGCAGCGCTCAGCACCCCCTCACCCCCTGGGGAGGTGGAGGAGAGGGGCAGGGTGCCCCCTATTGAGAAGAAAGAGGAGARGGAGAGGCTGCCCCTGTCTGCCAAGCCTGCACCCCTCTCCTCTCAGCCCAAGCTACAACCCCCCTCTGTTCCAGCCCAGCCTAAACTCAATGGGGGCCAGCAGGCCCATGCCGGTGTGCCTCCCCAGTTCCACCCCCAGTTCAGGGGCATGATGCCACCCTACGTAAGTGACGGACTGATTATTGATTTTGCTTGGTATTAATTTATAATGCCCGCCCACTTGATTCAGTTCCTGATCGAACATGATGGTTTTCCTCCTTACGGCCCATTCACCAACAAACAAAACATTGTTAAATATTAAGGACATTTGTCAAAACTATAACATAATGTGCACACAATTTGAAGATATGTTAATTATATGTGACGGAAAATGATAGAAAACATTTTAATCTTTGTTTTTTACCTCGTCAGAAGCTGGCGTTCGTTAGCATTCTCATTAGCTTGGACTGGGCGGGTTTGCTAGTTAGCATATTAGACTATCTAATGGTCGTTATCAATGCAGGCTCTATCCCTTTTCTTTTGAAGATCAATACTTGAAATGGCAATGTTGTTAGACAAGGAATATCAATGACAAACAGTGCAAAAATGTTTTATTCAGATAATTGCAATCTGTTACGAGCCCTTTCCCAACAAAGCAGAGTTAAAAAGTAACATGTTGCAAAAAGGAAATGTAACACAATAACGAGACTGTATACAAGGAGTACCGGTACCTAGTCAATGTGCAGGGGAACAAGGTAATTGAGGCAGAATGTACATGTATGTAAGGGTTAACGTGACTAGGCAATCAGGATAGAAAATAGAGTAGCAGCAGCGTATGTAACGATTGTGAAGTGTGTCTCTGGGTGTGTGTGAGCGTATGTGGTGTGTGTGGGGGGGTAGAGTCCAGTGAGTGTGCATAGAGCTGGTGCAAGAGAGTCGGTACATATTAAAAGGGGGTCGATGCAAATAGTCAGGGTAGCCATTTGATTAACTGTTCAGCAGTCTTATGGCTTTGGGGTAGAAGCTGTTCAGACGCCTTGTTGCTCCGGTACCGCTTGCCGTGCGGTAGCAGAGAGAACAGTCTATGACACCGCCTGGTATAGATGTCCTGCAATGGTGCAGCAGTGGAACTTTTGAGGATCTGAAGGCCCATGCCAAATCTTTTCAGCCTCCTACGGGGGAAGAGGCGATGCTGTGCCCTCTTTACGACTGTGTTTGGGTGTTTGGACCATGATAGATTATTAATGATGTGACATTTAAACTGCCTGTTTATCGATAAAATTCCACGTACATTCACAATGCAGAATAATGGTCCTATTACGTATGTATGACCTCCAGGGCCGGGTAATTCATTTATATCTACCACGACCCTTTACAGACACAGAACGTGGTACAGTAACATGTCTGTAATTTATACATTTTCAGACAATAAAAATAAAGTGACATCAGACAGTAGAATTTTGCTCTGGCATAAAGTTCTTTATTGTTTCCCCGACCACAACAAACGTTGCTGATTGATGTGCTGCTGTGTTTATGCAGTTTTTTAGATGTGCTTTCTATCGACTAAATGTCTTGGAAGTTGCAATATTTAACTTTTAAAGTACTTTTTTAGGAAATGGGGATCTGCGCGCATGCAGTCTAGGATTGACAGTTCTGGTTGCTTAGTGATGGAAGTTAGTCCTGGTTCAGCAGCGGCAAGTAAAATGTAGTTCATATCTCCAGAGAAGGTTTTGTGTCAGCATTTAAAAAGCCGTAGTGTAGGGCCTTCCGAGTGGCGCAGCGGTCTAAGGCAATGCATCGCAATCGTCTCTACGGACCCGGGTTCGATTCTGTGTTGTCGTAGCTGGCCACGACCGGGAGCCCATGAGGCGGTGGTCCTTGTCCCATTGCGCTCTGGCGACTCCTTGTGGCGGGCCGGGCGCATGCACGCTGACATGGTCGCCAGTTGTACAGTGTTTCCWACGACACGTTGGTACGGCTGGCTTCCGGGTTAAGCGAGAAGGGTGTCAAGAAGCAGTGCTGCTTGGCTGGGTCGTCTGTCGGAGACGACCTTCGCCTCTCCCSAGTCCATACGATGGAACAAGACTGTAACTACCAATTGGATATCATAATATTGGGGAGAAAAATGGGTAAAGAGTACATACACAAATATCCAGTAAAAATAAACGTAGTATAACCTACCCTAACGGACAAACAAACATGCTGTAGCCAAGACGTTTTCAAGGGGCCACATACTGTTATATCTGAAAAGAGTAATCGATACAGGCTATTCTGGTAGCCTACTGTAATTTCATATTATGAGACAAAAACGCCCTCAGCAACGAAGAGTAGCCTACGCCATGCGCACAAGACTGGCCCGAAGATACTGTACGACATCGGTCCCATTAATAGCCTAAGCTAGGATATTCTACATACAACAGACCGAAGTCTGAACACATACTCCCATCTCTAGTGAAGAGACCGAGCAGAAAGGCCAGCGTCAGAGAGGGGCAGGCAGAACCGTACGCACATGTCTTGGTAGTCTGCATCTCGCAATGTCTTAATTGTCTTGCATGCCTCGCAAATTCACAAGTATTCTAAAGTTCGCCTCTTCCTCTGCTTTTATTTAAATTACGTCATTTTCCACAGGGCTTTAAAGCGATATTATCTAGTTAGGCTATAACACAGAAAATAATGTGTTGTGATAACTGCACTGGGGGCGTGCTTTGCCTTCTGTTTCCTGTAGTCCACGATCAACTCTTTTGTCTTGCTGATGTTGAGGGAGAGGTTGTTGTCCTGGCACCACACTGCCAGGTCTCTGACCTCCTCCCTATAAGCTGTCTCATCGGTGATCAAGCCTACCACCGTCTAGTCGTCAGCGAACTTAATGGTTGTCTTGGAGTCGTGGGTGAACAGGGAGTACAGGAGGTGATAAAGCACGCACCCCTGAGGTGCCCCCGTGTTGAGGGTCAGCGTGGTGGATGTGTTGCCTATCCTCACCACCTGGGGCCGGCCTGTCAGGAAGTTCCGGATCCAGATGGAGATGTTCAGCTTAGGGATGAGCTTGTTGAACGCTGAGTTGTAGTCAATGAACCGCATTCTCACATAAGTGTTCCTTTTGTCCAGGTGGGAAAGGACAGTGTGGAGTGCAATAGAGATTGCATCATCTGTGGATATGTTGGGGCGTAATGAAAATTGGAGTGGATCCAGGGTGTCTGTGATGATGGCGTTGATGTGAGCTATGACCAGCCTTCCATAGCATTTCATGGCTACCGATGTGAGTGCTACGGGTTGACAGTCATTTAGACAGGTTACCTTGGCTTCCTTAGGCACAGGGACTATGGTGGTCTGCTTGAAACATGTAGGTATTAGGGACTCGGTCAGGGCGAGGTTAAAAATGTCAGTGAAGACACTTGCCAGCTGGTCAGCGCATGCTCTGAATACGCATCCTGGTAATCCGTCTGGCCCTGCAGCYTTGTGAATGTTGACTTGTTTAAAGGTCTTACTCACGTCGGCTAAGGAGAGCTTGGTCACCCAGACAGCTGGTGCTCTCATTGCTTCAGTGTTGCTAGTCACGAAGCGAACATAGAAGACGTTTAGCTCGTCTGGTAGGCTCGCGTCACTGGGCAGCTTGCGGCTGGTTTTCCCTTTGTAATCCGTGATAGTTTGCAATCCCTGCCACATTCAACGAGTATCAGAGCCGGTGTAGTAGGATTCGATCATGGTCCTGTTTGATGGTTCATTGGAGTCGGGATTTCTTATAAACGTCTGATTAGTGTCCTGCTCCTTGAAAGAGGCAGCTTTAACTCAGTGTGGATGTTGCCTGTAATCCATGGCTTCTGGTTGGGTTATGTACGTACGGTCACTGTGGGGACGACGTTGTCGATGCGCTTATTAATGAAGCCTGCGACTGAGGTGGTAAACTCCTCCAATGCCATCGGATGAATCCCGGAACATATTCAAGTCCGGTAGCTTAGATAACAAAAGTTTAAATGTTTTCTATACTTTTACTCAACATAGTATTAACATATCTTTCTAATTCTGTAATAGTTTTGACATTGAATTTGTATTTAATTATGTTTTGCTTGTGACTGGGCCGGAAGTAGGAAAACAATCGCAACAAATTGGATGCGCTCTTGTTGCCAGGCGTCGTAAGGTGAATAAAAAGCTGTAGAATGTCTTACCTGATGTGGGATGTTTTCTTGACAATCGTTGCTAGTTTGCTAAACATTTCTTTAACCTTGCAGAGTAGGATTCTCCTAGTAATGGCTGTGTGTTTCTGTGTCCTGTTCTAGATGTTCAATGCGTATCCCAGGATGCCCTTTGCTCCAGTGCCAGGGAACATCAGATACCCTGTTCCACAGGATGGAGCCAGGTGAGTACACACACATCTACATCCCAACACTATTCATCATTATAACAACACAACTTCCTAGACCTCGCATCACCCATTCCTCAGTGTACTGACCCTCCTGTGTGTTGGGTCCCCAGGAGAGTCCGTCCCCAGCACGGGCCCCCCCAGGCCTGGATCAAGGACCCAGATAGACCCTCCATCATCAGCGCCACAGAGCTCAAAGAGCTTGACAACCTGGACACAGAGGCTGACGAGGGCTGGGCTGGTAAGACTCATCTGTATTTATACATAATGATTCTTTACCTTCATTACGTTTTAGTAGCTTTTCACGTAAACTCGATGTAACGGTAACCCTCATCTTTCCCTATCTGTTCTCCAGGAGCTCAGATGGAGGTCGACTACACAGAGAAACTCAACTTCAGTGATGACGAGGAGAACCATGCCGCCAAAGAGAAAGGGGAAAACTGGTGAGTCTCACTGAAGAAGGTGCTTCCTTTTCTGCCTCACTACCAGGGTGTGATAGACTGTTTGAACCTTGGTTTTCTGTACACCTCAAGACTCCTAACCATTGCACTCTCTCTGTCTCACTCACTCAGGGAGTGGATGGGTAAATTGGAGCGGATGAGGGCGCAGCGCACGTCAGACGGCCAGGAGGGCAGCAAAGGCTCATGGGTAGATAGAAGGGACCCCAGGGTGCTTTCCCCAGGCAGTAAGGGGGTGTACAAGACCGGCCCACCACAGGACCATCAGGTGAGGCTGAGGGTGGCTGGTTGGCTCGGTTTGCGGTGTGTTTGACTGGATGGAGGGGTCCAGGACTAATGCGCCATCAAGAGCTTTACTATACAAGTTAATTTAGGTTTTGGAGGTTTTAAGGTAAAGTAGTAGTGTTAGATCATCTTTTTCACTCTATCTCTAGGGTCAGCCAGGTGGGCGCTCGGTGGGCAGCGGAGCCCCTCGCGTGGCCAAACCCCCCACCATTGCTCCCCCTGCTGGTGAGGAGGAGTGCGAGGCCTGGCGCCAGAAACACAAGAAGCAGGACCTGTCGGAAGCGGTAGAAAGAGCCAGGCGGAGGAGAGAAGAGGAGGAGAGGAGGATGGAAGAGCAGAGACTCGCCGCTTGCGCAGAGAAACTCAAACGCCTCAACGAGAAACTCCGCCCGGCAACAGATGCCAAGCCCGGCCCTGCCGCCGAGACAACCAATGAAGAGACTGGAGCTGTGTGTGAAGACACACCTCTTTTGTCTGTTCTTCCCCCTGTCTCCAACCCTGCACCATCACAGCCTGCCCCTTCCTCTCAGCTCCCGAACATATCAGCCCCTCTCCAAGACCGAGAGAGTGTGGAGAGGGAAAGGATTGAGAGGGAGAGAGAGAGGGTGGAGAGAGTAGAGCCTAGTGCGAAGGAAGAGAGTCAGTTTGTGCCTCGCCAGCCCAGCCCTCCAGTCCAGAGACCATTGTCCATACCCCCAGAGCCTCGGCTCGGAGAGGGTCCCCTGCGCTTGGTGGGCCCCCTGAGTGAGGTGAGCCCTCTGGTAGAGGAATGCCAGACTGAGAGACTGACGCCCATGCCTATCAGAGACTACTTCAGCACCGATGAGAGCAGAGGTGAGCCCCCTGGCAGAGCCCTGTGTTTCCACCAACATAAATTAACCAGCTGCTTTACCTCCCACACTTTCACAACAAGCAGAGACCCTATTTGTTTATTCCAATAACAAGGTTTTGTTTAATTTCAGTGTGACTGTCTTTCTCTCTCTCTTTCTCTCTCTAGTGGAGGAACCTGTGCCACTCACTCTGCCCCTTATGGACCCCCTCAGTGGTGGAGAGGACGCCCCTGTGGCCCCCCTGGACCTTGAGGGAGAGGTGGGGGCTGCCATGCGCCCCTCTCTCACCTCTGGATACTCTAAACAGTTCCAGAAGTCTCTGCCCCCGCGCTTCCTCCGGCAGCAGGTATTGGACTTGTGTTGCTTAATTTTTTCCAAGGGGAATTTCAGATGTGAAATTGGATATAGAAAACAGTTACCAAATTCCATTACATTCCATCTCTGAAGTCCTGATCTTTTTAATGTTGTCCATGTTATTTTGAAGAGAATCCCTGTATCTAACTCTTACTTTTTTCTCCTTGCAGGAGCAGATGAAGCAGCAGTGGCAGCAGCAGCAACAGCAGCAGGGGGGTGGTGGTGGGGCTGTGTCCCCATCAGGAGGAGGTGCGGGTGGAGGATGTGTAGCTGCCTCCCAGCAGCAGCACCGCTCCCTGTACCAGCCCGTCGGCCCCCCTCACCACCAGCATCAGCAGCACCTGGCTAACATGGGCTTTGACCCCCGCTGGCTCATGATGCAGTCATATATGGACCCCCGCATTATGTCTGGAAGACCACCGCTCGACATGCCAAACATGCACCCTGGACCTGGTACGGCAATACTGACATAGTGTGTCTGTTTTGATTGTTTAGGTTTGCTTATCTTCAGTGTATGTGTTTGGCACAAAAGCCATGAATTGTTAATGAGATATATATATATATATATATATATATAAATATATATAAATAAACATTTTGACTGTCCCTTCTCCTCGTCTACAGGGCGGATTCCTCCTAAGCAGATAGTTCGTAGAGAGCCAGGAGACAGCTCCAGTTCTGACTCCTTCGACCACCTGACCAGGCCCATACGGGACCATAGTCTCCCTTCTGAACCGCGCATAGTATGGGGGTCTGACCCATACCCCCAAACTGAACCCCTGCTCTCTGTCACACCCCCTAAAGGACGGGAGGACGAGGACAGCAGGTGAGTAGACAACAACACTCAGGCTGCATCTTATTACACTAACCTGGCGGCAGGTAGCCTAGTGGTTAGAGCGTTGTGCCAGTAACCGAAAGGTTGCTAGATCGAATCCCTGAGCTGACAAGGTAAAAATCTGTCATTCTGCCCCTGAACAAGGCAGTTAACCCACAGTTCCTAGGCTGTCATTGTAAATAGGAATTTGTTCTTAATTGACTTGCGTAGTTAAATAAAGGTTAAACAAAACATTTTATTTTTAATTTCTTGTCTCCACGGTAGATAGGAATAAGAGGAAGCCACTTTAGATCAAAAGCCCTTCTGTCATCAAGTGTGCTCCAGTTGTCCACCAAGTTCGTAGAGTTTTTTTAAATTAAAACATCTCTCCTTTTTCCCAGATTGGACTCGGGGTTGGAGATGGAAAGGGGTCTCCCAGCCATGTACCCCAGCCAGGATCACAATCCCCTGAAACCCTGTGGCAAATCAGACCTTTTCAGAGACCCCACAAAGCCCCTGTCAGGATTCGGCCCAGGCCCAGAGGAGGCTCCAGAACCCCTGCAGACAGAAATAGGGCCTGGTGGGTCTCCCTTTGAGCCAGTGGAGCCTAGCCTGCCCACTGGAGAGGTGGAGGCTCTGGGACAGGCCATGCTACAGAGTACTATCTCCCAGGGCTCCAGCCACTCCCTCAAACTGGATGAGCCCAGGTTCGACAGCCTCCACCTGGGCACAAAGACACTTGAGCTCCAGGATCCAGAAGAGAGGCCAGGCGCGGAAGATATAAAGGCCAGTAAAGAGCCTTTCTCCCAGGCTGCTGTGGCCGGGGACACCCCTCCAGCTGACGGCCTCCACAAGCTAGAGAAGCCGGCCCCCAGCAAGCAGAAGGCTGAGCTGCGCTGGGGAGGGAGGTCTGGGGCCGGCCGTAGGGACGGACCAGGGGGAGAGAGGCCGGTACGCAGGTCTGGACCCATTAAGAAACCTGTACTCAGAGACATGAAGGAAGAACGAGAGCAGCGGGAGGAGAGAGAGCGACACCGTGAGAGAGGAGAAAAGGGGGAGAGACCCAAGAAGGAGGAGCGAGGAGAAGTGAAAGCTGCCTCCGCTGCTGCTGCGGTGTCTGAGGGCCCCAGGGACAGACCCCACGGGGAGAAGGAGAGGGACAGACCCCACGGGGAGAAGGAGAGGGACAGACCCCACGGGGAGAAGGAGAGGGACAGACCCCACGGGGAGAAGGAGAGGACAGACCCCACGGGAGAAGGGAGAGGGACAGACCCCACGGGGAGAGGGACAGACCCCACGGGGAGAGGGACAGACCCCACGGGGAAGGGACAGACCCGCACGGGGAGAGGGACAGACCCCACGGGGAGAGGGACAGACCCCACGGGGAGAGGGACAGACCCCACGGGGAGAGGGACAGGGACAGACCCCACGGGGAGAGGGACAGGGATGGGAAGAGTGAGGCCCCTGAGACAGAGGGGTCTGGGAAGGGCCCCCAGAAATCCAGAGATACACATGCCCCGATACCAGCCTCCCAGGACGACAAGACAGACCAACTACCGACCCATGACAAAAACCCTGAACCTAAATTACCCTCTAGGAAGGAGCCCAACCTCCCCCCACGGACCTACCGCCGTGAGGAGAGGGAAAGAGACCAGGAGAGAGAGATGGAAAGGGACAGAGAGCGAGACTGGCCGGCTGATGGTTTTAGAGGCCGAGGCAGAGGGGAGTACTACTCTCGAGGACGGAGTTTCCGGGGGACTTACATTGGTCGAAGTAGAGGTGGCCGGGGTCGTAGTCGATGGGAGTACCCTTATCAGGAGCCGCGCTCGCGCTCAGACTTTCCTGCCGTCAGTGGCGCTGCTGCCTTCCGCTGCCGTGAAGAGAGCGAGACGCGCAGCGAGAGCTCAGACTTCGAAGTGATGCCCAAACGCAGACGGCGTCGTGGTTCCGATACCGACTCAGAGAGCGAAGGAGGACGGGAGTCCGCTAGCGACACTGGGGCTTCAGACCGTGAGCCCAGTGCCAAACCACCCCGATCGCTCCGCAGTGAAATACCAGGAGAGCCCCGCTCTGGACCACACAAACCTGGCTTCGGACCCCATCACCTGGGGGAGAAAGGAGGGCCCAGAGGAGGAGACGAGGGAAGGCCCAAGCCAGGCTTCCTGCCCAAAGGAGATCCTTCACGGCGGGGGAGAGGGGGACTGTACAGCAGGCGAGGGGGAGCCAGGGAGAGAGGAGGTCCTAGGTCAGCTCCTCTCAGACGACCAGGAACTAGAGAGTCGTCCTCCCAGTGGCCCTCTAAACCCATGGAGACCTTCCGCCCCGAGGACACAGAACCCTCGTCATCACGCTATGACAACTGGGACCACCACTCTGACCGACGGCCCGTTCGAGGAGACAGAGACCGACAGTTCGAGGGGAAGAAGTTTGGGGAGGGGGGACCCCAGAGTAGCAGAGACAGAGAGAGGCCCCGTCGCCCTCGGCCAGCCCGACCCCCCAGACAGGACAAACCCCCCCGCTTCCGAAGGCTGAAGGAGAGAGAGGCTGCAGTCTTAGCTGGAGGAGACACAGGACCAGGACCCACCTCCACTGCCCCCGTCCCAGCCTTAGTGCCTGGCCCTGTCTCCCTGTCCCCTACCCTCTCCAGAGCTTCAGGGACCCCTGTCACCATGCCTGTAGAGGGGGGACCCACAGCCGCTGACCTGCACCTGACCTCTGACCCAGCCCTGCCTGATGCCACCCCTCCCACCACCTCTGCCATGGGCACCAAGTCACCTGACTTTTCCAACCAGAACTCTTCTGACCAGGCCAACGAGGAGTGGGAGACGGCGTCGGAGAGTAGTGACTTTAACGAGCGTAGAGAACGGGAGGAGAGGAGGGGAGCGCGGGAGGCTGCTAGTGGCACTGCCCAGCCCTCGACACCAGCCCCCCTACCCCCTCAGGGCTCAGCACCCCCCAGTAGGACCCCCACCGAGGGAGGGGTGACACCCAAACGCGAGGCAGCCGGGCCCGCCGGGGGCAGGAGGAGTTTCTCCAGTCAGCGTCCGGTGGAGAGGCAGAACCGCTGGGGGAACAGCGGACCCAAACCAGGCCGCGGCTACGCAGGGGGGAAGGGAGAGAGGCGAGGAGGTGGCAAGGCTGGACGCAGAGGGTGAGTCATCCACCAATTTCACACCATGATTTGGTTTGTCCTTGAGTCTTGTTCACTGACTGTTTGCATGTTATATCTTCACTGTTAACATAATGAGCAATATCTTATTAAACAACCAAACTCCAATACCATGCGCTTCTGTTTTCGTTTCTGTGTGTGAATAAAAGCTGTAGAAGCACTCTCTTCCTGAAGGACAAATGTTTCTCATCTCCTTTCGTATCCTGTTCTAGTTGCTGGGTACACATCACTTTTAAATACCGATACCGATTAATCGGCCGATTTAAATTATTATTATTTTTTAAATAATAATAATAGATTTTTWAAAATTAAATTTCAAAAATAAATGTATTTGTAATATAATGACAATTACAACAATACTGAATTAACACTTTTCTTTTACCTTAATATAATACATCAATACAATCAATTTAGCCTCAAATAAATAATGAAACATGTTCAATTTGGTTTAAATAATGCAAAAACAAAGTGTTGGAGRAGAAAGTAAAAGTGCAATATGTGCCATGTAAAAAAAGCTAACGTTTAAGTTCCTTGCTTAGAACATGAGAA
Source organism: Salvelinus sp. IW2-2015 (assembly GCF_002910315.2). Lineage (NCBI taxonomy): Eukaryota > Metazoa > Chordata > Actinopteri > Salmoniformes > Salmonidae > Salvelinus > Salvelinus sp. IW2-2015. The sequence goes on from NC_036856.1 coordinate 23,647,960, forward strand.
CATATGAAAGCTCGTGGTTCCTTTTAACATGAGTCTTCAATATTCCCAGGTAAGAAGTTTTAGGTTGTAGTTATTATAGGAATTATAGGACTATTTCTCTCTATACCATTTGTATTTCATATACCTTTGACTATTGGATGTTCTTATAGGCACTTTAGTATTGCCAGTGTAACAGTATAGCTTCCATCCCTCTCCTCGCCCCTACCTGGGCTCGAACCAGGAACACATCAACAACAGCCATCCTCGAAGCATCGTTCCCATTGCTCCACAAAAGCCGCAGCCCTTGCTGAGCAAGGGGAACAACTACTCCAAGTCTCAGAGCGAGTGACGTCACCGATTTAAACGCTATTAGCGCGCACCCCGCTAACTAGCTAGCCATTTCACATCAGTTGCACCAGCCTAATCTCTGGAGTTGATATGCTTGAAGTCATAAACAGGGCAATGCTTAAAGCATTGCGAAGAGCTGCTGGCAAACACACGAAAGTGCTGTTTGAATGAATGCTTACGAGCCTGCTGGTGCCTACCATCGCTCAGTCAGACTGCTCTATCAAATCATAGACTTAATAACACACAGAAATACGAGCCGTTGGTCATTAAAATGGTCGAATCCGGAAAATATAATTTCGAAAACAAAACGTTTATTCTTTCAGTGAAATACGGAACCGTTCCGTATTTTATCTAACGGATGGCATCCCTAAGTCTAAATATTGCTGTTACACTGTACAACCTTCAATGTTATGTCATAATTATGTACAATTCTGGCAAATTAATTACGGCCTTTGTTAGGAATAAATGGACTTCACACAGTTCGCAATGAGCCAGGCGGCCCAAAATGCTGCATATACCCTGACTGCTTGCACGGAACGCAAGAGAAGAAACACAATTGCCCTAGTTATAAGAAATTCATGTTAGCAGGCAATATTAACTAAATWTGCAGGTTTAAAAATATATAATTGTGTATTGATTTTAAAGAAAGGCATTGATGTTTATGGTTAGGTACATTGGTGCAACGGCAGTGCTTTTTTCGCAAATGCGCTTGTTAAATCATCAGTCGTTTGTCGAAGTAGGCTGTGATTCAATGAGAAATTAACAGGCACCGCATCGATTATATGCAACGCAGGATACGCTAGATAAACTAGTAATATCATCAACCATGTGTAGTTAACTAGTGATTATGTTAAGATTGATTGTTTTTTATAAGAAGTTTAATGCTAGCTAGCAACTTACCTTGGCTTCTTGCTGCCCTCGCGTAACAGGTAGTCAGCCTGCCATGCAGGCTCCTMGTGGAGTGCAATGTAAGGAAGGTGGTTAGAGCGTTGGACTAGTAACCGGAAGGTTGCAAAAACGAATCCCCGAGCTGACATGGTAAAAATCTGTCGTTCTGCCCCTGAACAAGGCCGTTAACCCGCCGTTCCTAGGCCGTCATTGAAAATAAGAATGTGTTCTTAACTGACTTGCCTAGTTAAATAAAGATGTAAAAAAAAAAGTCGAAATCGGTGTCCAAAATGACCGATTTCCGATTGTTATGAAAACTTGAAATCGGCCCTAATTAATCGGCCATTCCGATTTAATCGGTCGACCTCTAATCACTTCCTCTCCCTTTCTGGCTGCATCTCAATAGTCGAAAGCGGTTTCCTTTCCGTGTTTCCTCACCTTCACTGATGTGAAAGCAATGTCCTCTATTATACTTCTATATTTTGTGTTATCAGAAAGGACTACTATAGATCCTAAAGTTTTTACACTATTGGGATGCCCATCTTGTTTTTTTAATAAATCTGCTGCTTCTCTATACAGTGGCCTGTCCTCTTGTCTCCATCTCTCTCTCTTTCCCTAACATGTCTCTCTCTCCTCCCCTCCAGAGCGGCCCCAGACTCAGCCCCAGGTGGGGGAGTGGTGCGTACTGGGGGTAAAGACCCTGCTGGACGCAGGAAGGACGAGACCAAACAGAAACCCAAGGAGAAGGAGAACGCTCTGTTGCAGTTTGACCTAAACAACTATGCCAGTGAGACAAATGCGCGCACACACACAGACGTACACACCTGCTATCCAGTAGGGATGTAAAGATTCACCCATACTCATCGGTCCCCGGTTTWAAAAAATTAAGATGTGAGTGTATCAGTCTGCGGGAGCCCTGACTAATCCAAACGAAGCATGCATCAGTAAGAGAACCGATCCAAACGTTATGAATCGCCGGGTTCACAAGTTTATTTAATTTTTTTGTTGTTGCCTCGTTCCAAAAATACCTGATCTGTTGACTGAATTGATGCATCCTCTCCTTCAGCCTATCAAACTTTTATGCAAGTACAGTAACTGAGAATGACATTGATCTACAAGTCAGATAACTGTGTGCACAGTGCGGGAGACTCAGCTGCTCGCGCCAATGAGAGCGTAGTCCTCTGTTCTAATATTTGTAGGCTACACCTTCAGCATGTAACTATTTCCCAGGGCATTGCTGTAAATGAGAATGTGTTCTCAGTTAACTTACCTGGTAAAATAAGGGTAAAATAAAAAATTAAATAAAGCATTCAGATGTTTGTAAAATGGCTTTTGCAATATTGAGGGACAACCAATGTAATTGTTACCAAATGCGCTGTAGAAAATTGCGTTTTACCGGTGGAGCTGTGTAGGCTACCGCTGATTGGGGCTTTTCATTGCCAGGCTCACCTTTTTATAAAATATTTTTGTTAGTTCTGCTACAGTCAGTCAGTGCATTTGGTCACTTTTACATGAACAGGGTAAAGGTGTAATTTAAACAATAATTTTCGAGCCACACTGGTCGGAATGGGAGAAGAGGGCAGCTCTCCTCCATAAAGTTCCAAACCATTCGCTTTTGAGACTGGGTGAAATCCAAAGCTGTATTTATATTAATTGGCTATGTACATTTCATAGCTAATTTTTAAAGATAGGTATTGACATATTACTAGCTCAAAACAATTTAATCTGCTATATGACAAGTTAATCAGTAGGTGATGAGGAAGTGGGGGGACAAAACATGAATAGCCCTGCCTAATCTGATAGTGGTAGATGCCCTATGTCTCAGCTCACCCAGTACATCATTCTCACACATATTCTCACACTCTGCTCAGAGAAGTCGGCTCAGACAGATCCAGCTCATGAGCTCCATCAGTATCAGATATTAATTTAGAATGGAAAATGAATGTGTTCATGCAACAATTGTTAAAGCGACGAATCGACCTAAATCGCATCGATTCAGTCCATAAATCAAATTGCACCGAATCGTTTCAAACTAAACGTATTGTTCCTGTATCGTATCGGAACCCATGTATCTAGATTAGAGGTCGCCCGATTATGATTAACGCCGAAGCCGATTATTGGAGGACCAAAAAAAGCCGATACCAAATAATCTGACTATTTTTATATACAGTGGGGCAAAAAAGTATTTAGTCAGCCACCAATTGTGCAAGTTCTCCCACTTAAAAAGATGAGAGAGGCCTGTAATTTTMATCATAGGTACACTTCAACTATGACAGACAAAATGAGAGAGAAAAAATCGGTCGACTTCTAATCTCGATGCGTATCAAACCCCTACTATCTAGTGTCCATCAGTAAATTATATACAGTACCAGTTAAAAGTTTGGACACACCTACTCATTCAAGGSTTTTTCTTTATTTTACTATTTTCTACATTATAGAATAATAGTGAAGACAAACTATGAAATAATACATATGGAATCATGTAGTAACCAAAAAAAGTGTAAAACAAATCTAAATCTATTTTATTCTTCTAAGTAGCCACCCTTTGCCTTGATGCCAGCTTTGCACACTCGTGGCATTCTCTCAACCAGCTTCATGAGGAATGCTTTTCCAACAGTCTTGAAGGAGTTCCCACATATATGCTGAGCACTTGTTGGTTGCTATTCCTTCACTCTGCGGTCCAACTCATCCCTAACCATCTCAATTGGGTTGCCTGGTGATTGTGGAGGCCAGGCATCTGATGCAGCCCTCATCACTCTCCTTCTTTGTCAAATAGCCCTTACACAGCCTGGAGGTGTGTTGGGTCATTTTACTGTTGAAAAACAAATGATAGTCCCACTAAGCGCAAACCAGATGGGATGGCGTATCACTGCAGAATGCTGTGGTAGCCATGCTGGTTACGTGTGCCTTGAATTCTAATTAAATCACTGACTGTGTCACCAGCAAAGCACCATCACACCTCCTCCTCCATGCTTCACGGTGGGAACCACACAGGTGGAGATCATCCGTTTACCTACTCTGTGTCTCTCAAAGACACAGCGGTTGGAACCCACAATCTCAAATTTGGACTCATCAGACCAAAGGACAGATTTCCACCCATATAATGCCCATTGCTCGTGTTTCTTGGCCCAAGCAAGTCTCTTCTTATTATTGGTGTCCTTTAGTAGTGGTTTCTTTGCAGCAATTCGACCATGAAGGCCTAATTCACGCAGTCTCCTCTGAACAGTTGATGTTGCCATATGTCTGTTACTTGAACTCTGAAGCTTTTATTTTATTTGGGAATCAGGCCTTCGTGGTCGATTTGCTGCAAAGAAACCACTTCCAAAGGACACCCATAAGAAGGCAAAGGGTGGCTACTTTGAGAATCTCAAATATACAATATACTTTGATTTGTTTAACACTTTTTTGGTAACTACATGATTCCATATGTTATTTCATAGTTTTGATGTCTTCACTATTATTCTACAATGTAGAAAAGAGTCAAAAGAAAGAAAAACCTTTGAGTAGGTGTGTCAACTATTGACCTGTACTGTATATATTTTTCAATATGCTATGGGTACTGTAATGCTTTATTGGCTCAGTACTAGGGCCGGGACGATACTGGTATTGCAATGCTCGTTAGTGTCGTGGCAAGGAAACGGAACACGAAGCGAATTTAACTTCTTTAGGAAAACAGCCCTTTTGTTGGAAACAAACATTCTGTTGTCTTTATTTATTTTCCAAGCTATAGCACACACTATTTTGCATACAGCAGGAAAAAATATTGCGTTACTGGTATCGTCACAGCCATACTCAATACTGAATTTGACAGATTCTATTGTTCTAGAACTTGTACCTAGTCCATGGAACTGATTTCACTTTGTGTGCTGTCCTGTAGGTGTGGTGATCATAGATGACCATCCAGAGGTGACAACCTTAGAGGACCCCCAGTCTAACACTACAGATGACGGCTTCACTGAGGTRGTCTCACGCAAACAACAGAAACGACTACAGGACGAGGAGAGGAGGAAGAAAGAGGAGCAGACTACACAGGTGAGAGGCAGAGTGTGCAATTCACCGCTGGGAGGCAGTTATTCCTGTATTAACTAAACACAAGACTTTTATTCACACTGAGATCCATAGGACCCTAACATCCGACATCCCTAACATGTATGTCGTTGCCTTGTGTCGGTTTATAGCACTATGGGAAGAAAGGATCAGGGGAAAAGGGGAGAGGAGGAAGCAAGCTGCCACCAAGATTCGCCAAAAAACAGCAGCAGCATCATCAACAAGCATCACAACAACAACCACAGCAAGCCTCACAGCCACAGCAGCCCTCACCTCCCCCCCAACAACCCCAGCCCCTCCTATCTGCCTCCCAGCTCCCTCCCCCCTCCCAGCCTGCTGCCTCTCCCCAGACTCTGGAAGGCTCTGTGGCCACCCTACCCCCCGCCCCTACCCCCACCACTGTGGACTTCATCTCCAAGACTCCCCTTCCCTCTGTGGCCCTGCTCACGCAGCCCCACAGCACTCTCGGTACGGAACTCTGGGAGAACAAGGTGACCGGATCCACCATACTCCCTGACGTCAAGAAACGTGAGTCACACAAGTCATTTTTCACAACGAGATGACGTTTCGTTAGTTAAAACGTGTACATCTCCTGAGTAGCGCAGCGGTCTCAGGCACTGCATCGCAGCGTCACTACAGACCCGGGTTCGATCTTAGGCTGTGTCGCGACAAAGACTCATGAGGCGGCGCACAATTGGCCCAGCGTCGTCCGGGATAGGGGAGGGTTTGGCCGGCAGGGATTTCCTTGTCCCATCGCGCTCTAGCAATACCTTGTGGCAGGCCTGGTGCATGCGTGCTGACTTTGGTCGCCAGCTGTACGGTGTTTCCTCCGACTCATTGGTGCGGCTGGCTTCTGGGTTAAGCGAGCAGTGTGTCAAGAAGCAGTGCGGCTTGTCAGGGTCGTGTTTCGGAGGACACATGACTCTCAACCTTCGCCTCTCCTGAGTCCATAGGGGAGTTGCAGTGATGGGACAAGACTGTAACTACCAATTGGATATCATGAAATTGGGTAGAAAAAGGGAAATAAAAAAAATATATATACATGAGCTAGGGTTTTTCATATGCTTGGTCTCATCTGATGTGTGTGTTTCAGTTGGACCGATCAGCCCTCCTCAGCCTCCTTCAGTCAGTGCCTGGAACAAACCTCTCACCTCCTTCACTGGGACTGTCACTCCTGAGGTATGGACCTCCTCTCTTGCTCTCAATATCTCGTTTCACAACCTGTATTGTACAACAGACTGACTTGCTATGGATTCATTCTGTTTTATTGTGGCTGCAAATAAAGGGGTTGGTTAGTTAAAGTGCCTTTGTGTGTTGTAGGGAGTGAAGCCTGGCTCAGAAGGCAGTGTGGATCTAGGGATGGACAGTATCCAGTTTGGAGCCCCGTCCTCAGCTGGCAGTACAGACAGCGATGGTGTACCAGCCATGCTTGAGCCTGGACCTGACAACAAACTACCTGCTCCTAAAGAACAGAGACAGAAACAGCCCCGTGCTGGACCTATCAAAACACAGAAGGTAGGGTACTAAACACACACAAATACTCAGAAAATCCATAGTGACTGATATGTTTGTGCAAAGAATTACATTGACATGATTCTTCATATTTTCTCAACTTGAACTGTATCTCTTCTCTACTTCCAGCTCCCTGACATGGAGCCAGTAGAGCCTAAGGAGTACAAGCCTGGCCCTATTGGTAAAGAACGCTCTCTGCGTAACCGCAAGGCTAAGGACGTCCGTGTGGGGGGGGAAGAATGTCTTGATGGGGGGATAGTACCAGGAGGAGGGACCAACAGAGCAGTAGATTCCAGCCCCCCCAACACAGACACCTCTGTTCCTGAGCTAGGGGGCGATATCGAGGGGATGATCACCATACCCTCGGCTGAGTACGCCAGCAGCTCCAAGGTGAGAGGGGATGGTTGGTATGGTATACCTAATATGGCCACCAGTCTATCCACCACATTCATGAATGCTCCATTCATTCCAGTTCTATTGACTTAAACTTGTCTGCTCCTAACCCTCCCCCTGCCAGGAGTCAGTGACCGACTACACCACCCCCTCTTCCTCTCTGGCTGACAGCGTTCCTACTGGAGGGAGTAAGATGGAGGAGAGCCTGGTGGCCAACGTGGCCCTGCCTCACCCTCTCCCTCGTAGAGAGGCCTTACAGCAGAGCTCCAGCCTCAGTACTGTCTCTCCTGCTTCTGTTGACCTCACACTGAAGGTACACACACACACAACATACCCTTCTATGCATACAGTGTCTATCTGCTTCTAATACGTTATCTTATTTCTTTTGTAAGATGGAGTCAGCCCGTAAAGCGTGGGAGAACTCCCCCAGCCTGGTAGAAAAGAGTTCTCCTGTCACCTCTTCTCCCATCACCTCCTGCACCTCCTCCTCCTACTCCTCCTTCTCCTCTGTCTCCATGCCTCAGATACCAGTAGCCTCTGTCACACCAAGCACTTCTCTGACAGGTACAGTCTTTCTTTGTAAGTCAATAATACTTGTTATACAATGTTTTTACACTAATACTAAATGGATTGACGGTTGGGCAACATCACCCACATCAACTGGGTGTAGTGACATCTAGCTTCCTCCCCCCTCCATCTCCTGTCACCGCCCCCCCAGGTGCTGGGACATACACCACGTCCGCTCTGAGCACTAAGACCACCACGGCCTCTGACMCCCCCAACATCTGCAAGGTGAAACCCCAGCAGCTGCAAACTGGATCCATGGGCGGGACCAGCTTCTCCCAGCTGGGCTGTGTGGCCCCCTTGCTGCCCCAGCAGCAACAGACTCCACAGGTTTACGTCTCCCAGTCTGCAGCAGGTGAGACCTCCAACACAACTGAAGCTTTTATGCACTTAGAGGTAATCTTACCAAACTAGGTGACCTCACCAGGAGAAAGTGTGTACCTAGTTAGTTAGTGTAGCAGATACTACTAAACATGAATGAAAACAGTTCTGTTGAATGGGTATGGAGGCTTATTAGCTTTTATGATGAGACAGCCATTTAGTGTTGTGCTCCTCTCTTGTGTCGTATCGGTGACTGCTGAGTGACCCTCCCGTTGGTATGCTAGCTATAGAACTGACTACAGTGCAGTACAGTAGGCCCCATAGGGAGGTCAGCTATTAGCGTCTATCAGAGAGAGCTGAGCCCACAGGAACAGAGAAAGGTCAGTGCATTCACAATCCTTATGTGATCTGAGATGGAGACAGCTGTGCTATTACTGAAGGTAATGCTAGTGATTCAAATGTTCTCTGGACACACAATAGTCATGCATTTGTCAGGATCGTGGTGAGTTTGTGAATTTAGGAGTTTTGATCCCTTTTCTCGCTCGCTGATTCTATTTTCGCTCTCGTTCGCTCTCGTTCGCTCTCGTTCGCTCTCGTTCGCTCTCGTTCGCTCTCGTTCGCTCTCGTTCGCTCTCGTTCGCTCTCGTTCGCATTTTCTCAACTTGAACTGTATCTCTTCTCTACTTCCAGCTCCCTGACATGGAAGCCAGTAGAGCCTAAGGAGTTACAAGCTGGCCCTATTGGTAAAGAACGCTCTCTGCGTAACCGCAAGGCTAAGGACGTCCGTGTGGGGGGGAAGAATGTCTTGATGGGGGATAAGTACCAGGAGGAGGGACCAACAAGAGCAGAGATTCCAGCCCCCCCAACACAGCACCTCTGTTCCTGAGCTAGGGGCGATATCGAAGGGAGGATCACTACCCTCGGCTGAGTACGCCAGCAGCTCCAAGGTGAGAGGGGATGGTTGGTATGGTATACCTAATATTGGCCACCAGTCTATCCACCACATTCATGAATGCTCCATTCATTCCAGTTCTATTGACTTAAACTTGTCTGCTCCTAACCCTCCCCCTGCCAGGAGTCAGTGACCGACTACACCACCCCCTCTTCCTCTCTGGCTGACAGCGTTCCTACTGGAGGGAGTAAGATGGAGGAGAGCCTGGTGGCCAACGTGGCCCTGCCTCACCCTCTCCTCGTAGAGAGGCCTTACAGCAGAGCTCCAGCTCCAGTACTGTCTCTCCTGCTTCTGTTGACCTCACACTGAAGGTACACACACACACAAACATACCCTTCTATGCATACGGTGTCTATCTGCTTCTAATACGTTAATCTTATTTCTTTTGTAGATGGAGTCAGCCCGTAAAGCGTGGGAAACTCCCCCAGCCTGGTAGAAAAGAGTCTCCTGTCACCTCTTCTCCCATCACCTCCTGCACCTCCTCCTCCTACTCCTCCTTCTCCTCTGCGCTCCATGCCTCAGATACCAGTAGCCTCTGTCACACCAAGCACTCTCTGACAGGTACAGTCTTTCTTTGAAGTCAATAATACTGTATTACAATGTTTTTACACTAATACTAAATGGATTGCGGTTGCAACATCACCCACATCAACTGGGTGTAGTGACATCTAGCTCCTCCCCCCCACCCCCCCCCCCCAGTGCTGGCTACACCACGTCCTCTCTGAGCACTAAGACCACCACGGCCTCTGACCCCCCCAACATCTGCAAGGTGAAACCCAGCAGCTGCAGACTGGATCCATGGGCGGGACCAGCTTCTCCCAGCTGGGCTGTGTGGCCCCCTGCTTCCCAGC
>NC_036856.1:23661506-23668534 GCF_002910315.2 Salvelinus sp. IW2-2015
CGCTCTCGTTCTTCGCTCTCTCTCGCTCTCGTTCTTTGCTCTCTCTCGCTCTCTCTCGTTCTCTCTCGTTCTTTGCTCTCTCTCGTTCTTTTCTCTCTCGTTCTTTGCTCTCTCTCGCTCTCTCTCGTTCTCTCTCTCTCTCGTTCCTCTCGTTCTCTCGTTCTCTCTCTTGCGCTCTCTCTCACGCCTCTCTCGCTCTCTCTCTCGTTCTGTCTCGTTCTCGCGCTCGCTCTCTCTCTCGTTCTGTCTCGTTCTCCTTCTCAATTCAATTTGCTTTATTGGCATGATCTAACAATATACATATTGCCAAAGCTTACTTGGATATTTACATATTGAAAATAATAAGAATCAAAATTGTCAACGGGACAACAGTAAAAATAAACCAAGGGTCAAAATAACTATACATTGAACAATAAGCATACAGTAGAGGACATGTGCAAGTTGATTGTCTGTCAGACACTGTCCCTCATCTTATGGCAGGCAGCAATGTAGTGCGCTGCCAACCCAGAGTTCCCTGCGTCCTCCCCAACAGTACGGTAGCCTACTCATCAGAGTTTCAAATTTAGGGAAATGACACACTAATTGTTTTGTATTTTTACATTTTGTCAGGAAATGCAGCTTCGTCTCAGGTTCTGCTGTTGTGCAGTGGTTGCATAGTTTTTCCTCTACAGGGAGCCAGGTTTTCCTGTGTCTACTCTTCTCAATGGCAAGGCTGTTGCTCACCCCGAGCCTGTACTTTGTCAAGGTTTTTCTAAGGTTTTGATCAGTAACCATGGTCAAATAGTTAGCCACGGTGTACTGTTGATTTGGGCCAGATAGCACCCCCAGCAGCAACAGACTCCACAGGTTTACGTCTCCCAGTCTGCAGCAGGTGAGTCCTCAAACACATCTGACTTGTATGCACTTAGCGGTATGACTAGGGCCAGGAGTTTTTCCTTAACTACATGACCTCACCAGGAAATGACTTGGCCCTACTTAGACTTAGTCTAGCAGATACTACTAAACCTGAATGAAAACAGTTCTGTTAAATGGGTATGGAGGTGTAACGCTTTTGATGAGACAGCCATTTAGTGTTGTGCTCCTCTCGTGTCGTATCAGTGACGGCTGAGTGAGCCTCTCATTGGGATGCTAGCTATAGAGCTTACTACAGTGCAGTAGGCCCCATAGGGAGGTCAGGTATTAGCCTCGATCAGAGAGTGCTGAGCCCACAGGAACAGCCATCACGGCTCATGTAGGACATAATTACCTCATGTCTCATAGAGGACACTTATTTAGAGAAAGGTCAATGTATTCACAATCCTTATGTGATCTGAGATGGARACAGCTGTAATGTTACTGTGAAGGTGATGCTAGTGATTTAAAATGTCCTCAGGACACACAATAGTCATGCATTTGTCAGAATTGTGGTGAGTTTGTGAATTGAGTAGTTTTCATCCTCTTCTCGCGCTGTGTGTGTGTAGGCTCTGCAGCCCAGATTCCAGCGTTCTACATGGACACCAGTCACCTGTTCAGCAACCCCCACTCCCGCCTGGCACCTCTGACACAGCACCAGCAGCAGAGCTACCAGCCTAGACTCTCACAGGTACACACTACAAGGATCTCTTTAACACGACTTCAAGCTTAAACTGCCTTTAATGTAGCCTTATTCAACCCTTGTGAAGCCTTATTCTCCCCCTGTGAAGCCTTATAAGGCCTTATTTTCTCCCCTCCAGCAGCAGGCGGCGGTGCAGCAGATTCCTATCCCAATCTATGCTCCCCTACAGGGGCAGCACCAACACACACACACACACTCTCACCAGGCCCAGCTAAGCCTCAGCACCGGACCTCCCGTCTCCCAGCCACAGGACCTCTTCAGCTCTTCACTGCAGCCTTATAGGTAACAAACACACTCACAATGATGTGTATTTATCAAATAATGCTGTTTGGGTCAAATGTTGTGTCATTCTGACTGGTAAGAGGTGTGTTTGTGTGTTTGATCACACAATATTTTAACTCTCGTCTCCCTTCCTCTGTCCTTCAGATCACAGCAGGCCTTTATGCAGAGCAGTCTGTCCCAGCCCAGTCCCATGATGTTATCAGGGCCATCTCTCCACAGCTACCCTGGTGTTGGGGGCCATGACCTGGGCAAGCCCCAGTCCAGCCTGGCCTACCAGCAGCCCTCCAACACACACACACAACACATCCCCATCCTGTTTGAACCACAGCTCAACCAGCCCTCTGGCATGGGAGGATCCCAGCTGATAGACACACACCTACTGCAGGTATGGAATAAGGTACACACAACGTAGTTCCAACTCTCTTAGAATCTATTGAGAACTGTTGAGAACTCATGCTATCTTTTGTAAATGCTGAAGCAAGCTTATATGTGGTCATACAAGAGCTTTGTAAGACGTGATCATGAATGTTATTGTCCTAACCCTCTCTCGCTCTCTTCTCTCTCGCGCCAGCGTCAGGGGATGAGTCCACATTCTAACCTGTACTCAGGACAGGTGCAACAACACGGACAGAGCAGTTACTATAGTAACACACAGTCTCCTAGCTCTGCCATGCAGCAGGTATACACATCATTTACACACTTTCAGAGGCTAACTTCTGCAAAAGGAACAGATTGTCAAAACAGACAGTTGTGACATTGCAACTAACTCACCCCTCCCAATCTCCTCCTCTTTCTCTCTCGCCCTCCCTCTCTCTAGGTGCAAGTCCCTATGCCAGGCTCCCAGCTCGGTCTTCCTAACTATGGTTCCGGGGGCAGCCAGCCCCTCCTGGCTCTGCCCCCCACCCCTCCCCAGGCCCAGCCCCCCTTAGGTGTAGGTAAGTGTGTGAATGTGTGTTACCTGTAAGGACTAGTTAGTTTGTGTGATGTGTGTTACCTGTAAGGACTAGAATATAGTGTGTGTGTGTGAATGTGTGTTTACCTGTAAGGACTAGGTGTAGTGGTAGTGTGTGAATGTGTGTTACTGTAAGGATCAAGTGTAGTGTAGTGTGTGAAGTGTGTTACCTGTAAGGACTAGGTGTAGGGGTAAGTGTGTGAATGTTGTTACCTGTAAGACTAGGTGTAGTGGTAGTGTGTGAATGTGTGTTACCCTGTAAGGAATAGGTGTATGGTAGTGTGTGAATGTGTGTTACCTGTAAGGACTAGGTGTAGGGGTAGTGGTGTGAATTGTGTTACCTGTAGGACTAAGGTGTAAGTGTTGAATGTGTGTTACCTGTAAGGACTAGATGTAGTGGGTATGTTGAATGTTGTTTACCTGTAAGGACTAGGTGTTAGTGTGTGAATGTGTGTTACCTGTAAGGATAGATTGTAGTGGTAGTGTGTGAATGTGTGTTACTGTAAAAGGACTAGGTTAGTGTGTGGAATGTGTGTTAGCCTGTAAAGGACTAGATGTAGTGTAGTGTGTGAATGTGTGTTACCTGTAAGGACAGGTGTAGTGGTAGTGTGTGAATGTTGTGTTACCTGTAAAGGACTAGATGTATTTGTGTGAAATGTGTGTTACCTGTAGGACTAGGTGTAGTGTGTGAATGTGTGTTACCTTAAGGACTAGTGTAGTGTTGTGAATGTGTGTTACCTGTAAGGACTTAGGTGTAAGGTGTAGTGTGTGAATGTGTGTTACCTGTTAAGGACTAGGTGTAGTGTGTGAATGTGTGTTTACCTGTAAGGACTAAGGTGGTAGTGTGTGAATGTGTGTTACCTGTAAGGACTAGTGTAGTGTGTGAATGTGTGTTACCTGTAAGGACTATGTGTAGTGTGTGAATGTGTGTTACCCTGTAAGGACTAGGTGTAGGTGGTAGTTGTGTGAATGTGTGTTACCTGTAATGGACTAGGTGTATGGGGTAGTGTGTGAATGTGTGTTTACCTGTAAGGACTAGGTGTAGTGTGTGAATGTGGTGTTACCTTAAGGACTAGATGTGTGGTAGTGTGTGAATGTGTGTTACCTGTAAGGACTAAGGTGTAAGTGGTAGTGTGTGAATGTTGTGTTACTGTAAAGGACTAGTGTAGTTTTGTGTGATGTGTGTTACCATGTAAGGACTAGGTGTAGTGTGTAATGTGTGTTACCTGTTAGGACTAAGGTGTAGTGTGTGAATGTGTGTTTTACCTGAAAGGACTAGGTGTAGGGGTAAAAAGTGTGTGAAATGTGTGTTTACCTGTAAAGGACTAGGTGTGTGTGTGGAATGTGTGTTTACCTGTAAGGACTAGGTGTAGTGTGTGAATGTGTTTACCTGTAAGGACTAGGTGTAGTGTGTGCATGTGGTACCTTGTAAGGCTATGGTGTAGTGTGTGAATGTGTGTTACCTGTAGGAACTAGGTGTGTTGTGTGAAAGTGTGTTAGCTGGTAGGACTAGGTGTAGTGTGTGAATCGTGTGTTACATGTAAGGACTAGGTGTAGTGGTGGTGAAATGTGTGTTACCTGTAAGGACTAGAATGTAGTTTGTGTGAATGTGTGTTACCTGTAAAGGACAAGATGTAGTGTGTGTGATGTGGTGTTACCTGTAGGACTAGGTGTAGTGGTAGTGTGTGATTGTGTTTACTGTAAGGATTAGGTGTAGTGGTAGTTGTGAAATGTGTTGTTTACCTTGTAAGGACTAAGGTTGTAGGGTAGTTGTGTGAATGTGGTGTTTACCTGTAAGGACTAGGTGTAGGTAAGTGTGTGAATGTTTGGTTAACCTGTAAGGACTAGGTGTAGTAAGTGTGTGAATGGGTTACCTGTAAGGACTAAGATGTAGTTTGTTGTGAATGTGTGTTACCTGAAGGACTAAATATGTGTGCCTGTGTGTGAATGTGTGTTACCTGTAAAGACTAGGTGTGTGGTAGTGTGTGTGAATGTGTGTTACTGTAAGGAAGGGTGTAAGTGGTAGTGTGTGAATGTGTGTTACCTGTAAGGACTAGGTGTAAGGGGTAGTGTGTTGAATTGTGTTACCTGTAAAAGGATAGGTGTAGGGGTAGTGTGTGGAATGTGTGTTACCTGTAAGGACTAGGTGTAAGTGTGTGAATGTGTGTTACCTGTAATGGACTAGATGTAGTGGGTATGTGTGAATTGTGTTACCTGTAAGGACTAGGTGTAGTGTGTGAATGTGTGTTACCTGTAAGGACTAAGATGTAGTGGTAGTGTGTGAATTGGTGTTTACCTGTAAGGACTAGGTGGTAGTGGGTGTGAATGTGTGTTAACCTGTAGGACTAATGTAGTGGTAGTGTGTGAAATTGTTGTTGTTACCTGTAAGGACTAGGTGTAGTGGTAGTGATGTGAATGTGTGTTACCTGTAGGACTAGATGTAGTTTTGTGTGAATGTGTGTTCCTTAAGGACTAGGTGTAGTGTGTGAATGTGTGTTTACTGTAAAGGAACTAGGTTGTAGTGTGTATGTGTGTACCTGTAAGGACTAGGTGTAGGGTGTGTGTGAATGTGTGGTTAACCTGTAAGGAACTGGCGTAGTGGTGTGAATGTGTTTACCTTAAGGACTAAGGTGTAGTGTGTGAATGTGTGTTACCTGTAAGGACAGGTGTAGTGTGTGAATGTGTGTATACCTGTAAGGACTATGTGTAGTGTGTGAAATGTGTGTTACTCTGTAAGGACTAGGTGTGTGGTAGTGTGTGAATGTGGTTAACCTGTAAGGACTAGGTGTAGGGGTAGTGTGTGAATGTGTGGTTACCTGTAAGGAACTAGGTGGTAGTGTGTGAATGTGTGTTACCTGTAAGGACTAGATGTAGTGGTAGTGTGTGAATGTGTGTTACCTGTAAGGACTAGGTGTAGTGGAGTGTGTGAATGTGTGGTTAACCTGTAAGGACTAGATGTAGTTTGTGTGAATGTGGTGTTACCTGTAGGAACTAGGTGTAGTGTGTGAAGTGTGTACCTGTAAGGACTAGGTGTAGTGTGTGAATGTGGTGTTACCTGTAAGGACTTAGGTGTAAGGGGTAGTGTGTGAATGTGTGTTACCTGTAAGGACTAGGTGTAGTGTGTGATTGTGTTACCTGTTAAGGACTAAGGTGTAGTGTGTGAATGTGTGTTACCTGTAAGGACTAGGGTGGTTAGTGTGGCATGTGTGTTACTGTAAGTGACTAGGTGTAAGTGTGTGAATGTGTGTTAACCTGTAAGGACTAGTGTTAGTGTTGTGAAAGTGTGGTTACTGTAAGGACTAGGTGTACGTGTGTGAATGTGTGTTACCTGTAGGACTAAGTGTATGTGTGGTGAATGTTGTTACCTGTAAAAGGAAACTAGGTTGTAATGTGTGTGAATGGTGTGTTACCTGTAAGGACTAGGTGTAGTGTGTGGAATGTGTGTTACCTGTAAGGACTAGGTGGTAGGGGGTAGTGTGTGAATGTGTGTTACCTGTAAGGACTAGGTGTAGGGGTAGTGTGTGAATTGGTTTACCCTGTAAGGACTAGATGTAGTTTGTGTGGAATGTGTGTTACCTGTAAGGACTAGGTGGTAGTGTGTGAATGGTTGTACCTTGTGAAGGACTAGGTTGTAGTGTGGTGAATGTGTGTTACCTGTAAGGCTGGTGTATGGGGTGTGAATGTGTTTAACTGTAAGACTAGGTGTAGTTTTGAATGTGTGTTACTGTAAGGACTAGTGTAAGGGTAGAGTGTGATGTGTGTTACCTGTAAGGACTAGGTGTAGGGGTAGAGTGTGATGTTACCTGTAAGGACTAAATGTAGGGGTAGTGGCTCCTAGGCTGTGAGGAGTTGTCGCCCAGGCTTCATCGTCCATCCACTGCAAACAGCTTCAGGTCCATTCAAACAATCCTGGATAGAAACACACAGAGCAGACCAATTACGTAATGTACTGCTAGCATCTCATCAACACAATTCTTAACACAACACACACGCAAAATACATAAACAGGTAGCTATTAAACCATTAGGCCATGAAAGGGCTTTGAACATTACACAAGTCTGTCTCTCACAACATGGCAGAACTTTGTATCTTTCCCTGGTGAGTACCTTGCTTGGAGGGGGGCTGCATTCACCTGTGTGTGTGTTCGAAGGGTCCCCTGTAGGGCTGGGAGACTGGGGGCTGCGATCCGCGGCTGAGGCT
>NC_036856.1:23677627-23680271 GCF_002910315.2 Salvelinus sp. IW2-2015
GTGACAATTCTATAGTATCCTACTATCAGGCTTTTAGTCTTCTTCAAGATCCATCCATGGTATTATTTCAATTCCGGTATTTAGGCAGTACCAGGTTATGGTACATATTATAATCATTAGGGAGTACTACATCAGGTAGCGTCAGGGAGAGTTTGGTTCGATATCCTTGTTTTGTCAGGTAAGATAGTTTAATACATTTAAACAGGTATGAATATACTTAGAAATCACAAATCGGAGGTATTTTTGTTTCATCTCGATCCTAGTCTCCAGTGTTAGAAGAGTACCAGGTATTTTTTAGTCATTCTATGACCCTACCATCCAAGCAAGCCTCCGTGCGTTTTCTGTCTTATTCACCGTATCCTCGTAGGACAGTACAGTCACGTGTATCAGACTAACCACCTACTACTAGTTGTGAAGCCTAGGAACACGTAACATAAGTAATTACATCAAGAGGGGGTCCCTTATGGTAGAGTAGACAGACAAGAGTGACATGTATCATAGATCACATCCAGTGGGCTCCTGTAGGAGTAACAAGAGAACACAAAAACAGCAGCACGGTTAGAGTACACAGAACTCGGTGACATAATATCTACTCCAGGGTGTCCCATAATCCCCATGTAATCCTAGGCCCTCAGGGATCTTTGTAAAAACCGAAAAAGAGGGGGGAGGAGTCCTTATAGTAGAAATTACGGTTTCATCAACTATATGTCCACCCTCTGTGTTCTGGTAACTGCCACTACACACGCCTCACAGCGAACAGAAGTGTACTGAGAGTACGGTACGATCTAGGGGTGTCTATTCCCTGCAGCGGAGGGAGCTACCAGTACATGATTATTAATAGACTACATCCAGGGCGTGTTCCTAGTCCCAGATGTGGATACAAGCAGACGTTGAACATATGGTTAGATACATCAATGGTGCGATGGTCTCTAAGTCCCCTGCCGGAATATACAAAGGCCTGAACGGGACTTGATTCATATTAAGAGAGCGTACGAATCCAGGACGGATCCAGTGACCCAGAGTTCTGTCTAGGCTATACAGCTGAGGTGATTGATAGGAGAGACGTCATTAAGTAGTTTTATTGACCCATCACCTAGCAACTACATCGTCAGACCCTCTTGTTGTGTCTATCCCTGAAGAGATACCCAAGACTCCTACCTGTACAGGTGTAAGGTTGTGGGGGTAAATATAAGACCGTACCAATCAGGCGGCTCTTGCTAGTCGTAATGCATAGGACAGTCTAACCAGCCCTGATAGTGCTCGTGATCTAATCTAATAAGTTAACACCATCTAAGCAGAGTAGAACCACACATTTCACAACAATAGGTGATCCGAGCTTGGTCTTCTAGTCACTGCTTATAGGACTTAATTAGAACACCTGAGTAATCCTTACAGACTTAAACACATATCAACACGCTACCACTACAACCCTTAGTCCGTTAAGGTAAACGACACATTCACACTGCACCACAGACACGCTGTCCTTACAGTAACACACAGTTCACTGACAAATCAGACCTACATGCCTGAGCCAGGCCTAGTCCGTACAGGGTAACACACATTTCACACGCTACCCCTAGTTTCCTATAGACACCGGTGAGTACACCACATTCACACGCTACCCCTGACACCTGAAGTCCTACAAGTGACTGGTGTTACACAGCGTGTCAGTGTCTTCACACAATGCTTTGACCCTCTAGATACAGCCTAGTCGCTTACAGGCACAACACACATTCACCGCTGACCACCAACGACTCGTAACAAGTCCTATACATGTAACACTACATTCACACACTAACTACCCACCAGTACACCGAGTCGGGCTTTGACGTAATCACACATCACACTAGGACATACGCACTTACACATCAAGTCCTTACATAACACACATTCACACGCTACCACTACACCTAGTCCTTACAGGTAACACACATTCACACACTACCACTACACCTAGTCCTTACAGGTAACACACATTCTCTCTCACACACACACTCACACACGCCTAGTCCTTACAGGTAACACACATTCTCACACAGAACCTGTCCCACCTTCTACTGGTTTTATGAGTATACCAAGAGCTGATTTATTTGTCTGGTCAGGGCCAGCTCTACATCTCCCAGCAGCCAGTCCATGGGAAACTGCATGCCGCCCCGGGTCCTCTCCAAATACTACCACTGCACTATCGAGAGCGTCCTGACCGGTTGCATCACGGGCTGGTACAGGAATTGCTCTGTCCACGACCACAAGGCCCTCCAGCGGGTGACGAAGACGGCCCAGTACATCACTGGGACCATGCTCCCATCCATCCAGGAAATCTACTTTAAACGGTGGCTGGGGAAGGCCTGCAGCATCAAGGACCCCAGCCACACATATCGGAGCATGAGGTTTATACCACCGGCCCAGAGACAGTTTCCATCTACAAGCCATCATACTGCTGAACACTTGTACTGGACTGACAACTGCACGGATTCTCCACACCTTACCACACTCACTCATGCACCCACACACATTATACGACTAACATTTGACACTTGTGATAGAGGCCAGCTTAACACCACCTTTTCCTTGGATTTCTAATATAAAGGTTAATGACGTTAACACTCCTCCTCTCCCTCCTTTCAGATTCTGTCCCAGCCCAACC
>NC_036856.1:23681035-23780046 GCF_002910315.2 Salvelinus sp. IW2-2015
TGGTCTCTCCTCTGGTGCGCCCTCCCTCCCACACCCAGCATGCTAACTCATTTGGTGGAGGGATGCAGCGTTCGCCTATGGGTCCACCCCCCATGTCTCCCTCTCTGGGAGGGGGTTTGATGCCTCACCCCCGGCCGCCACCGCAGCAGCAGCAGTTCCCCCAGATGCACCCCTCCCACCCCCCTAGAGGGCCTCTTCCCCCCCTCGCACCTAGAGGCCCTACAGGTCCCCGAGGCAACCAGGCAGAGCAGGACCTCAAGGTATAGTACTGCTTGCTGATTAGTTGACTGGTTGAACTAGAATGTGCCTGGTGTTGAAATCCTGACGTCTCCTAAATGAACCCAGCATGTGGTTGAGTGAGTCATTTGATTGCTGTCCCCAGGCGAAGCAGCGAGCTGAGGTGCTCCAGTCGACTCATAAGTTCTTCTCAGAGCAGCTCAAGGCTCCGTCAGTCTCCAAACCCTCTCGTCTCGACCAGGGGGGTGGCAAACCCCCCCTCGACATCCTGCCCCCCAACCACCAGACGGTGGGAGTCGTGGAGCGCCCTGAACCCGACAAACCCTCCCTGTTAGCGGGCAAACCCATCCGCACTGGCCCCATCAAGCCCCAGGCCATCAAACAAGAGGAGGGGAAGTAGAGCCTCACACATCTCCACAGATGGAGGGATGGGGGAGAGAGATGATCCAGCTGCTCCACATATTCATGCAATCACTCACACACACATCACCCTCTCTGGTGTTAGAGGTGGAGAAAGAGAGGAGAGGTGGGGGTGTATAAGTCAATGGTTACTGAGGGGGCTACTGTGTGTGTGTGTGTGCTCCAACCTCATCTCTTCCCTTCTCCTCTCTTGTCCTCCCCTATTGGGGGTATGTGTGTGATTTTTAGCCCCGCCTCTTGTAATTTGGGTGGGGTGGAAGATAGCAAGCTGTACTTCAAATGTCTACTAAGATGGTAAAAAAAGATTGAATGGAGAAAAAAGATTTGCCAGTTTGCCATTTTTATAGCCCTAGGATTTCTGTTCCTTTGTTTTTCACAATAGAATCCCATTATTAGGAGGACAGGGCTGTTATTTTTGTTAACAGGAGAATCAAGCAATCTTTTGTTTTTGTAGTTGGATCAAACAATCTTATTTAAAGAAGTATTTTAGTGAAGCACAGACACGTTCTATTCCTCTGCCGGTCTTCCATCCATCATTGCTAACACACAGCTGTGTGAGTGTATACAAGCTTGTACGATCACCACACACACAAACTCCCTCTAGCGCTCAACGCTTTCACCAATATTCACTAAAGAGAGAAACTATGAAATCAGGGTTTGTCTCGAAAGGAAATGTAAGATGCAGCAGTTGATTGATTTAATTGATTAGTCTGCCTTTTCTCTTGCTCGCATCTCTTTGCCTGAGCGGAATGATAAAGGTGGTGTTTGTGTGTGTTTGCGTGTGGCACACGGGAGGCCACTGCCCGGTTCTCTCCTGTATCTTTAGCCAAAGGTTAAGCGTGCAAAGATGATTTCACAGAGCCTTGAGAATCCCTGTTGTTAGTGTGTGGAAGGGGAGTTATTATGAGCTGTCTGTAAATGGACAGCCAGACCCTGAATTCAGTCAGAGCTTTCCTCCCCCGTGCCTCCCGAGAGAGAGAGAGGAGGATGGAATACCTCTTCACCACTGCTCACACACCCATCGTCACGGTGTCTCACACACTCACTCACTTGCCTGTAGGGCACCCAACCCTGCTGCTACTAACAGAAAGGGAGTGAGTACTAGTTCAAAACTGTAGAAACAAAACAGTGTGGCTTTTTGTTAACCCTCACCAAGAGGGAAAGGGAGACCGAAGGGGGAGAAATAAAACAAAATTAGAAATAGCTTTGTGTTCGACTGCTGCATTTCAGGGCAGAAGGACAGGTGTTAGTGTTGAGAGGAGAGATTATTCCTGTCTCATCTCACTTCCACTCACTCAAACCTACACCACTCTCTCATCGCTGGTTTACCATGGTGACAAGGGTCCTTCAGAAATGTACAGTAGTATGCTCCACTAGTGGGGAGGGGTCTACCCCCTCCCCTAACCAGAACACGGGATGAGGAACCTTGTGTAGGACAGAGTGGGGGGGTAATTGGTTTGTTTTTTCTTTTACTTGTACAGGGGGTACATCGCTGTATTAAAATATGTACGGTCTTACATTCTTGGTTTTAGTTAAGAAACTAATAAAATAATATGCTGTTTAAAAAGTAGCCCTGTGTCTGGGGTAGTTTGAGTCTGTTTTAACTGATGATTCTGTTTGAAGAACCAACATGTAGTTACAGATGGCACCACTAGATGGGAATTTCAAGACCAATACCGTAGGAGGGAAAACTCAACATTTACTTAAGATCAGTGGCAATCACACTTTGCACACACGTCCAGTTAGGGTGGAAATCCAGAGGCCAGGATTTAGTAGGAATGTGGAATATCCAATGTTTGACCATTCAGTCCTACCACAGCCTCATGCTGAAGTGATTCTCCAACGGTTTGAATCTTGGACCCACTTCATTCGGGGTTCCCTAGTATTTATGAGACTATGAAAAGTGGGCTTTTAATCATCACAACCACTTTGAAGCTGTCAACTGAAACCAATTTGGAAATATGGAGTCAGAAGTAGTGTACTACATGGGCAATAGGTAATTTGAGAAAGAGTCTGGTGTAGGTTCTGGTGAAGTGAGGTATGTTTGGCCAACCTCAGAGGGAAGTATTTAGGAGGCTAGGACAGACTCCCTTCTATACCACATCAAACCCTCTCTGCCCCTTGGTGGGTTAACGATGGAGAGAACTCATAAAGGGTGGGGTTGCTCTCCTTCCTCTACCTCTCTCCCTACAATTAAACACAACATTCCTCTTTCACTAATCCAGTGGAAATACCTCTGTCCTGTCTCCCATCCACCCACATCACATGTATGTGTGGAGAGGTACCGGTAAACCTGTTATTGATGTGTTGCGTCTGCTTCTGAAGACCGGTATGATAACATCCTGCTTCTCCTTCCTGATGAGGAACCAGCCATCAGACACACCATACCAGGAATGACTGACAAAGGGACTTTCACACTACATCCTATTGCTGCCTATTGCTGTTTAAACATCTATTACAAAGCTGACAGAAATGTGATATGATAATAAAGCGTATAACACTAAGCATGTAGCCCTCAGTCAAAAATGCTCCAGTCAAGTTAGTTACACCATCTATCCTGCCCAACTGAGAACTGCTGCGTGGAGACAATATTCTAGGAATAGAAGAACAATGGCTTTCATGGAACTCTGAACATTATGAGCCTCAGCCCCACTTGTAACTCTCCTATTTCCACACAACGCAGAGCCAAAGAGTCTTTAAACCACTACTGAGTGATTTCACACCTGAGAGGGTGGTGTTTAATCACCCTAAGCACCTGCAGGGTAGAAAGGCTGCGTGATAATGTCGGTTTTAATGTGTTCTCTGTGAAGACCCTAGTAAAGGTAGAGTCCTGTTGAACACATCGTAATCACTGGCCTTTTATTAGTTGGGACAGACACATCCAGTCTACGTAAACGTGTGTGTGTGTTTGCGTGAGTGCGCACATGCATATCACATCTGTCTGTCATCATAAATACATGGCATTGACTGTTGTTTAGTGTGTGTTTACAGGTTGTTTAGTTATGTGGGTTTTTGCATAGCATCTCTATGGAGTGGAATATATGACTACTTCTCCCTTCGGGGGACAATCTGTTTACAGCCATGTTGTGACTGGAAAAACACAGCACCGGATAAATAAATGACCGCTATGTTAAACTGCTGTTCACTAGATGACACAGACCTAGATCTGTGATGAAAACAGTCAAATGGAAAGTGTTGTTTCCCTCAACACCTTCTGTTTACTGTTAGTGATTATAATTAACAGACTTTTTTTCAGATTTAGAATCTGGCATGTGTTTTGGTACATAGCAGTGTTAAGTGAGGACATCATTTCCCCTTGGCTACCAGTATCTTACTCAGAGCAGCTAGGCTGGGATTGAGAGTCCGTGTGTGCTCTAGCATCGGTCATAACCTCACACACTGGGACTACAACAGTGCTGGTGTGAGATAGGGGAAATAGGGATATAACCACTGGGCTAGGGAAAGGGGGCTAGGAAGTCTTGAGGTTTTGCTCAGTACCTTATGATAAGCTGTAGACCACAATATAAGAGGGTTTTCATCTATATTCTTATCTGTCTATCATCACAAACCGACGCTCGCACTATGACGGCACTCAACGAGCTGTTTAAGGCCATAAACATTTACATTTACATTTAAGTCATTTAGCAGACGCTCTTATCCAGAGCGACTTACAAAATAAACAACAAATAAAATGCTCATCCAGAGGCAGTACTCCTAGTGGCTGGGGACTTTAATGTAGGAAATCTAATCTGTTAGACCTAATTTCTACCAGCATGTCACATGTGCAACTAGAGAGAAAAAAAAGTTTTAGATCACCTTTACTCCACATAGCATATAAAGCTCTCCCTCGCCCTCCATTTGGCAAATCTGCCAATAACTCTATCCTCCTGATTCATGCTTAAAGCAAAAACAGGAAGTACCAGTGACGAGCTCAATACAAAAGTGGTCCGATGAAGTGGATGCTAAGCTACAAGCACAGACTGGAATATGTTCCGGGATTCATCCGATGGCATTGAGGAGAATACAACATCAGTCACCGGCTTCGTTAATAAGTGCTTTTTCTACATTTTGTTACGTAACAGGCTTATTCTAAAATGTATTAAATTGTTTTTTTCCCCGATCAATCTACACACAATACCCCATAAAGACAAAGCAAAAGCAGGTTTTTAGAATTGTTTGCAATTTTCCACAAAAAAACAACTGAAATATGACATTTACATAAGTATTCATACCCTTTACTCAGTACTTTGTTGAAGCACCTTTGGCAGGGATTACGGCCTCGAGTCTTCTTGGGTATGACGCTACAAACTCCCCTGTATTTGGGGAGTTTCTCCCATTCTTCTCTGCAGATCCTCTCAAGCTCTGTCAAGTTGGATGCGGAGCGTCGCTGCACAGCTATTTTCAGGTCTCTCCAGAGATGTTTGATTGGGTTCAAGTCTGGGCTCTGGCTGGGCCACTCAAGAACATTGAGACTTGTCCCGAAGCCACTCCTGCATTGCCTTGGCTGTGTGCTTAGGCTCGTTGTCCTGTTGAAAGGTGAACCTTCACCCCAGTCTGAGGTCCTAGGCACTCTGAACCAGGTTTTCATCAAGGATCTCTCTGTACTTTGCTCTGTTCATCTTTCCCTCGATCCTGACTAGTCTCCCATCCCTGCCGCTGAAAGGTTATCCCATCTCCACAGCGGAACCCTGGAGCGCTGTCAGAGTGATCATCGGGTTCTTGGTTACCTCCCTGACCAAGGCCCTTCTCCCCCATTTGCTCAGTTTGGCCAGGAGGCCAGCTCTAGCAAGAGTCTTGGTGGTTCAAAACTTCTTCCATTTAAGAATGATGGAGGCCGCTGTGTTCTTGGGAACCTTCAATGCTGCAGACACTTTTTGGTACCATTCCCCAGAACTGTGCCTCGACACAATCCTGTCTCTGCGCTCTATGGAGAATTCCTTCGACCTCATGGCTTGGTTTTTACTCTGACACGCTGCCTCTGACATGCACTGTCAACTGTGGGACCTTATATAGACAGGTGTGTTCCTTTCCAAATCATGTCCAATCAATTGAATTTACCACAGGTAGACTCCAATCAAGTTGTAGAAACATCTCAAGGATGATCAGTGGAAACAGGATGCACCTGAGCTCAATTTTGAGTCTCATAGCAAAAGGTCTGAGTACTTATGTAAATAAGGTATTTCTGTTTTTATTTTTAATACATTTGCAAAAATGTCTATAAACCTGTTTTTGCTCTGTCATTATGGGGTATTATGTGTAGATTGATGATAAAACATTTTTTTTAATCCATTTTAGAATAAGGCTGTAATGTAACAAAATGTGTAAAAAGTCCAGGTGTCTGAATACTTTCCGCATGCACTGTATAATTATCAMAATGATTTGGKTCTAGATTGCAGGAAAAAGCTGATTCAGGTGTTTGAAACATGCTAAATTCTCCAACTTCAGGAAGGGGGTGAAGACCCTCCGGACCACCCCCCTTCCATACTCACGTAGTTCATGCCCCCTCTAAAATAATGGGTGCATGATGCCCTGCCAAGGCTTCACATAATGGACAAATAACTTGCCACATTTGTACTGGGATACAGACACAGAGTTGTCTACTTTATAAGATGCAAGAGAAAGTTTCCCAAAGTAGATACAATAAACTAAACTAACTATGAGCTGACTCAGACTTTCCTCAACAAAGCATTTACTGTTGAGGCCCAATCTAAACTTCATGATTATATTAGACTGATTAGTTTGACTCTGAAGTTTTGAAGTTTGACTCTGGTTTAATAAGATAAACAGTTGATCATGAGGGAAACGTGATGGCCCATTAGTGTAAACTGTAACTGTTAAATGGGGACAAATCCAGCTTCAGCTGACGAGTGTGTGTGTGTTTTGACATACCTGTATGTGTGTGAGATAAATTATCTGGTGTTAGTCTGGGCTAAGCACTGGGGACGGTTGTGTGTGTGTGTGTGTGTGTGTGTATGTGTGTTCTGTCGGCACATCTGGGAGGCATCACTCACAATTTTGAGCTCAGTTCCTGTTCTAGGGTAGTTTATAACCTAAACTCCCCTGGTGCTGCTGCTGCTGTTGTGTGTGCGTGAGTGTGTGCATGTGTGTATGCATGCGTGTGTTTGTGCGTACTGAATGACCTCCATCTTCCTCTCAACATCCGCCCTCCCCTCCTTCCTCCTCTCCTCATCCACTTCTAGCGTTCGATCCATCTCAGCTCCCTCATCCTCCTCTCTCCAGCCCAAGAGCCCCTCTCAGGCGCTAGTCTGTTGCTCTCATTAGGGCCTCTGGTGCTCCATTCTACAAATTCTCTTGGTCTTTCATTGATTCTCTGCCAGGGTTACACACACCAGAACAGACTATTCTATTGCTGTTACTAGTAGATCTGGACACTAGTCAGAGCCCCTTAAAAATGCTGGCTGAGTTGAAGGCTTGGGACCTGGGTGGCAAGACCTCATCTGAGGCATGGCATAAAAGTGTAATACCAGTAGGCATGTCTGAGCCGTGGTCACCCTCTTATAAATAAATACAAGGCCTGGTCACACCTATGAAGATTCCCAAGTGTAACGGATGTGAAATGGCTAGCTAGTTAGCGGGTACGCGCTAATAGCGTTTCAATCAGTTACGTCACTTGCTCTGAAACCTAGAAGTAGTGTTGCCCCTTGCTCTGCAAGGGCCGCGGCTTTTGTGGAGCGATGGGTAACGACGCTTCGTGGGTGTCAGTTGTTGATGTGTGCAGAGGGTCCCTGGTTCGCGCCCGAGGTCGGGGCGAGGGGACGTACTAAAGTTATACTGTTACACAAGCTTAGCCATTTCTCTCTCTTTCGCAATAAAGATGTCTATTTTCAGTATTTATCAGTCATCCAGCAATTGTATTGACTTCAAATCAATGAATTTGAATCTTCTAATTGATGCTGCTTCACATCTGGGAGAAACTGGGCACTGGACAGGCAGTGATTCTAGGGACTACAGCTACAACCGGAAGTTACTTTTCGAAGCAAGTCAGGATTATTTACGCAGCAGGTTAGGATAATTAGGGTGGCAGGTTAGGAGACTTAGGTTAAGGTTAGGCAAAGGGTTAGCTAAAATTCTCTCCTAACCTGCTACAAAAAGCAACTTCTGGTCATAGCTGTACTCCCTGGAAGAAGAAGAATGTAGGAAGTGGACAAACACGGATTTGATTAGATAGAATACAGTTTGCCACAATTGACCAGAATTTACTTTTCGTAGCAGGTTAGGAGATCTTGCTCAGCAGGTTATTTAAAAAAACAAGTTTTATTTCACCTTTATTTAACCAGGTAGGCTAGTTGAGAACAAGTTCTCATTTACAACTGCGACCTGGCCAAGATAAAGAAAGCAGTGTGACACAGACAGACAACACAGAGTTACACATTGAATAAACAATAAACAAGCCAATAACACAATAAACAAGTCAATGACACAGTAGAAGAAAAAAAGTCTATATACAGTGTGTGCAAAAGGCATGAGGAGGTAGGCAATAAATAGGCCATAGGAGTGAATAATTACAATTTAGCAGATTAACACTGGAGTGATAKATGAGCAGATGATGATGTGCAAGTAGAGATACTGGTGTGCAAAAGAGCAGAAAAGTAAATAAAATAAAAACAGTYTGGGGATGAGGTAGGTAGATGGGGTGGGCTATTTACAGATGGACTATGTACAGCTGCAGCGATCYGTTAGCTGCTCAGATAGCAGATGTTTAAAGTTGGTGAGGGAAATAAAAGTCTCCAACTTCAGCAATTTTTGCAATTCGTTCCAGTCACTGGCAGCAGAGAACTGGAAGGAAAGGCGGCCAAATGAGGTATTGGCTTTGGGGATGATCAGTGAGATATACCTGCTGGAACGTGTGCTACGGGTGGGTGTTGTTATCGTGACCAGTGAACTGAGATAAGGCGGAGCTTTACCTAGCATAGACTTATAGATGACCTGGAGCCAGTGGGTCTGGCGACGAATATGTAGCGAGGGCCAGCCGACTAGAGCATACAGGTCGCAGTGATGGGTGGTATAAGGGGATTTGGTAACAAAACGGATGGCACTGTGATAGACTGCATCCAGTTTGCTGAGTAGAGTATTGGAAGCTATTTTGTTATGAGAATTAACAAAGCAGGTTAGGATAATTCGATTAAGGTTAGGGAAAGGATTAGGGTTACCTATAAAAAAAGATCTACTTTAGACGTAATTTAACATAAGATGTATCCCAGGAGTGTGAGAGAGCGTTGGAGGTTAGAAATGGCAGTGACGTGTGCAGACAAAATTGAGAAAAAGTTGGTGAAGCAACAGCTGTGCTGGAATGCAAACATTATGGCTTTCAGTTCTGATGGTATGGAGCGGGAGGATGAGGTTCAAGGACCGGAGTGGTTGGTAGTGGAAAGACATAGGAAGAAGAGAGATCATGATACAGAAAGCAGTGGAGCGTCTAGTAAAGAAAGCATAAAGAGGGCCAAGGTAGGAAGCAAGAGCAATGATGTGTTGGAGTGGAAAGTGGTGATAGTGTTTGATGAGACCACAGGGCCTCACTTATACCCTATCAAATCAAATCAAATGTTATTGGTCACATACACATGGTTAGCAGATGTTAATGCGAGTGTAGCGAAATGCTTGTGGTTCTAGTTCCGACCATGCAGTAATATCTAACAAGTAATCTAACAATTTCGCAACAACTACCTTATACACACAAGTGTAAAAGAATGAATAAGAATATGTACATATAAATATATGGATGAGCGATGGCCGAACGGCATAGGCAGGATGCAGTAGATGTAATGTAGGGTATGTAAACATTATATAAAGTGGCATTGTTTAAAGTGACTGGTGATACATTTATTACATACTCAATGTTAGTGATGGCTGTTTAACAGTCTGATGGCCTTGAGATAGAAGCTGTTTTTCAGTCTCTCAGACTAACTAATGCTGTAAAGATAGAGGTAGGTGAAGTGAAATTAGCTTGGTTCATTCGAAATGATAGATTGTTAATATTGTGTGCTAGCCAGGCTAAGCAAGAGAAGATCCTGAAAAATGGAAAAGATTAATAGCCATGAGAACACAGTGCAGCATTTGGTGGATGCCAGGCACAGAGAGAGGCTCAGTCATGATGTACCATATTTTATACATTTATTTTATTTAACTAGGCAAGTCAGTTAAGAATAAGTTCTTATTTACAATGACAGTCTACCCCAGCCAAACGACACTGGGCCAATTGTGCACCACCCTATGGGACTCCCAATCACAGCCAGATGTGATACAGCCTGGAATCGAACCAGGGTGTCTGTAATGACACCTCACGCACTGAGATGCAGTACCTTTGACCACTGCACCACTCGGGGGCCCATATGCAGAGGCTCTAAAACAGATTGGTAGAACTATAGTGCGGACTGATGGATCTTACATAGATGTACCT
Source organism: Salvelinus sp. IW2-2015 (assembly GCF_002910315.2). NCBI lineage: Eukaryota > Metazoa > Chordata > Actinopteri > Salmoniformes > Salmonidae > Salvelinus > Salvelinus sp. IW2-2015. Next base: position 23,691,111 of record NC_036856.1, read on the forward strand.
GTAGTAAGTGGACCTACTGTCAGACTGATGGATCTTACATGGATGTACCTGTAGTATTGGACTTACTGTTGGGGCTGGTGCTTCTGATGGTCATGGCATGGTTGAGGTCTGTTCAGAAATATTGTGCTCATTACTGTGCTGTGTCAAAGGACACTTTGATAATGAATAAAGTTGACTTCATAGCTTTTATTGGTAAGGTTATCAATACGACTCAGGTTGTGGAAAGCAGAAATGCCAGGTTGAGAGTTATTGTGGAGACGGCAAAAGAGATATTGGGGGCAACAGATGTTAGTGTTGTAAATGGTTGTTGACATGCTGAACAATCCTAAGGGTGTAGTGTTTGAACGTGATATACATAAAGTTTAATGCGTTTGGGTTGTTTTTCTGGGGGGGGGGGGGGACCAGGGTGGTAGGGATCTATTTGGGACCTAGGTGTTAAGGATCTATTTGGGACCTGGGTGTTAGGGAACTTCCCTAGAAGTTTGAGATCTATTTGGTTTTGAAGTCTATTTTCACGGTAGTACAGAATTAGTACATTTGCATATTTCCGTTAGGGAACGCCTACTCTGATGTGCGCATGTGCAATAACTCAATTAGCCTTTGCACTCCTTCTAAACAACGCATTTTAAAAAATTACTTTGGCAAAGTGTAAAGTCTGTGTAAAGTGTCCACTCTGTTCGTAACAGGTTATAGTTTTGGGAACAGAAAACTGTATTGAGATTAAATGTTKCGTCGATTGGAAAATTAACCGAATGTCGGCCAAAATCCATATCTTTTCATAGTCTCCCACTGCCGGTCAATGGGCTTTTGGTAGTGAGTGGAAATGACAAGCGGATGCTTCACATTTATACATCCTGTAAAATATATGTCTCATTGTTCTATCTGTTGCTGTATTCCCTCTAGTAACAGTCGAAATTGGATTTAAGCCAATTAAATACTCTACTAACAAAAAAGCTGTTAGAATAATAAGTGTATGTATGTCCCTTAAGGTCCTTGTGTAATGTGATATTGTACCCCCTAGGCCAATTGTGCTTTGAATATTATTTGTATATACTTATGTTCCCACATGTACTTCCTGTATTGATTTGTTGTTAATTAAATAAATAAACATTTAAAAAACAGTAGCAATTGGTCTGCACCAGCTTTCTGGTCTGTGATCAGCTAATCAGAGAGAGCAGGAAGGATTGGAAGAGCAACTCTGTAGCAACCATCCTCAGTTGGATTTTTTTAATCATTTATTTTATAAAGCGAAATAGAACATTGTGAGCCTGTATTTATTAACGAAGATTAACTAAGTTTGTTTGGTCGTCTGTATGCGAGGGTGCGAATCTAGCAGGTAACGTTAGCATTAGTTTGCTAGCTAATGTTTTTTTCTACAGTGTGACTATGAAAGTTGTCACCAGCGGCCTGTGTCAGTGTCTTGATAATAATCTTAGCTAACGGTAGGCATCATAACCAAACATATTTGATTCGATTGATAGCTTCATACAATTAGGTTGTATTTAAGTATTACTGATATTGCTAGCCAGCTAACTAACGTTACGCTGTTCCCAGCTGGTTGTCATCCTAGTTAGGTAACGTTAGCTAACTAACTACAGTTACCATTCACAGAAGACAAATATGTTTGTCTGGCTTTCTCGATATTTCGGGTTTAGCAAGCTAGGTACCGTGACTGCAAGATGGGATGGCTCACTCTATTCTTGATGACGAATTGCTGAGGATAGCTAACGTTAGCTAGTTGGCTGGTGTTACACAATCAGTGTTGTTGATAAGGATTACATTGAACCGGTAGCTGTGCTTAAGAGGTTCTCTGACGCAAAGATACTGGTTCAGGATTACATGGTTATGTCAGTGTGGAAACTATATTTTATTTAGTGCTAGCTAGATAATGTAATCCATTCAATACTGTGAGCATCAAATGGTAAACTGCAGCTGAGCTGTGCTACAGGGCCGGGTCCTGCTTCATGTCTTAGTGCCAGTCTCTTCCTCCTGTCCATAGACTAGGCTGTGAACTGTGCTTTCAGCCAAATAGAATATCAGAGTTCCACTTCCCTCAACAACAAAACTTTGATCATGGCTGCCTGAACCAGTTGTTTTAGGCTCTCTGTCATTTCCTCATTCCCCTTGTAGCTGATGAGCTTCTGCCATTTAGCCTAGATACTTGGCCTAGGCTATACCTTTTTCAGCTGATTCCGTTTTTTTCTAAGCTTGATTTTTAAAGGCACAATCTGTTTCACTGTCCACAGGGCAATTCCATGCCAGCGTGAGCAGATCCTTTAAAAAAAAAATCTTAGCTTGTTCTGTCAATTCTCACATATAAACTTAATTGGGAGGAAGGATGTTTGAACTGCGTTTTACATTTCTATCACAAACCATTTTTAATAAAATTATGATGAGTGGCCATTTTAGGCCCATTTTAGACCTATACATGCCTCCTGTAAGACCCTGTGATCTGTGACGCATACATGATACGGACAACATCTTGGTGTCATTATACTCTATATTCGAGAGCACACTATAAGTACTCTGTCGAGATATTGAATACTATTTCACATTAGTTTATTCAACATCAAAAATATCTCAAAACTACTACCCTTTTAGATTTAGTTCATTTTAAGACATATTGTTTGGAACAATATACTCTTCAGGTAAATAATATGTCCATAGTGGGCTCTCTGCTAATTCTGAAGGTATGATTAATGTAATTGACACCACCAACACAGTGAATGGGGAAAATGGATTCAAAGGGAACTCCCTCTGCTGATTTGCTGAATGTACAATCCTAAAGGAGGGCTGTGATTGATTAATAACCTATAATGTTGATTTCTATGTTTTAAAATGGGTCGTATCATTAAAAGTACCAGAGGGCTCTTGAAATTTGACTGTTGAAGAGTTTTGTTACAATATTATTTTTTTTTTAAATAGGCAAAATCAGAAAGGGTGGTTTTGAGATTCATATATTTTTTTTGTATTTCAGAATCTATACAAACTCCATATTTGAGAGAACACTATAGAGCCCTCTAACTCAACTCTGAACCTCGAAGCCAGCCATTTCCGCTGCATTTTTTAAATTGTTCACCTCTAATCAGGGGCTGATTTAGACCTGGAACACCAGGTGTGTGCAATTAATTACAGAAAACCAGCAGGCTCTGGACCATGTAGGGTTAGAGTTGAGTACTTCTGCTATAGAGAGTTTAATGACACCAATATGTTGTCTGCATCGTGTACAGTTCACAGGGTGTCATGTACAGTTCACAGGTCAAAGGGTCTTACAGGAGGCATATATCGGTCTTAAAAGGGCCTAAAATAAAAAAAATTCATCATGATAAAAAAAAAAAAAATTGTGATACAAATGTTAAAAGCATGTTAAACATCCTTCCTCCCAATTTAAGTTCTGATGAGAGAATTGCTGGAACAATCTGAGAAACCACAAATATTTTCCCTGGTGTGGAATCGCCCCAATACAATCGAGTGTGAAACTTAACAAACACCCCCCTCTACATCTCGCTCCTCTCATCCCACTCTTCTTCATTGATTTTTGTATGAACAAAACATCTTACCAGAAGTAGATGTTACAGATTGTGCCTTTTTAAAGTGCTTCTTTCAAAGCTGCCTACTTGCATATTTGCACCCTAGATTTGCTAGCTTGGCTTTTCTTTCCTCTTCTTTCCTTTTCTGTGCATCTCTCTCTCTTCTCTGTAGTTGCCTGAGATAGAGCTCTGACCCCTGCCACTCTTTCCTCTGTTTACCGGAACGTTCCGCTCCTGGCCATGGAACGTCCCTTTACCAACTGCCCTGCCAGAAGAAGACGCTGAGAAAAGCAACAGTTTCAGTCTGAGCTGGATTCAATGGTACATAAGGGGTAGGAGAGATAGGAGAGATGGGCTCGGAGGTAGAAGCTGTGAAGAAAGATGGGGTGTGTTTAGACAAATTTGTATAAAATTCTACCTTGAATTTATTCAGTTCAATTCATTAAATCTTTATTGTCTCCAATGGACAATTCATGTGCAGCATAAAATAATGAAAAAAGCGATGGGTTTGGGGTTGGGAAGTATTTCCTTTTCCATGACTTCTGTGAGGCGGAGCCTTGCCTCGCTCTCTCTTCTCACCGAAAAGCATTTGGTTTCAGTAAAACCATTTGATGTCTGGCTGTATAACTCACAGGCTGTACAGGAGGCCTTTGTGCCCCACCTAAAACCACTGAACAGCAGGGGTTGTATTGTATGTTACTGGGGCTGAGTTTGATGCACAGCCAATCAACTGGTTTGGGAAGAGGGACGGTTGAGGCTAGATGGAGGAACAGCATGTTTTCTACTCTGGGCCTCCGAGACAGGAATGAGGGAATAGAGATGGAGACACGATGAAGAGGTACAGGCAGCAGTGAGCGGACACAGGAGCCCTCCCCTGAGTGAGCTGGGTTCCACAGCATAGCCAGCCAGCAGAGTTAAATCAAACTCTGCTCCCCATTAAAACTGCTCCCATGTTCCACCCCTCAAAAGGGAACAGGCAGGAGAGAAGAGCAACTCTGAATAACAACCAGGCCGCTCTGCTGAAATGGAACATTTAGTCCAACGCCACCACCCACGCATAAGTAGGCCTAACTCTCTCACAATTACATCCTGGCAAGCCTGACATAATCCCTACAGTTTTGGGGGTTAGGGGAAATGGTTTAAAAACCAGAATGTTTCTGTTACTAAATATGCTTGTTTAAAAACTCTATCCTAAATGAGTTCTACATGTTTTGAAGATTTAGGTGAAGTGTTTAGTTCCTCTCTGCTCTCACACTCTTCATGGTGAGGCCAAGGCTGCAGTTATCGTTATCAGCCTGCAGCACTCACACACACACACACCTCCTAACATGAGCGCGAGGGTCCCCTCTTCACTGCTCTGTTTGCTAAGTGACATATAGGCTGATACTGTAAGTAGGATAGTTGTTTCTGTTTGGTCAGTCCAGTCACAGAACACTTCACAAACCCAGGACCTAAACCCTTAGAGAGCAATACCTGAGTCTGGCTTGGAGAAACTTAGAGAGGAACCAGGACCAGTCATAACTTTGAACATAAGTGTTCACGTCAGAAAAAAAAGTGTTTAAAAGAGTCAAGCAGGCAGACCAGCTTTGTCATATTATATATTTTATGTGATAACCAAGCTGGTGTTGAGGCCCACCTGAGTGTGTGCTTTGCGTGTTTGGTATTTGTCTGCTATTGGTATAATGACTGTAGCAGCAGTGGTCATCTGGAGGGCTTGCTGCAGGCTTTCATTTCCAGCCCATCACTTACACGCATGATTCTACTAATAAAGAATTATCCTTGATTAGTTAAACAGATGTTAGTGCTGGGCTGGAYCAAAAGCTTGCACCCCAGTAGGACCAAGGTTTCTGCTGAACTGTATCATTAATATGTGTGTGAGGTTTGTAACAGGTGTGTTTCTCCTCCTGTCCTACAGAGGGAGCCAGAGCGGGAGGAGCAACCTGAAGACGCCATCATGCCTCCCAAATTCAAACGACACCTCAATGATGAAGAGGTCACGGGATCCATATGCAGCGAGAGGGTGAGACACTGGTGGAGGGAGGGATGGAGCAAGGTTCATGGGTTTTTATTAGTTACATTTACAAAAAAAATTAATCTGTTTCCCAAGTGCAAACTCATTTAAGACCGGACTTAAAACCATGGGTGGAGAGAGCGGGACATTGCAGGGGGACAGAGAGGGGAAGGCATCCACGTCCGGCAAGTGCAAATTATCCTAGATATAGGAGACGCAGATGGGTCATGAAAGGAGGGGAACATTGGAAACATAAGGGACAGAGGGATTGAAGAGAGCAAGAGATGGAGGGATGACACTCCAGAGCCCTTTAGCCAAACGTATGTTCTCCATCATAGTTCCTCTATCCCTTTGCTTCTCTGAGGTTCAGAGAAGACTCCCTCCCTCCTCTGTCTCAGGATTGTGTTGTTATGTTCAGCTGAATTCAAAGAGAAACACAGACTTGCTTCTTACATACAGATCTGGCATCTTAATTTGATCACCCTTTTGTTGCAGCAAGTTTTCCTCGTCCACAAATGGAGGCTATCCGTTTCCTGCAAGAACAGAATGGCCCAGTAAGATCCTGGTGCTACAGGAATAATTTGGGTCACATTAAGATGCCACATCTGTAACACACACATACACCCCTCTCCATTCTCCTCCCTCCACCCCCCTTCTCTGATATTAGCACTCAGTCCTCTCCTGGCTCATGGGATCAGACATCCAGGAGTTGGACAGAGCTGAGCAGTGACATGCAGTCAGATGGCTGGGATGGAACATGGGTAGAGGAGAGGAAGAAGGGGGGTTTGGAGCACACATCAGATAAAGGCTTGTCCTTATGATCATACGGATCACATTTAGTTTGTACAACGCGATTCAAACCAGAGTATACCGGACCTATTTTCTCTCCATATCCCCGGATTCCTACCGCATGCTCTGAACCTTCTCACCTTGATCATCGCAGCTAGCTAGCTGCAATCCGAGTGACTACTCCTGGCTAACGTCTCTGTCCCGTAGCAAGCACCAATTAGCCTGGAGATAGCCCATGCTAGGCCCATCTCCCAGCTAGCTGAAGAGGTCCATCAGCCACTCCTGGGCTACAATACCTGTTTTGCCAACTGGCCTGGACCCCTTTTACTGCCAGTACGGGGTACGGAACCCTGCCAATTCTTCACGACTGGACTACCGACATAATCTGCTCAAGTGGGTTAATCCCCATCTGCTAGCCTGCTAGCCGCGGCCCGCTAGCTGTCTAGAGCATATTGGACTGTTAGCTGAATAGATCCATTTGCCAATTGGACTGGACCCCTCTGCTACACGAAACTCTACTAATCCATCACGACTGGTCTATCGACGGAACCGCACGAGGAGGCTAAAACAGACTTTCCTCCGTCGCGACGTCCCTCTAAGGCCCTTCTGCTAGCTTGCTAGCCCCAACCTGCTAGCTCTCTGAATCGCCGTGTATCCAGCCAGCCCAACCATTCACTGGACCCTTATGATCACTCGGCTACACATGCCTCTCCCTAATGTCAATATGCCTTGTCCTATACTGTTCTGGTATGTGATTATTGTTTTATTTCACTGTAGAGCCTCTAACCCTGCTTAATATCGTTCTGCCCCTGAACAGGCAGTTAACCCACTGTTCCTAGCCCGTCATTGAAAATAAGAATTTGTTCTTAACTGACTTGCCTAGTTAAGTAAAGGTAAAATTAAATTTTTAAAAAGAAATATGCCTTAACCAACCATTTAGTTCCATCTCCCACATATGCAATGACATCACCTGATTTAAATGTTTCTAGAGACAATCTCTCTCATCATCACTCAATGCCTAGGTTTACCTCCAATATACTCACATCCTACCATACCTTTGTCTGTACATTATGCCTTGAATCTATTCTATCACGCCCAGAAACCTGCTCCTTTTACTCTCTGTTCCGAACGTACTAGACGACCAGTTCTTATAGCCTTTAGCCGTACCCTTATCCTACTCCTCCTCTGGTGATGTAGAGGTTAATCCAGGACCTGTCATACTATCCAGGTCTAAACAATTCGAGCTTATACTTTTTAAAAATCCACCTTTCCAGAAATAAGTCTCTCACCGTTCCCGCTTGCTATAGACCACCCTCTGCCCCCAGCTGTGCCCTGGACACTATATGTGAATTGATTGCTCCCCATTTATCTTCAGAGCTCATGCTGCTAGGTGACCTTAACTGGGACATGCTTAACACCCCGGCCATCCTACAATCTAAGCTTGATGCCCTCAATCTCACACAAATTATCAGTGAACCTACCAGGTACAACCCCAAATCCGTAAACACGGGCACCCTCATAGATATCAGCCTAACCAACCTGCCCGCCAAATACACCTTTGCTGTTTTCAACCAAGATCTCAGCGATCACTGCCTCATTGCCTGCATCCGTAATGAGCCTGCGGTCAAACGACCACCCCTCATCGCTGTCAAACGCTCCCTAAAACACTTCAGCGAGCAGTCCTTTCTAATCGACCTGGCCAGGGTATCCTGGAATGATATTGACCTCCTCCCGTCAGTAGAGGATGCCTGGTTATTCTTTAAAAGTGCCTTCCTCACCATTTTAAACAAGCATGCTCCTTTCAAAAAAAATGTAGAACCAGGAACAGATATAGCCCTTGGTTCACTCCAGACCTGACTGTCCTTGACCAGCACAAAAACATCCTGTGGCGTATTGCATTAGCATCGAATAGCCCCCGTGATATGCAACTTTTCAGGGAAGTTAGGAACCAATATACACAGGCAGTTAGGAAAGCTAAGGCTAGCTTTTTCAAACAGAAATATGCATCCTGTTGCACAAACTCAAAAAAACGTTCTGGGACACTGTAAAGTCCATGGAGAATAAGAGCACCTCCTCCCGGCTACCCACTGCACTGAGGCTAGGAAACACTGTCACCACCGATAAATCCACTATAATTATGAATTTCAATAAGCATTTTTCTACGGCTGGCCATGCTTTCCACCCGGCGACCCCTACCCCAGTTAACTACCCGGCACCCCCCTTCAGCAACTCGCCCAAGCCTCCCCCATTTCTCCTTCACCCAAATCCAGATAGCTGATGTTCTGAAAGAGCTGCAAAATCTGGACCCCCTACAAATCACCCGGGCTAGACAATCTGGACCCTCTCTTTCTAAAATTATCCACCGCAATTGTTGCAACCCCTATTACTAGCCTGTTCAACCTCTCTTTCGTATCGTCTGAGATTCCCAAAGATTGGAAAGCTGCCGTGATCATCCCCCTCTTCAAAGGGGGAGACATTCTAGACCCAAACTGCTACAGACCTATATCTATCCTACCCTGCCTTTCTAAGGTCTTTGAAAGCCAAGTTAACAAACAAATAACCGACCGTTTCGAATCCCACCTTACCTTCTCCGCTATGCAATCTGGTTTCAGAGCTGGTCATGGGTGCACCTCAGCCACGCTCAAGGTCCTAAACGATATCATAACCGCCATCGATAAGAGACATTACTGTGCAGCCGTATTCATCGACCTGGCCAAGGCTTTTGACTCTGTCAATCACCACATTCTTATCGACAGACTAAACAGCCTTGGTTTCTCAAATGACTGCCTCGCCTGGTTCACCAACTACTTCTCTGATAGAGTTCAGTGTGTCAAATCGGAGGGCCTTTTGTCTGGACCTCTGACAGTTTCTATGGGGGTGCCACAGGGTTCAATTCTCGGGCCGACTTTCTTCTCTGTATACATCAATGATGTCGCTCTTGCTGCTGGTGATTCTCTGTTCCACCTCTACGCAGACGACATCATTCTGTATACTTCTGGCCCCTCTTTGGACACTGTGTTAACTAACCTCCAAACGAGCTTCAATGCCATACAACTCTCCTTCCGTTGCCTCCAACTGCTCTTAAATGCAAGTAAAACTAAATGCATGCTCTTCAACCGATCGCTGCCCGCACCTGCCCGCCCGTCCAGCATCACTACTCTGCGCGGTTCTGACTTAGAATATGTGGACAACTACAAATACCTTGGTGTCTGGTTAGACTGTAAACTCTCCTTCACATTAAGCAACTCCAATCCAAAATTAAGTCTAGAATCTGCTTCCTATTTCGCAACAAAGCATCCTTCACTCATGCTGCCAAACATGCCCTCGTAAAACTGACCATCCTACCGATCCTCGACTTCGGCGATGTCATTTACAAAATAGCCTCCAACACTCTACTCAACAAATTGGATGCAGTCTATCACAGTGCCATCTGTTTTGTCACCAAAGCCCCATATACTACCCACCACTGCGACCTGTACGCTCTCGTTGGCTGGCCCTCGCTTCATACTCGTCGCCAAACCCACTGGCTCCAGGTTATCTGCAAGTCTCTGCTAGGTAAAGCCCCGCCTTATCTCAGCTCACTGGTCACAATAGCAGCACCCACCCGTAGCACATGCTCCAGCAGGTATATCTCACTGGTCACCCCCAAAGCCAATTTCTGCTTTGGCTGCCTTTCCTTCCAGTTCTCTGCTGCCAATGACTGGAACGAACTGCAAAAATCACTGAAGCTGGAGACTCATATCTCCCTCACTAGCTTTAAGCACCAGCTGTCAGAGCAGCTCACAGATCACTGCACCTGTACATAGCCCATCTGTAATATAGCCCATCCAACTACCTCATCCCCATACTGTATTTATTTATTTATCTTGCTCCTTTGCACCCCAGTATCTCTACTTGCACATTCATCTTCTGCACATCAATCACTCCAGTGTTTAATTGGTATATTGTAATTACTTCGCCACCATGACCTATTTATTGCCTTACCTCCCTTATCTTACTTCATTTGTACACACTGTATATAGACTTTTTCTGCTGTATTATTGACTGTATGTTTGTTTATTCCATGTGTAACTCTGTGTTGTTGTATGTGTCAAACTGCTTTGCTTTATTCTTGGCCAGGTCGCAGTTGGAAATGAGAACTTGTTCTCTACTAGCCTACCTGGTTAAATAAAATAAAAATAAATTCCTTTTGTTATCTGAGATATATTTATATACAGCCAGATATCCACCAAATATACAAAAGTATGTGGACACCCCTTCCAATTAGTGGATTCGGCTATTTCAGCCACACCCGTTGCTGACAGGTGTATTAAATCGAGTACACAGTCATGCAATCTCCATAGAAACATTGGCAGTAGAATGGCCTTACTGAACAGCTCTGTGACTTTCAATGTGGCACCGTCATTTCAACAAGTCAGTTCGTCAAATATCTGCCCTGCTAGAGCTGCCCCGGTAAACTGTATGTGCTGTTATTGTGAAGTGGTAGGCCAGACAAGTTCACAGAATGGGACCGCCAAGTGCTGAATCGCATAGCACGTAAAAATTGTCTGTCCTCGGTTACGACACTCACTAGCACGTTCCAAACTACCTCTGGAAGCAACATCAGTACAAGAACTGTTCGTCGGGGGGTTCATTAAATGGGTTTCCATGGCCGAGTAGCCGCACGCACACAAGCCTAAGATCACCATGCGGTTGGAGTGGTGTAAAGCTCGCCTCCTTTGGACTCTGGAGCAGTGGACACGCATTTTCTGCCATGATTAATCACGCTTCACCATTTGGCAGTCCGACAAACGAATCTGGGTTTGGCGGATGCCCTGAGAACGCTACCTGCCCCAATGCATAGTGCCAACTGTAAAGTTTGGTGGAGGGGGAAAGAGGAGGAACTAAACACTTCACCTAAATCTTTAACGCTACAACATACAATGACATTCTAGACGATTTTATGCTTCCAATTTTGTGACAACAGTTTCCTGTTTCAGCATGACATTGCCCCCATGTGCAAATCGAGGTCCATACTGAAATGATTTGTCAAGATTGGTGTGGAAGAACTTGACTGGCCTGTACAGAGCCCTGACCTCAACCCCATCYAACACTTTCGGGATGAATTGGAATGCCGACTGCGAGCCAGGCCTAATCGCCCAACATCAGTGCCCGACTTCACTAATGCTCTTGTGGCTGATTGGAAGCAAGTCCCCGCAGAAATGTTCCAACATCTAGTGGAAAGCCCTCCCAGAGGAGTGGAGGCTGTTATAGCTGCAAAGGGGGGACTAACTCCATATTCATYCCCATTATTTTGGAATGAAATGTTCGACGAGCAGATGTCCACATACTTTTGGTCATATAGTGTATTTATTTGTGTTGGCTCCCGAGTAGCTCAGCTGTCTAAGGCACTGCATCTCAGTGCTAGAGGCGTCACTACAGACCTTGGTTCGATTCCAGGCTGAATCACAACTGGCCGTGATTGAAGTCCCATAGGGCTGCGCACAATTAGCCCAGCATCGTCCGGGTTTGGCCGGGGTAGGCCGTCATTGTAAATAAGAATTTGTTCTTAACTAGTTAACTAAATAAAAATATGACTGAGGCTAGATATAGACTTTATGGAGCTCTCTCTGGCATGTTTTTGGGGATTCCTCTCCACTGTTGTTGCCAGACTCTGATAGGCCTGCTGTCTGTTATGGTTGTTATGGCCAGAGCCATGGTTGTAGGCCATATCCTACCTGTCCCTGGTAGAATACGATTGAACAAGGATCTGATATCCCTGAGAAGGGTGTGGTTTACCCCAGTCTGTCAGAGTTACCTGGTAATGGCTAGTGAAGTCCACACGACAGGAGAAGAATAATAAGCAGAGACATTCTGTTTATTCTGTAGCCAACTCTCCACCTGAGAAAGATGTACAAAACCATCCCAGTCTGTTTTATAACATTCCTTCACTGTGATCAGTTTTATACACAGTCTATTATAGGGTTTTAACTAAGCTGTTTTAACCCACATTTATATAGGGTCTTATATAACACAATTGAAGAGTCTGTCTTGTTGGAGGTAGGTATATGATGGTTGGTAAGCTGACTTCAGATCAGCCAGTCTCTGGAAGCATTCACACTACTCAGCTCCTCTTAATAGACTCCATGCTCTAATACACTGTGAAAGGCAAAACAAACAACATTCTCTCTCAAGTAATGTTTATAGCAACAAGACACACAGGAGACCAGCACAACAGAGCAGAAATATACCTTTTTTATTAGCTTATGTAAGCAAAACAGAAAATAGATTAGATGTTGCATGGTTTCTCAATGATCATGTAATTGATTTGATTTGCTACCATGTCATTGTATTCCATATCAGTGGTGGTGTGTCTGACCCCTGACATCTAACCTTTMCCCCCTCACAGAGGAACCTGCTGGAGGAAGACTCCGATGAAGAGGAGGACTTCTTCCTGTGAGTAAAACATGAGTGTGTTTGACTGAATTGGCCGTCTGTTTCCTATACAGTGCTGTGTATGTGGAGCTACAGATTCTTTGTATGTTTCTTTCAGGAGGGGACCAACTGGACCCAGACTTGGAGCTGGAAGTGACAAAATCAGACAGTAAGTGTGTATGCACATGCCGTGTGTGTGTGTGTTTGGGATGGGGGGCATGAGTCTACACTCTTATATTTGCAATTATGAACGAAAGACGTAATTCCGTTTTTTGTTAATATTTGTTAATTCCCTCTGCTTTTCTGAACCATCAACAAATCTGACAATTTTTTTTAATGAGTTCTTTGGTTCATTATTTTATTGAAGAACTACATATGTTTCTGTGAAACTGCTGAACARAGTTGATTTAGATGGTTCTGGATATACTGCCTCTTAGTAGTACTGCCTCTTATTGGAACCCTCGCTGATACCAAGGTAGAGGAAATCTTTTGGGCAACAGGTGTTCTAGCGATTGGTCTGATGTCACCGCCAATGCCCATAGCACATCTGTTCTAGAATCCCAACCCCGCTGCTCTTCCGGTCTGTCTCCGGTCTGTTCAGTAAAAATACAAAAGAGTGGTGATTTCCAGACAGACCCTTGGTGCATCACACCACGTATTGCTTGACATAGTCGGTGCCCTTGAGCCGGTGCTTGGTGGAGTCAAAGACCCCGTCATCTGGAGCTCTTGGAGGACAGCTTGGCACAGACCTCGCTGTGTTTCTCCAGGCGGCTGGAATGAAAGCACCGGCCGCAGTGCTCCCATGTCTTCAGCTTGGAGCTGGCCGCACTTATCCCAAATCGATGTTTCGTCTCCACCTGAATGAAGTAATTATTCTAATTTGTTTATTAATTTGATAAATGTCAAATACATTGAGTTTCCTCAGTCATTATGAATACAACACTACACACATTTAAAATGGTCAAGAATAAAAATCACGAAGTGAACAGAAATATTTCCATTGTGGTCCTCCTCGTTATCAGATGGGCAAGCGAATGCACAGCTCAGGCACTCTAAAGGCACTTTACACACAATTAAATTGAATAAATGCATACAAAATACAGTATGTATTTCAAATAGACCTACATGTGATCACAACAATAAATGGGAAAAATAAATCCATTAAGAAAAATGTGACTTGCTTCATTCAGCTCTTGGAAAGTATTTTTGTGGCAGTGGGTAGGATTGCCTGAACGTGTGAACATTAGTTTAGTGTCTCTAGCTTGAACGGTTCAAGAGTTATTACCGTGGGAGGTTATTTTATGCGAATTTATGAAAGTTTATTTAGTTATAGTTGATAAACGTTTTAAAGAATTTGAAGTTGGGATAGCCTGAACATGTGAAAGTTAGTTTGGTTTCTCTAACTTGAACAGTTCAATATTTTACTGTTGGTGAGTTATTTTATGTACATTTCTAAAGTTATAGTTGAGTTGATAAACATTTTAAAGAATTTGATGTTTGGATAGCCTGCACATTTTAAAGTTGGTTTGGTGTCTCTAGCTTGAACAGATCAAGAGTTACTGTTGGTGAGTTATTATTTTTTATGCTAATTTATGCAAATGTATATATTTGATAAAGATTCTAAAGAATTTGAAGTTAGGATAGCCTGAATGTTTTAAAGTTGGTCTTGTTTCATAATTGGCTAAGGAGCAGGACCATTTTGAATAGCTACCTCTGTATTCCTATGGTTCTCATTCAAATCCATGTTTATTCATTTTAAATGGTTGTAGTTCAAAAGGTGTAAATACTATAAAAACTATTTTGACAAGCAATCTAAGTAGGGTCAGTCTGAACATGTCAGCGTTGGTTTGGAGTTGATAGCTTAAATGGTGAAAGAGGAGATGGGTCTAGAATTTTAGATTTCTTTACCATTCTAGTCTATGGCCCTTTTTTTTGCCATTGAAATGCATTGGAATCAATAACAATGAGCTGTTAGCTGATATTAGCTAGTTACTTTTCATCACTCAGCACCAACAAACAGTTGTAACTTTTTATTGGTAGCAGATAGGGCTGTGGCGGTCATTCATGAAATTTGTCAGACGGTTATTGTCAAGCAAAATATTGCCGGTCTCACACGTTTCGCATCTTCAGGCCTCAAAACGTAGAAGTGCCTTTGGAAGATCTGCATTTTAACAAGTCTAATAAATCAATTGTAATATAAACCATAATAATAATCCATTATTTTATGTAGGTAAAGAATCATTGTGATATGAAGACAATGTATTTCAGATGAACAGAATATGAGTTGGCCTACTGTGGCCTATGTGCCATAGGCTGTAGTCTTGTTCATTTAGCAGACAAGATACAGTGGGGCAAAAAAGTCAGGTTTCAAATGATCACTTTTACCCTCAACAAAGCCTTCATATGCGCACACGCCCATTCTGCAGCGTGTGCGCATATGAAGGCTTTGTTGAGGGTAAAAGTGATAATTTGAAACCGGTCCTATAGGCTACGCTAGATTTAGAGTTATTTAGCAACTTTAGTTGTTAATCATACAAACCTTATATGTTTTGATTTCAAAGACATTCTATGGGCTGCATGATTCAACTATAGGCTGTTGATGATTTCAGAAAGTCGCAAAAAAAAAGCTTATGCTCTGTTCCTTGCATCAGGCTGCACACACTGTTCTCTCATCAAGTGACCATATCACCCGTCAGACTATTCTTAATATTGTCTTCACTAATATGTTAAATTAGTTTAGGTTTAGAATGGCCCATTATCAAATGGGCAGGGGGAAAAAATACATGTCAAATGCTTATGCAGTCGAATAGCGAATGGACGCTGCTTTCCCATCTGTTTGTTAGGGTAGGCTACTCCGGGTATTTCACTCCATGCAGCAACCATTGTTTGAGGAGCATGCAACCTCTCACTGCACGACAGGTGATATTCCGACAAAAACTCTGTATGCCATGGGCTCCCCAACCTTGTTCCTGCAGCTACCACTTGCTTAATTTGGGAAACAAAGTGAAATCTGTCGGGAACGTCGAAAGTAACATGTTTTCACAATGAAACATATTTCATTTAACTGTTGACAGCTACTCTCTCTGCTTGCTTGAGAAAGTAATGAAGGAGAAAGGGGAGGAGATGGAAAAGCACGGTGGTGATATATTCTGCAGCTAACGGTAGCCAAATGTGTCCCCCTATTAATTATAAAATTATTTTAAAAAGTCCTATTACTAGGCCATTCAAAATCAAATACAAATTCACTATTGTAGGCTAACTCTGTAAGCCACCCTGCATAATCAATGAACCAACAGCATCACCTAGGCCTGCCTATACGTTCTCTTTCAACGCATGAATAGAAACTTTGAAGTGTAGCATAAGGTAACCAGTTTATCTAGTATTCATAATAATACAGTCCACACTCAAAGGTGATTACTAGAATTTGAATAATTTTGGAGTATAGGCTAGACCAATTAAACATATTAAATCAGTTTTAAAAATATATATATTTTTCTGTGCTGCATAATATGCATAGGCTATGTGTTGTATAAGGAATCATGCACAATGCATCATTTTAATATTTTTTTCAGTCTTGGGCTCATATATAGGTCTATGTGTATGTATAAGCTCTAATATGTGTATGGGTGTCTTGAATTAACCATTACCTTTTGAAAGCGCTGTCTATTTCGTTGTTAGGCTTTGAAACAACATCCACAATGTTCATGTTTTCCACTGTTTCAATCTGTTGAACTTCTTTCTTCAAATTGATCAATTACAGTGAGGTGAGTTTTAAAAGCACGATACTGTTTTGATAAGTGTTTGATGTGATTTTCCATTGCATTGATGTCAGTGTTTTAGAAGGACAATAGAGCCCTGAGTACCAGGCCATTAGCGAGTTGGATACTACCAACACATGTCCTGAGTGCATAAGAGGAGATTACGGTGAATGGTCACGTGGAGCCCTAGTATCAGATAATTCTGTTCTGATTCTGGTTTTGAATAGCAGAGAAGTAGACCAAGATGTCACACACTTAATATTTTGTCTAAAGTGCTGTGAAAGTGGGCAAAAATGTTAGTTGTTTGTAAAAAGTTAGAGAACATTGTTTGCTGCCTCAATGACTCAATATTTTAAACAAAAATGGGAGGCTATAACTAAGGCTGGGAATGTCAATACAATCAAACTAGCAAGCGCAATGATCACAGGTCAGTCATAACGTGTTTAATAGGCTACGTGTCAAACACAAGGCCCGCGGACCGAATAGGACAAACAAGCGAGTATAAATGAGTCATCTACTAGTTACAGCCTGATGTGCTCGCATGGGTGAATTCAGCTGCACTGCTTTCATGTGTCAGATTTACAGCGTACAGCGGAGGGAAAGTGTACAGACACATGCCACAGTCCTAGTTTGGCCACTAAAATGTCGCAGTCTGGCTTTGGTTTTTAAAGCTTGACAATGAATAACCATAAACTAAACCTGCAACAAAACACCATACAGCAATGCTGCATTCAACTGCACTGTTGAATGCAAATGTTTAAATGTTACAACAACCTACGTTTTTGTTATTTAGAGTTATTAAATACTTTTTGATTTGGGTTGCAGCATATTATGCAGATCTGCAAGTATAGCAGCAAAGGCTGGACAAATATGATTTCTCTGTTTTTGTTTTAATATGTTAATGCTATATATAGCATCCTTATATACATAAGTGGACATTATACAGGGACATAGCAGCCAAGTCCCCATTCAGTTGTGGGTTGGGACAAGCATGCATTGGCAGGCAAGCTGCAGAAGGACGAGCAGGCTACTATTCCCCATCGTGGCTCTCATTCAGGCAAATGAGAAATAAGTGCACTCAGGGTATCCGGAAGGCCAAAGTTAGTTACTTTAAGGAACAGTACTCTCTCTCTGGGTCTAGCCCCAAGAAGTTCTGAAAAATGGTGAAGACCTGGAGAATAAACCCTTCTCCTCACAGCTGCCCATGTCCCTTACTGTTTGTGATGTGGTTGTTACTGGCTGAGCTCTTTAATCACCACAACACAATGTCAGGATTCCTATTTGACTCAGCCATGCCTCCTTGCCTGTCCAACACTTCCTAATCCCTCAGCCCTTCTAATGCAACTATCTCTGATGCTCCTCCCTCTTTTTCCCCTGCCCCGCTACACGGTTTCTCCCTGCAGGCAGTCACTGAGTCTAAGGTGCTATAAGAATTCCTTAAACTTGTCCCCCCAAAAATATCTGGGTCAGATGGTTTACATCCTTTCTTCTATAAGGTTGCAGCCTCTATCATCCCCGAGCCTATCTCTCACCTTTATAACCTGTCTCTGGGGAGGTTCCCAGTGCTTGGAAGGCAGCCACGGTGCATCCTATATTTAAAGGGGGAGAGCAAGCTGATCCTAACTGTTATAGGCCAATTTCTATCTTGCCCTGTTTATCTTAGTGGGAAAATATGTCAATAATCAACTGACTGGCTTGCTTGATGTCCAGTGTTTTCTCTGGTATGCTATCTGGTGTCTGCTCAGTTTATGGATGTGTCACTGCAACCATAAGTCCTCTGATGTCACCATTGCCCTTGATTCTAAGCAATGTTGTGCTCCTATTTTTATTGACTTGGCCAAAGCTTTTGATACAGTACACCATTCTATTCTTGTGGATCAGCTAAGGAAAATTGGTGTCTCTGAGGGGTCTTTGGCCTGGTTACCCAACTACCTCTCTTAAAGAGTGCAGTGTGTAAAGTAAGAACATCTGCTATCTCGGGCACTGGTTGTCAGCAAGGGAGTACCTGAAGGCTCGATACTAGGCTCCACGCTCCTATCAATTTACATCAACAACATAGCTAAGGCAGCAGGAAGCTCTCTCATCCATTTATATGCAGATGATAGTCTTAAACTCAGCTGGCTCCTCCCCGGATTTTGTGTTAAACGCTCTAAAACAAAGCTTTCTTAGTGTCCAACAAGCTTTCCAACAAGCTTTGTGATTAACACCTCTGAGGGTTTAGAGCTTGAGGAAGTTACCTCATACAAGTACTTGGGAATATGGCTAGACAGTACACTGTCCTTCTCAGCACATCTCCAAGCTACAGGCTAAGGTTAAATCTAGACTTCGTTTCCTCTATCGAAATCACTTTTTTTTTAACCTTGTTTTCTACCCAATTTCGTGGTATCCAATTGGTAGTTAGTCTTGTCTCATTGCTGCAACTCCCGTATTGACTCGGGAGAGGCAAAGGTCGAGAGCCGTGCATCCTCCAAAACCCAACCAAGCCGCACTGCTTCTTGACACAATGCCCACTTAACCCGGTAGCCAGCCGCACCAATGTGTCAGAGGAAACACCGTGCACCTGGCGACCGTGTCAGCGTGCACTGCGCCCGGCCTGCAACAGGAGTCGCTAGTCCGCGATGGGACAAGGACATCACTGCCGGCCAAACTCTCCCCTAACCCGGACAAAGCTGGGCCAATTGGGTTTCCCGGTTGTGGCTGGCTGCGACAGAGCCTGGACTCGAACCCATAATCTCTAGTGGCGCAGTGCCTTAGACCACTGCGCCACTCGGGAGACCTCGCTCCTCTTTCACCCCAGCTGCCAAACTAACCCTGATTCAGATGACCATCCTACCCATGCTAGATTACGGAGACGTAATTTATAGATCAGCAGGTAAGGGTGCTCTCAACCGGCTATATGTTCTTTACCATTCGGCCATCAGATTTGCCACCAATGCTCCTTATAGGACACATCACTGCATTCTATACTCCTCTGTAAACTGGTCATCTAAGTATACCTGACGCAACACCCACTGGTTGATGCTTATTTATAAAAATCCTCTTAGGCCGCACTCCCCCCATCTGAGATAACTACTGCAACCCTCATCCTCCACATTCTCATCCTCCACAACACCCATTCTGCCAGTCACATTCTGTTAAAGGTCTCCGAAGCGCACACATCACTGGGTTGCTCCTCTTTTCATTTAGCTGCAGCTAGCGACTGGAACAAGCTGCAAAAAACACTCAAACTCGATAGTTTTACATTCAAAGACTCATCATGGACACTGTTACTGACACTTGTGGCTGCTTCACGTGCTGTATTGTCTCTACCTTGCCCTTTGTGCTGTTGTCTATGCCTAACAATATTTGTACAATGTTTATGCGGTTACCATGTTTAGCTGCTACCATGTTGTTGTGTCGCTACCATGCTGTGTTGTTGTCTTAAGTCTCCCTTTATGTAGTGTTGTGGTGTCTCGTCATGTGTGTTCTGTCCTACATTTGTATTTTTAATCCTGTCGTGGAAAATCATCTCAGAAATATAACACTTACAAGAACTTTGTGAATTCAAATATGCTTTTTAATACAAAGTATATCAAAGCCGGAATGTCCCGCGGAACACACKCCGCTTCCCAYCCCCGGRTCCAACATTTATACARAAATAGCATATGGGTCCACCCCATATGCAAATAAGCATACTTCCCCTAATTCTTCCTGCCATCATTATCTTTTTAGTTCAGGCTTCCTGCTTGTTCACGCCTACTAACGSCCATTATCTGCTTTCAGTTAAATTATAATAGTGGCCAGACCCGTGCTTGTCTTAAAAATAATATATGTCCATCTATCCTATAGGCCTATGACTCAACCCTGTATTTAARTCAATGCCCCAGCATGTTCTCTGGTATGTCCTTATTGGAATTGGCAGACTCTATGTCTCTTCTTATCATTAGTGTCCAGTTGCCTTAGGCATATTTCTCTGGTATGTGTGCTTTTAGTGGAATGTGTAGACAATAAGTCTAGTGTGTCCAATTGTTTTAGGTGCCCATGTGTCTGGTCAGTCTGTCAGCACAATGGAGAAAATAAGAGGGCCAGAACGTCCCTTAGTATATCTCCATTACCACAGTCTCATGATCAACGTGAACATGTGGTTCGTTACTTTAATGTTCAGCTGTCTTATGTCTTTATATGTTATCCATGTGTCTTATGTTACTACTACAATCCCAGCCCCATCCCCGCAGGAGGCCTTTTGCCTCTTGGTAAGCCGTTAAGAATTTGTTCTTAAATGACTTGCCTAGTTAAATAAAAGTAAAAAAATGTATAGGTCCAGAGAATAGGGTGTTTGTGTGTGTGTGTGTGTGTGTGTGTGTGTGTGTGCATCAGTGGAGGCTGCAGATGGGAGGAGGATGGCTCATAATAATGGCTGGACTGGAGTATGATGGCTGGTGTGGAGTGAATGGAATGGTATCAAGCACATACAGAGTAAGATGGCACCGACAGATACGGCAGTTCTGCTTCTAGCTCCTAAGCAACTTTGGAGTATCTTTTTTTTTGTGTGTGTTATTTCTTACATTATTAGCCCAGAAAATGTTTTGTGTTATTACATACAGCCGGAATGAACTTTTGGATATCAGAGTGCCGGTAACTCACCAGCATTATGACCAGGAATACTACTTTCCCGAATTGAATCCTTTGTACCCCCCAGGGCAATTGAACTTATTCCAGAGGCTGCTCCAAAACACAGCCGGCGGAGAAGAGGCATTCAGAGTGGACTTCTAGTCCGAATCAGGAGGCATGCACACCATCCACCGCTTCTGAGTATATTTCTCGCTAATGTTCAGTGTCTGGATAATAAGGTAGACAAGCACAGGGCGAGGATCTCCTTCCAGAGAGACATCAGGGATTGTAACATAATGTGTTTCACGGAAACGTGGTACTCTCGGGACATACTGTCCACGTCCATACAGTCAGCTGGGTTCTCAGTACATCGCACAGACAGGAATAAAGAACTCTCCGGGAAGAAGAAAGGCGGGGTGAATCTTTCATGATTAACTCCTCATGGTGTGATTGTGATAACCTATAGAAACTCGAGTCCTTTTGTTCACCCAATCTCTAGAATACCTCACAATCAAATGTAGACCGTATTACCTCCCAATCGAATTGTCTTTGGTTATAGTCACAGCCGTGTATATTCCCCCTCACGCTGATACCACGACGGCCCTTGTTAGCAGTTGATGTTATTCTTCAATATCACAGACCCCAAAGCAAATCAGGGAGAGAAATTCAAAGATTTAGAGTAACTGTAGTGATGCCACAACACTGCGATGCAGTGCCTTAGACCGCTGCGCGACTCGGGAGGCCTAGAAACATATTCTATTCTTATTTACAATAAAAGTTACTAAATTAGTTCTCCAAAGCGCCAAATTTATTCAAAGAGAACAAATCATAGTTGTTATGCTGGGAAGTAGATGGTAGATGTTTATTTTTCCCTGTCCTTAATGTTTCTCCACTGAACAAAGAGACAGGATGTCGTTTATACCCCAACCCTAGCCTGTGGTTGATCAATTAGAATTCCTTGTAGTAAAATTGGGCCAATGGCCAAATAACAAGTACCCCTTTTAGGCTCAATGTATAGACAATTTGGACCAATGAGAACTTGCCACATGTAGCTTTAAGTCCAGGATTGAAATTCCTCCCGTGTCCCTGACCCATTCATCTTCAAAGAAACAACTATTTCCATTGATCGTTAATTCCCTCTTGTCCTCTGCGTTGCGTATTTATCTTTGAATATTCTTACACCCTCAAAGAACTACACTGGACTTTATGCAAACTGTAAACCACATATCCTGAGGCCGCATTTATTGACTTTGGGGATTTTAAGAAAGCAAATTTGAGGAAAAAGCTACCGAAGTTCTACCAACACATTGACTGTGGTGCTCGCGCTGGAAAAACATTGGACCACTGCTACTCAACTTTTTGAAATGCCTACAAGGCTCTCCCCCGCTCTCCCTTCGGCAAATCTGATCACGACTCCATTTTGCTCCTCCCTTCATATAGGCAGAATTCAAACAGGAAGTATCCGTGCTAAGGTCTATTTGACGCTGGTCTGACCAATCGGAATCCATGCTTCAAGATTATTTTGATCACGTGGACTGGGATATGTTCCGGGTAGCCTCTAAGAATAACATTGACGAATACACGGATACAGTGACTGAGTTCATCAGGATGTGTATAGGAGATGTTGTACCCATTGTGACTATTAAATCTACCCTACCCGAAACTGTGGATAGATGGCAGCATTCGCACAAAACTGAAAGCGTGAACCACCTCATTTAACAATGGCAAGGTGATGGCCAAATARGAACAGTGTAGGTATTCCCTCTGTAAGGCAATCAAACAGGCAAAACGTCAGTACAGAGACGAAGTGGAGTCGCATTCCATGGCTTAGGCACGCAACGTATGTGGCAGGGTCTACAGACAATCATAGACTACAAAGGGAAAACAAAACCAGCCATTATGCGGACACCGACTTCATGCTTCTGGACAAGCTTAACACCATCTTCGCCTGCTTTGAGGATAACACAGTGCCACCAACACGGCCTGCGACCAAGCACTGTGGGCTCTCCTTCTCCGCGGCCGACGTGAGTAAGACAGTTTAAGCGTGTTAACCCTCGCAAGGCTGTCGGCCCAGACGGCATCCCTAGCCGCGTCCTCAGAGCATGTGGAGTCCAGCTGGCTGGAGTGTTTACGGACATATTCAATCTCTCCCTATCCCAGTCTGCTGTCCCCACTTGCTTCAAGATGTCCACCATTGTTCCTGTATCCAAGAAAGCAAAGGTAACTGAACTAAATGACTATCTCCCCGTAGCACTCACTTCTGTCATCATGAAGTGCTTTGAGAGACTAGTCAAGAATCGTATCACGTCTACCGTACCTGACACCCTAGACCCACTTCAATTTGCCTACCGCCCCAATAGATCCACAGGCGATGCAATCGCCATCACACTGCCCTATCCCATCTGGACAAGAGGAATACCTATGTAAGAATTCTGTTCATTGACTATAGCTCAGCATTCAACACCATAGTACCTACCCTCCAAGCTCATCATTAAGCTCGGGGCCCTGAGTCTGAACCCTGCCCTGTGCAACTGGGTCCTGGTCTTCCTGACGGTCCGCTCCCAGGTGGTAAAGGTAGGAAACGACACCTCCGCTACGCTGATCCTCAACACAGGGGCCCCACAAGGGGTGTGCTCAGCCCCCTCCTGTACTCCCTGTTCATCCATGACTGCTTGGCAACGCACACCTCCAACTTAATCATCAAGTTTGCAGACAACAGTAATAGGTCTTTTTTACCAACTATGACGAGACAGCCTACAGGGAGGAGGTGAGGGCCCTGGGAGAGTGGTGCCAGGAAAAATAACCTCTCACTCAACGTCAACAAAACAAAGGAGCTGATCGTGGACTTCAGGAAACAGCAGAGGGAGCACGCCCCTATCCACATCGGTGGGACCGTAGTGGAGGTGGAAAGCTTCAAGTTCCTCTGCGTACAGATCACTGACAATCTGAAATGGTCCACCCACACACACAGTGTTGTGAAGGCGCAACAGCACCTCATCAACCTCAGGAAGCTGAAGAAATTTGGCTTGGCCCATAAAACCCTCACAAACCTTTACAGATGCACAATTGAGAGCATCCTTTTGGACCACCTGGTACGGAAACTGCACCGCCCACAACCGCAAGGCTCTCCAGATTCTGGTGCGGTCTGCACAACGCATCACCAGGGACAAACTACCTGCCCTCCAGGACACCTACAGCACCCGATTTCACAGGAAGGCCAAAAAGATCATCAAGGACAACAACCACCCGAGCCACTGCCTGTTCACCCCATTATCATCCAGAAGGCGAGGTCAGTACAGGTGCATTAAAGCTGGGACCGAGACTGAAAAACAGCTTCTATGTCAAGGCCATCAGACTGTTAAACAGCCATCACTAGCTGGCTTCCACCAGGTTACGCAACCCTGCACCTTAGAGGCTGCGGCCCTGTATTCATTGACTTGGAATCACTGGCCACTTTAATAATGGAACATTAGTCACTTTTTAAATAATGTTTACATACTGCTTTACTCATCTCGTATATACTGTATTCTATTCTACTGTATTTTAGTCAATGCCACTCCGACATTGCTCAAATTAATTTCATAATTTTTATTTTAGATTTGTGTATATTGTTGTGAATTGTTAGATACTACTGTACTGTTGGAGCTAGGAACACAAGCATTTCGCTACACCCGCAATAACATCTGCTAAGTATGTATATGTGACCAATAAGACTTGATTTGATTTTGATTTGATACAGTTAAAATAAAATGTTTGATTCCATTCCGGCAGTTATGAGCCATCCTCCCCCCCAGCAGACTCCACTGGTGTGCATTTATTTGAATGTCCCTGTGTGTGTGTGGTTTTGTGACTGTGTCAGTAAGAACACCTGTACCAGCTAACTCCTCCACCTTCAACACTGTTCACATGTTATTTCTGTGTGTTGACATTCATGTTTGTTTCTCTCCCCAGAGTGCAGTCGCAGGTTGATGAGGTCATCGATGTGATGCAAGAGAACATCTCCAAGGTGATCGACAGGGGAGAGCGACTTGAAGACCTGCAGGACAAGTCAGGTGAGACACAAGTCCTATTCAGATCAAGTTAATATCTATAAAATGATATGTACAGAATCTGAGACTAACATAAAAACACGGTAGACTCCTGTCTTACATAAACAGTTCAGATAGGAAGGGAAAGAGACTGTATATGTGATCCTATGAGTGTACCCTGCCAGAAGTCTGTACAAGCAAGAGAACATTCCTGTTGAAGATGACCTGGATTTCTGACAGGTCCATTAGTCATCCTCTACAGGAGCTAATTTCCCACTGAGAATTCCACTCAGTCACTCCGGAATGGGAATGTGGGGGGAGATATGACAAGGCTAACTCTCACTCTTGACTGCTCTTATTTGGTTATCATGGATCAGACCTAGAGGTCGACCGATTAATCGGCATTGGCCGATTTAATTAGGGACGATTTCAAGTTTTCATAACAATCGGTAATCAGCCTTTTTGGACGCCGATTACATTGCAATCCACGAGGAGACTGCGTGGCAGGCTGACCACCTGTTACACGAGTGCAGTGTCAAAAGGACCTGGTGGCTGCAAGGAACCAAGGTAAGTTGCTAGCTAGCATTAAACTTATCTTATAATAAACAATCAATCTTAACATAATCATTAATTAACTCCACATGGTTGATGATATTACTAGGTTAACTAGCTTGTCCTGTATTGCATATAATCAAAGCGGGTCCTGTTAATTTATCATCGAATCACAGTTTACTTCAACTTCACTAAAAAGAGTGATGAGTTAACAAAAGCGCATTCGTGAAAAAAGCACAATCGTTGCACAAATGTACCGAGCCATAAACATCAATGCCTTCCTTAAAATCAATACACAGAAGTAGATATATATTTTTAAACCTGCATATTTAGTTTAAGGAAATGCATGTTAGCAGGCAATATTAATTAGGGAAATTGTGTCACTTCTCTTGCGTTCAGTGCAAGCAGAGTCAGGGTATATGCAGAAGTTTTGGCAGCCTGGCTCATTGCGAACTGTGTGAAGACCGGAATTAATTTGCCAGAATTTTACATAATTATGACATAACATTGAAGGTTGTGCAATGAAACAGCAATATTTAGACTTAGGGTTGCCAGCCGTTTGATAAAATACGTAACGGTTCTGTATTTCACTGAAAGAATAAACGTTTTGTTTTCGAAATGAAATGATTTTACCATTATTAATGACCAAAGGCTCATATTTCTGTGTGTTTATTATAATTAAGTCTATGATTTGATAGAGCAGTCTGACTGAGCGGTGGTAGGCACCAGCAGGCTCGTAAGCATTCATTCAAACAGCACTTTACTGCATTTGCCAGCAGCTCTTAGCAATGCTTGAAGCACAGCGCTGTTTATGACTTCAAGCCTATCAACTCCCGAGATTAGGCTGGCAATACTAAAGTYSCTATWAGAACATCCAAATAGTTCAAGGTATATGAAATACAAATGGTATAGAGAGAAATAGTCCTATAATAACTACAACCTAAAACTTCTTAACTGGGAATATTGAAGACTCATGTAAAAGGAACCACCACATGATCATATGTTCTCATGTTCTGAGCAAGGAACTTAAATGTTAGCTTTTTTACATGGCACATATTGCACTTTTACTTCTCCAACACTTATTGTTTTTGCATTATTTAAACCAAATTGGCCATGTTTCATTATTTGAGACTAAATTGATTTTATTTATGTATTATATTAAGTTAAAATAAGTGTTCATTCAGTATTGTTGTAATTGTCATTATTGCAAATATATATATATATATAGATATAGAAAAATCGGCCGATTTTAATCGGTATTGGCTTTTTTTGGTCCTCCAATAATCGGTCGACCTCTAATCAGAGCCAAATGTGGCGATGACATACAGAACACGCACACAAAATGCAAGGCTTAGACGTGCAGGTGTGGCAACTGTAAAATAAGTTTTATTTTACCTTTATTTAACTAGGCAAGTCAGTTAAAGAACAAATTCTTATTTTCAATGACGGCCTTGGAACAGTGGGTTAACTGCCTTGTTCGGGGCAGAACGACAGATTTTTACCTTGTCTGCTCGGGGATTCGAATTTGCTAACTTTCGGTTACTAGTCCAACGCTCTAACCACTAGGCTACCTGCCGCCCCAAGTAAATGGAGTCTAGTCTGTACTGTTGTAATAATGATTAGAGTAGTCCCGGGTGGCGCAGTGGTCTAAGGCTGTGGCTGTGCCACCAGAGATTCTGGGTTCGAGCCCAGGCTCTGTTGCAGCCGGCCGCAACCGGGAGGTCCATGGGACGACGCACAATTGGCCCAGCGTCGTCCGGGTTAGGGAGGGTTTGGCCAGCAGGAATATCCTTGGCTCATCGCGCACTAGCGACTCCTGTGGCGGGCCGGGTGTAGTGCACGTTGACCAGGTCGGTGTTTCCTCCGACACATTGGTGCGGCTGGCTTCCGGGTTGGATGTGCGTTGTGTCAAGAAGCAGTGCGGCTAGGTTGGGTTGTGTTTCGGAGGACGCATGGCTCTCGACCTTTGCCTCTCCCGAGTCCGTACGGGAGTTGCAGCGATGAGACAAGACTGTAACTACTACCAATTGGATACCACAAAATTGGGGAGAAAAAGGGGGTATTTTTTTTTGTTGTTGATTAGAACTAATTAGTAAGGATGTTTTTCATCTGGAGCAGTAAGGAGCTGTTAGAGGATGTAGGAAACTGAACACATCCAGGTGTGCAAGCCATCGGAGGAATTCCGGAACATATTCCAGTCAGTGCTAGCAAAACAGTCCTGTAGCTTAGCATCTGCTTCATCTGACCTCTTTTTACAACATTAACAATGTCTACACTGTATTTCTGATCAATTCAATGTTATTTTAATGGGGAAAAATGTATGTGTGTATATTTATTTAACGTTTATTTAACTAGGCAAGTCAGTTAAGAACAAATTCTTATTTACAATGACGGCCTACACCAGCCTAACCCGGACAACGCTGGGCCAATTGTGCACCGCCCTATGGGACTCCCGATTACGGCCGGTTGTGATACAGCCTGGAATTGAACCAAGGTCTGTAGTGACACACCTAGCACTGAGAAGCAGTGCCTTAGACCGCTGCGCCACTCGGATGCCCTCGTGGCAGGGCTTGCAAACTATTACGGACTACAAAGGGAAGCACAGCCGCGAGCTGCCCAGTGACACTACCAGACGAGCTAAATAACTTCTATGCTCGCTCCGAGGCAAGTAACACTGAAGCATGCATGAGAGCATCAGCTGTTCCTGATGACTGTGATCATGCTCTCCGCAGCCGATGTGAGTAAGACCTTTTAAACAGGTCAACATTCACAAGGCCGCAGTGACAGGCGGATTACCAGGACGTGTACTCCGAGCATGCGCTGACCAACTGYCAAGTGTCTTCACTGACATTTTTCAACCTTTCCCTGACCGAGTCTGTAATACCAACATGTTTCAAGCAGACCACCATAGTCCTTGTGCCCAAGAACACTAAGATAACCTGTCTAAATGACTACCGACCCATAGCTGGTCATGGCTCACATCAACACCATTATCCCAGAAACCCTAGACCCACTCCAATTTACATACTGCCCCAACAGATCCACAGATGATGTATTCTCTATTGCACTCCACACTGCCCTTTCCCACCTGGACAAAAGGAACACCTACGTGAGAATGCTATTCATTGACTACAGCTCAGTGTTCAACACTGTAGTGCAACTCCAACACCATCATTAAGTTTGCCGACGACACAACAGTGGTAGACCTGATCACTGGCAACGATGAGACAGCCTATAGGGTGGAGGTCAGATACCTGGCAGTGTGGTACTCTCCCTCAACGTGATCAAGACAAAGGAGATAATTGTGGACTACAGAAAAAGGAGGACTGAGCACGCCCCCAGTCTCATCGACAGAGCTGCAGTGGAGCAGGTTGAGAGCTTCAAGTTCCTTGGTGTCCACATCACCAATACACTATCATGATCCAAACACACCAAGACAGTCGGGAAGAGGGCACGACAACGCCTATTCCCTCTCAGGAGACTGAAAAGATTTGGCAAACGGTTTTACAGCTGCACCATCGAGAGAATCCTGACTGCTTGCATCCCCGCCTGGTATGGCAACTGCTCGGCCTCCGACCACAGGGCACTACAGCGGGTAGTGCTAAAGGCCCAGTACATCACTGAGGCCAAGCCTCCTGCCATCCAGGACCTCTATACCATTGCCAATGGCTCCAGCCACCCTAGTCATACACTGTTCTCTCTGCTATCGCACGGCAAGCGGTACTGGAGCGTCAAGTCTAGGTCAAAAAGGCTTCTTAACAGCTTCTACCCCCAAGCCATAAGATTCTTGAACAGTTAATGAAATGGCTACCTGGGCTATTTGCATTGTCCCGACCTCCCCATTTTTACGCTGCTGCTACTCTCTCTGTTTATTATCTATGCATAGTCACTTTACCTCTACCTACATGTACATATTACCTCGACTAACCGGTGCCCCCGCACATTGACTCTGTACCGGAACCCCCTGTATATAGCCTTGCTACTGTTATTTTATTGTTGCTCCTTAATAATTATTTGTTAATTTCTGTGTATTCTTTTTTCTTATTTTTTTTCTTAACTGCACTGTAAGTTAAGGGCTTGTATGTAAGCATTTGACTGTCAGGTCTACACCTGTTGTATTTGGCGCATGTGACAAATACAATTTGATTTTTAGATGGTGCATGATTACAATGTGCTTATTATCCCTTTCTGTAGGTGTCTGCTAGTTATTGGCTGGAGCAAGTTCAGCTCTGTTAACAAGCACAGGAGATGACATGAGAGGAGAGGTGTTCACCATGAGAACAGAAGATCTCTGCATGCTCAGTTCAGCAGCTTTCATGTCCCTACCAACACACAGAATGTCAAACAACTGTCTGACTCCAAACAGAGAGATCAAATCAAACTTTATTTATATATGTAGACATGGAGAGGCAGAAGGAACAAGTTGTGTGTTTTGCTTTGGCAACATGAGGTTGTCCCTGTCATACCAGAGTATGAGGTGAGGTAGTTCTTAGTCATAGAAACAGAATACAACACAGACAGCTCCTATCACATGCTGTTAACATGTTTCTGTTTTCTTCTATGTGTCTCCCTGTCCCCCTCTTCCCTGTCTGTCCCCATCTTCTCTCCGTGCACGTGTGTCCTTTGGTCATATGACCTTCCAGAGAGCCTATCAGACAACGCTTCAGCCTTTAGCAGCAGAGCCAAGCAGCTGCACAGGAGGATGTGGTGGAGAGATATGAAGGTGAGTCAACGTGTGTGTCCGTGTATGTATCCATGTCTTTGTGTAATGCTTGTTTCTGTCTTCTACAGATGAAGGCCATCATAGCTCTGGTGGTGGTCGTTCTGCTGCTTATCATCATCAGTGAGTATCAGCCTGAACAACACATATTGTATTAATCAAGAATATTATCACACTGATTCAACGTATAGCACTGAATACACACTTAACTATCTCTCTCTTTCTCTCTCAGTTCCAGTGGTATTGCGGTATCGCTAGTGTCGCCAGGAGGAGGAAGAATATCTCCTCCTCCTCTTCCTCTCATTATCCTGTACACAGTCCTCCACATCAGCCAGGGGGCACCACCCAGCCTCCCAGACCCCTGCTGTGCCAGCCTGTGTGGCTCTGGGTAGAAGTTGCTCCTAACTACAGATCTAGGATCAGCTCACCCTCTCCCAATGCTAACCTTTACCGTTAGGTCAGTTTTGTGTTTTCAATCCTAAGGTCAGTGTGTACTAGAGACCACTTCATCCTACTCTGTGAGTCCGGATCAAGGGTGACATAGGTAGCATTACGTTGGCGTTACATAGGGGTTGGGTTTGCTTTGCAAATAACACCTTATTTAGGGAAAAGGTTGTCATTTGACATGCTGCCTGTGTCTCAGCCCCCTCATCAAACTTAAGGAGAACTCCATTCAATACATAATACATATCAGCTAGTCCAGTGGTCACCAAACTTTTCTGAGTCAAGATCTCTTTTACAGTCAAAAAGCAAGCCGAGATCTACCACTTAGATTTTTTTACATTACTTAAAAAATGTAACATTAACTCAATAGTTCTGTAGGAATGAGGTTTGTGCAGTAGGCCTAATACATTATCACAGCATATTGGCTATATGCCTGGACTGCCAATATTGTTCTTCTCAGACTATATTATATTTCAAAACTCGAGCTTTGATAACAAAATAGACCAGTTGATGTAGTACTTGCGAGGCACAGCTAGGGCTGTGGCGGTCACGACATTTCGTCAGCCGGTGATTGTCAAGCAAATAACCTCATGGTAATTGACCGTGAATTAACATAAACACATTTAGCATCTCCTGGCTTCCACACACAGCCTACAAGCCATTTAAAATGTCTAATAAATCCATTATTTATTTTAGACAGATCTAAAGAAGCATGATAGGAAGAAAATGTATTATATTTCAGAATAAAAGAATAGCATACACCTGATGTGCCAAATGGCTGTTGGCTACACTAGTTCATTTAGCAGACAAGATTCGATTATAATTCCGTGGTGGTATATTATTTTATAGTATGAAGAATACAATTTAACAAAACTGAATGAAATTATAAATATTTTCTCCAAATGATTTGAGGGAGTGCGCACATGCGGCTGTTCTGTGTTGAGTGGTTAATAAAGAAATAGGTACTCCTATATGCTTAATTTAGAGTTATTAATGTAACTTGTTCTACAAACATTGGGCTGGCTATATGTTTAGATTTTTAATACATTGTAAGGCTGCGTGATGCAACTTTTTAAAGTTCTGCTTTGTTTTTTGCACAGGCTYAACACAGTGTCTCATTCACAATTTGACAAGCAATTTGACATTGCCTAGACATGGCGGCATCCCCTTTGTGGCCGTAATGCATCCTATAAAAATCCATGCCTTTTGCGGCCCGGAGTGCTGCATTGTGCCCTTCCCCCTGAGTGTGCTGCGCAATCCGAAGCGTCTCTCACTCACACGGCTCTGACACATCAGGGACGCAGTTGTGCGTGTCCTTATCCAATTACAAGGCGCATATTGAAGATATTGGAAGAACTGGCCACATTTACTTTTCATCAGCCAACAAGATGAGTAAGCCTAACGAACAGCAAAAGTACTAGCATATGTCAATGTACTATCCCCCATAGTACAAAAGCCGACCTATTCTGTGCGAGAAATGAATATTCCTAACATAGTCTGGGACAGTTGTGGGATGCGATAGAGCCCAAATTAATATAACCACTAACATCAAAAAAAACTTTTGATGCAATGTGGCTGATGCAACAGATCAGAACATATAGCTTAAAATGTTAAAAATCTATTAGGCTATTTTTTTCACATTATAACCGCAGCAATGCGCACATGGTAGTAGGCAATAAGCGCAAATGTTCCATTAGCGGAAAACAACATTAGTAAAAGTGACTGCAAATGCAAATATGCATGTAATGCTTTTACTATAAAGGTGCATTTTAATGTGAAAATTAACTTCCCCAAAGTTACCCTTGTCACCCTTGTAAAGGTGATTAATGTGTTTAATTTTAAGTTATTTGACCACTTTAGTTGTGATACAAACCTTATTAAAACATATAGGCCTATGGGCTAGGCTACATGAGGTGTGCGAATATGATTCGAACAAGTCGCAAAAAAAAAAGTAATTGTTTCTTATGCTGGGCATCATTCACAAGTGATAATATATAATTCACACGTGATAAGCTAATATTGTCACCCATCAGACTATTCTTGATTTAATCTTGTCTTTACATATACTAAATAATATATGTGACATTTGTTTTGATTTAGAATGGACCATTATCATGCACCTGTATTGAAACGGGGCAGCAGGAAAAAATACATGTCATCTCACGCAATTGCATTGCCTATAGAAATGTTGTGCAACATGAGCTCATGGGCTCTCATGATGTGTTTGATTAGGTCTTCGAATATATTTGCATTGATGTCAGAGTGATT
The DNA here is from genome assembly GCF_002910315.2 of Salvelinus sp. IW2-2015. Taxonomy (NCBI): domain Eukaryota; kingdom Metazoa; phylum Chordata; class Actinopteri; order Salmoniformes; family Salmonidae; genus Salvelinus; species Salvelinus sp. IW2-2015. Next base: position 23,724,215 of record NC_036856.1, read on the forward strand.
AGAGGGACAATAGAGTGCTGAGTAGTTAGCAAGTTTGGTAGGCTACTAATGACCAGCAGCAGCATCAGAGCTTGGAGAAGCCTAATTACCGTGACCACGGTGTGGCGGTAATATGGTCACCGCAACAGCCCTAGGCACAGCTGAGCATATATTTTAGAATTTGCTTTATTATTTTACTGGAGGTATGGTACCTGCGTCTGATGGTCATGGTGCTTTCAAGACAACTGGGAACTCAGAAAAAAAACGAGGTCAAATCATGACGTCAGTGAATTTCAGGTCGGAAAGTCGGAGCACTGAAAGATACCGGAGTTACCGAGCTGGATTACCGTTCAAAACGATTTTCCCCAGTTGGATCTCGTTTTTTCCCCGAGTTCCGACTTCAGTGCGTTCAAGACAACTGGGAAGTCTGAGATTTGAAAAAACGGTATTAGTCTCAAGGGAGGGAGAGAGCAGCAGTGGGTCCGCCTCTCACGGTCCCTGCTCTCTCCTTTCCTCAGGTGAGACTGACCAGAGAGAGAGTACATAATCTTTCAACTGATGGCGAAACTCAAGTCGCACCGCATCTGCCTCAGGCACAAATTCTTGTTGTTCCTATGACCAAAGAAAGTTAAATACTCCTCGATATTAAAATATACACATCGAGCTGCTAATAATAATAAAACGCAGGGCTATCGATACACTTGGCAACTCATTCATTGCAGCTGCAGCGTGAGTGGAAGAGTGTTTTATGTTTTGTAATAGTGTTGAATTAAAACAGTGTTGACAGTGCTGAATAAAACTTAGACTCACTCATAAAAACAGCAGTTCTTTGCTCTATTCTTTGACAGTCTCTCTCTGGACATGGTTTTAAAAGTTATGGAATCTAGGACCTCTCGAGTAACGCAGTGGTCTAAGGCACCACATTGCAGTGCCAGAGGCGTCACTACAGACCCGGGTTCGATCACAACCGGCTGTGATTGGGAGTCACATAGGGCAATTGGCCCAGCGTCGTCCTGATTAGGGGAGGGTTGACTGGGAGGCGCTTTACTTGGCTCATCGCGCTCTAGGGACTCCTTGTGGCAGGCCGGGTGCCTGCAGGCTGACCTCAGTCATCAGGTGAACTGTGTTTCCTCCGACACATTGGTGCAGCTGGCTTTCGGGTTAAGCGGGCGGGTATCAGGAAGCGTGGTTTGGCGGGTCATGTTTCGGAGGACGCATGACTCCACCTTCGCCCCCCGAGCCCGTTAGGGAGTTGCAGCGATGAGACAAGATCGAAATTGGGAAGGAGAAAGGGGGTAAAATACACACAAAAAAAGGTATGAAATCTCACATAGGCTAGTATCAAACTTTGCTGTGGGCGGGGTCGTGAAAGCTGTAGGTAGGCACGGTGATTTGAGCTATCCTATTGGCCAGCACAGTAGGCACGCTCTATTTAACCACATATCTCCCGGTCCACCAGGTAGGCAGAGTTTGTATTTTCAGACAAATGAAATGGTTCAAACTGGGAATACTTTGCCTACCCGGTGCACAGGGCTTCTGTATGAAGTGCATCTACCACCAACAGCGCAACACGGGGGAAAAAAGGAGTGCAAGTGTTTTTGCCTTTATCGTTGGCTTTTCTACAGAAATGTTGGTGATCGTCTAGGAATGCCTTGAAGATCGACCAGCGATCGACCGATTGGTGACCATTGCCAGTAAGGTTACATTTCGTATCATATACTGTAGTCAGACATATTATTATTATTATAGTCAATTTATTATAATTATTATTTATTATTATAGTCAGATGTAGTAGTATTATTATAGTCAGACGTAGTAGTATTATTATAGTCGGACGTAGTAGTATTATTATTATAGTCAGACGTATTATTATTATAGTCAGACGTAGTAGTATTATTATTATAGTCAGACTTTTAGTCAATCTGTCTGCAGTAGTCTATCAACCGCTTAGAAACATGTTATACAGGACTTGTAGCACACCAAACTATTTGAAGATAAAGAAAGTAACCCCCACTACCACCCCCTCGTCCCTTCTCACATGTTTAAAATGCTTTCAAGCCAGAACTGAAAATGAGGTAATGGATGTATCTCAATACTCTACAGTGGCCTCCTTTACTTGTCTCCTGCTTTCCTTTTCTACACCCAGCTTGATCCGACACTAGTAGGATAGGTTCTAGCCAGTGAGAGGAAGCCACTGTTGAGTATTGAACTAGGCTTGGGCGGTATCCAGACTGTCCTACCTTCATACAAACCTTGAGCCATACCAGGATATTCGATATTACCGGCACCCAAGGAGCGCTATTTTCAAACCCAACTCTGCCTCTGTAATCCGAAGGTTAGCAATGCTAACAAGTACATGTAAAAACCCATATAGAATGCTAACTAAATACTAAAGTTATACAAATAACTAAAAAATGCTAGTCACAGTTTGTTGCACGCACAAAACAAATCTTAGACAGCAAGGATCTTGATCCGGGAAGGGATTTTCTGCTGTTACCAAGCAAAGCTTTATTTTGGAAGAAGTTAACCACTTAGCTAACTAACTAACTAGCTACTAAATTAGCAAACCAAAGCATTTACCACATTTTAGACTTAATAGTTAACTTAATAGTTATAAGATATCTCGCTGGCAAACATTTTAGACACATTTTAGACTTAATAGTTAACTTAATAGTCATAAGATATCTCGCTGGCAAACATTTAGTTGTAAATTACATACTGTAACTAGATCACCTGGTTTGTGCTGAACAACAGTGAGTGACTCACACGGCTCTGGTCTCTCGTCATTGTGTGCTTGTAAACAAACACCATGTGGCTGGGGACTACCGAAAAGCTTCATAATGAAAAATATGTGACAGGTGAAATGAAGATCACATTTGTCTTTATCACCTAACGTATTGCATAACTTGACTTGAGGGATTTACTTAAAAAGTAGCTACAGATATTCACATTTATAAAAATAAAAAAACTTCAAAGAAATAGTATTGACAGTATTGAAAAATCATCCCGTGGCTATTTCCAAATAACACATTATACGGTATACCAAGCCTAATTGGAACACAGTGTGTCCTACTGACCTAGTACGGCACACTGGGTCATAATTGCGGAAGACACATTTTGGTTGAATGCATTGAGTTGTGCAACTGACTAGGTATCCCCTTTCCCTGTGGTACTGCTTGGCCACTTGATCTAATTTCCCATTGGTAATGCTAGGTTAGTTGTCTATCTCTAGATGGGTGAATTCTATTGTGTATGATGTATTTTTTTCTGTGATATTGAGTTCTGCTGGAAGGTTAACATGAAGCTTATGAATGTCTGCTGCTATTCCCATTAACCCTGAGGAGCTAAGGGACAGACACGGTTCATTCCACTGCATCTGCTGGAGGCCATAGCTGTCTAGTACCACTGCTAGTGTGTGTGTGTGTGTGTGTGTGTGTGAGGGAGAGGTTTGGGTGACCCATACATTCTGAGGGGGTGGGGACTCAGGTGGCATAATTTGTTTTAATTTGAATGGTATTAGTTTGTATTGTTATGATGTGTCTGGAAGAGTGCTGGTTAATGAGTTACAATGACTCTATGGGCTGTGAAACACACACAGACTGGGGTGTAACACTGCCTAGTGTGATGACAACACAGCGTCTTGCATATCTGTACAATACAATAACCCCTACATCTTCATACCTTTTGTTTTGTAATGTAATTTATTTGAGGTGTAAATATTGATCTGTAATAATGTATTATACTCTGGCATTGACAAACTGTGAACTACTGTAATGTTTCTCTGAGCTAATAAAATTATTTTAAAGGATATCTGTATTCGACTGGTTTGGTCTTGTTTATGTGACACGGAGTAGTGGGGAGGAGAGGGATGGGTGGATAGGGGAGGAGGAGCGGTTGGAAGAGAGAGGTGATCGTTGGGACAGAGAGGTGGTTCCTGTGTCATCTTGCCTCTTTGGGCTGGCATGTCAGAGGCCGTGTGTGTGTGGAGACAGTGCTGCTGGTATTTTTCTCATCTCATTATTGGCCCTTTTTATTAGTGACTTTCAAAGCTCTCTGTAGTTAAAGCCCAGACTGACTGTTATACTAGTGTTCCTGCTGCGCCTTTCATCTCACTACTACTGTACCTGGCACACACTTGTAAATGTAGAGTCAATGACACAGTGGAAAGTTGTACGTACGGTCATATAGATGACTACTGGTTCTAGCTTCCAGCTCTGTGACCCCAGGCTCTTCATCTTCTTTATACCTCTTCAGAGAGAGCGATTCTTCTTATGGGTTACCAACACACACACACACACCTTGTTATGGGTTACCAACACACACACACACACCTTGTTATGGGTTACCAACACACACACCTTGGCAGGACTATGTGTTTTGGTCCAGTTGGGGCTGGATGATGTCATAATCCAGACAAAGCAGCAGTCCTATACCGGTAAAGAGAGAAACATTTGAGACATAGTAGCTGGGTAAGACTCTGCTCTGCCAACCTCCTGTTTTTCACTACAGGACAAATGAGCCTATTGAGGGACTGGGGAATCAGACACACACACACACACAACCAGACACTGAAGGATGGGGCAGACAGTAGGAGGAGGGAGATGGATGTGGCTACCTGGAGGAAGTAGTAGAGAATAAATCAGCATCACAACAACCCAGTCTGACACTCACCACTCCTGTTGGCTACAGCAGCAGTACTACGTACATATTCAGCAGGGTGACAACATGGAGAGAATACCAGCCAGGACTTGCACAGACGAGCAAAGAGATTTGGGGTTTAACTATTCCCTACATTATCTCTCATCTCTTTCATCCCCTTGACCCTTTGAAATTGGTTCTGGAAAGATGTGCCCATGCTAATAATACTGACCCCAAATCACTGGCTTCCTTAATCAAACACATACCAAATCCATCTAGCTAATGAAATGCAAACCCCACCAATCTCCTGACCAATCAGGGGTTGAGGCTAACAAACATCCTGCCATTAGAAACAGAGCTGGCCTGTACCAACCTGCCTGAGAGGCAGAGAGAGCTTTGTGGAAGAGAGTATTTCAACGCCAGCCTTCCTGACTGATGTACCAATTGAGCTATATGACCCCTGACCCCATTTCTCAGACTCCTCCAGGGTGTGTATGTATGTATGTCTGTGTTCTAGTCTTGAGCTCAATTTGAAAATGAACAAGGGATCATAAAACAATGCATCACATGAGGGTGAGGAGGGAGCGAGAGTTCAGTCTGGTAGGTAGTGGCTTTGTGTGTCTGTTATTATGTGAAAGACAGGGATTGACAGGGAGAGGGATAGAGAGAGATAGAAAAGTCTAGAGCAGGTGTGTGACTCATGTTATATTAAACTACAAATTTAAAAGTTATGAGTGGAAAAGCATCTGGTGAACACACACAGACCCATGCATGCACACGCACACACAGGCTCACACACACACAAGTAATCCAGCTATCGATTGACTCATAAGTCTAGCCCTTCATTCTGGCAATTGGAATCTGGACAGCATGGGTCAGGAGTCTTGTAGTGATCAGTCTCTTTTATGACAAACCAATTGTCTGCTTGCATCACATTTTGGCACCCTATGGGGGCTCTCCGTCTTTATGGGATGGTAACTCAATCCCCTCAAGGCCCAGCTACCCCTCCCATCCCTGTGGAGATTCCCCTGCCATGCCCCCCCTATCCCTGGGATCAAACAGCTACAGACAGCTACTCACGTAGCTACAGATAGCCCAGCCCTGTCATAGCTGACAGGGAGTGCTACTGGATATAGAAAGTGAGAGTGAGCCTGTATTCTCTCCTTGCTTACCCTCTTTGCATGTGCACACGCACACCCAGGCATGCATGCATACACCAGCATGCACGTGAAAACACACAAACAGTCCTCACCCCTCCCATCTCTCCCGCCTTTTCTTCCTTCCCCCTCTCTCTTTCCTCTCTTTTCTCCTTACTCACCTCCTCTCTTTCCTCTCCCTCCTTCACAGATTGTATAAATATCCCTGAGCTGTTGAGAGGGACTCAGAGACCTGAGGACCCTGACCTGAGAAACATACAGACCGGAACAGAAAGAAGAGAGACAGACAGGCAGCAGCAAGAAAACAGACAGACTAATCAGAGAATAAGAACAATAATCTGCTGTAGCACATTGAGAAAAACAAGGAAAAGGAAGACAGATGGGCAAGAACTAGGTGAAGAGATAGAAGAGGCAATTACCACAGCTAGAGAAAAAGGAGAAGGGTTGAAACACAGAGTGGTGGAAGAGAGACCCTGAAGAGAGAGAGCGTGAGAGAGCAGATGAACCACGTCTGGTCTACATCTGTGTGTGTAGCTGTTTGTATCCACCATGTGGCTGCTACTTAGCGTGTGTGTGTTCTGTCTGCTGGGGTGCAGTGAGGGGCAGGACCGTGCCACTCTCTGGAGGGGGAACGACCACAGCGGGCGCTGCCAGTACACCTTCACCGTGCCCAGCCCCAGCGAGACCAGCTGCTCCCCTACAGTCTCCGGAGGACCAGAGATGGAGGGGCTCAAGGCTAGACTCAGCCTGCTGGAGGTATTGGTGGCCAGGCTGACTGGAGGGGAGATAGGGGGTCCTGGGGCTGGGTCCCAGTCCCAGGCTGGTCTCCAGGAGGCTCTGACCCAGGCTATGGGAGAGAGGATCCTGCTGCAGGGAGAGAAAGAGCATTTGGAGAGAGATGTGGAGGGGCTTCAGAGGAGGATGGAGGAGATGAGGAGAGAGACGGAGAGACTGCAGAGCAGACCCTGCTACCCACAACACCCTCTGTTGCCACCCAGCATCCCACTACAGGACAGTGGTCTGCGACCTGCCGGAGGTGAGTAACAACATTCTCTGTCTGTTCTCTCTTCTGCTAGGGTCGGAAGTTCATAAGATTCCTGATTAAGTGGTACAAACATTATAGACAGACTGTGTTGTAGACAGACTGTGTTGTAACTGCAAGTGTTCTCCATTCTCTCTATGAGACCTATTTTTGCTGCAGATCCTGTGTCTTGTGGTTTTATAGTGAGTCAGGAGATTCTGAGTTAACTGGAAGAGCTGAGTAAAAACATGACGCCACAGACCTGTGTGTGCATATGGGTGGGTGTGTGTGTGTGTGTGTACATGTCTGTGTTTGGGCAACACAAGCAAGGATGCAGAAGTAGGGTCAGGTTTCTCAGCTATCGGTCTGTTTTAAAGAGCAGAGGGAGGGAGAAGGTTCTAGAGGACAGCCAGCGACAGACAGGATTAGTCTGGTATTTACGACCAGAGCCTTCTCTATGATGGTACTTCCCTGAACTTCCTCCTACATTACCCGGGGAGGGGGGTTCAGTCTCACCTCCATCTCACCTTAGGTTTGATGACGCTCGACTCTGTGTGTGTGTCTTGTAAAACCGTAAATCCTCCTTTGCCAACATCCCATACACCACCTCCCTATCTCAGAGCAGCCCTATTGGAGCAGCCCTATTGGAGCAGCCCTATTGGAGCAGCCCTATTGGAGCAGCCCTATTGGAGCTGCCCTATTGGAGCAGCCCTATTGGAGCTGCCCTATTGGAGCTGCCCTAATGGAGCAGCCCTATTGGAGCAGCCCTAATGGAGCAGCCCTAATGGAGCAGCCCTATTGGAGCAGCCCTATTGAGCAGCCTCATGGAGCAGCCTTATTCGAGCAGCCCTATAAGAGCAGCCCTAATGGAGCAGCCCTATTGGAGCAGCCCTAATGGAGCAGCCCTATTGGAGCTGCCCTATTGCACTACAGCCCTAAAAGGAGTTAATATATTTCCCTGCATGGCTCTGAGGCATCTGGTTAGATCCTCATGTAAGCACCTGCAGGCTGAAAAATACAGATAGAATGCTGGGGGAGCACCATACAGCTCCACACAAATACACACACTCAGGGGACAGGCATACGGAAAACAAATCACAGCCAGAGAGAAGGAAACATGAAAAGGGAAGAGAAGAGTGAAAAGTTAAACAATTACAGTGTTTCCTCTATATTCATATTCTGCCACTCCCAAAATATGACAATAATAAAATACACGTTCAGTATTTCTGCCAAGGAATTTTGCACAATTTTGGCAATTAAGCAATTTTTTGACTTACCCAGATTCAGATGAATCTGTTCCCATAGACTTCCAGTCATTGCGCTAACGATATTTAGCAATGGCTCGCGAAACTACCTTCAACTTGTGTGTTTGTGTGCTTGTGTGCATGTGTGTGTGTTCGCATATGTGTGGTGAGGTATGGTAAAGGGGTCCTTGGTTTTAACAGCCCATCCGCTCAACAAACACAACATAAATCCCCAGCTGACCTCGGCTGATAGAGCCCAGTTTTACTGGACCAGTTGAAATACTGTGGGCCCTACTGGGTAAGATTAGAACACCTCTCTGGCCCTGTAACAGGCCATGCTTTATTCATGTCTCCTTTTATTGTTTAACTCAATGGGACTTCCTGGTTATATAGTTGGTAGCTAGGGCTGGTCAGTCAGAATTAGGCATATAGAAGATGAGGTTGTTTCTGATGGTTAACCAGGTGAACTGAAATATGAAGTGGGTTTCATATTGGTTCTAAAATCATCTGTAGCGACTGACTCACATCTCCCTAAATATATTTTATTACATTCATTTTCTAATGGGTTCTGAAAATACCTTTGTTGTAGAATAGATGTTATCAACAGCAGCCAAGGCAAGAGACCCATTGTGAGCATGTCTGCATCCAAGAACAGCTCTGCTACACAGCAACATTCAGGTGGACCGACACGTGCTGAGAGACTGAGACTGAGGGAGGCAGAGCAGAGCAGCCTTCAAACAAATTAGAGTCTTTTATTTCCTCTTAGCTCTAATAACTCTAATAGCACATGGTTAGGGCTGATTGGGCCGTTGTAAGAGAGTGTGCATGTGTGTGTGTTCATATGTTTTGGTTTTTCAGTCTGGGGGTCTTGATGTTCTGCCGGATATACCCTGATATCCAACACACACAGCCAGAGGAACAATATGCTCTTGTTTACCTCAGATGCTGAAGGACCTGGCCCTCTGGGAACACTTATGTAGTTCAGGGAAGCAAGACTCTTCCCCTCACCCTCCCTTACCACTTTTACCCCACCACCCCCCTTTCCCCATACTCTCTACCTCTCTCACACAACACACACACAACAACACACACACCACACACACACACACACACACACACACACACAACACACAACACACACACACACCACACACACAACACCACCACACAACACACACACACACACACCACACACACACACACACACCACACACACACACACACACACAGAGAGAGAGAGAGGGAGGAACAATATGCTCTTGTTTACCTCAGATGCTGAAGGACCTGGCCCTCTGGGAACACTTATGTAGTTCAGGGAAGCAAGACTCTTTCCCTCACCCTCCCTTACCCCTTTCACCCCACCACCCTCCTCTCCCCATACTCATCCACCCAGAAAGCATCCATTGACTCTGGCCATACAAGGCATGAACAGAAGCAAACGATAATGGACATTCTCATTGTGCAAGGTCAGGCTGTACTTCCTCCATTTCAAAACCCCTTTCTTCTGTTTTGTGCCTGTTGAACTTAGCCCTGGTCTCCCCCCTTCAAACCCCACACCTCTCCTCCTCCTTCTCATCCAACTTTACCCCAACCTCACCCACTCTCTTCATCAAAAGAGGAAATCAACATCAGTTTCCAGATGCTAAGGCTAACACGTTCTGCATCATTATCGCTCTTTAGGATCCTGTAAACCCTTCACACACATGCCTTGTACCATTACAAGGTTGTAAACACATTAGCATCCATCACTGTTGTAGACCAGTCACAGCTGCTGTTTATCAACACTTCTGAAGCATTAAAAAACTATCAATTGTAATGGTTGTCTGAGGGGCTGAAAGACTGAAGGGAGCAGGAGAGGGTATGGCGCAGAGGGGATGGGGATTGATGGGTGTTACGTGCCTCCTAAGTGGAGGGAGGTGCAGGAGAGCAAGGGAATCCCAGTAGCACAATCGTTTATTAGAAGTCTCAACTCAACAACAACAGGTGGAGGGACACGCCCAAACGAAGTCGCCACACACAGGGAAGTAACGTAACACACGGAGGAGAAACCTCTACTCCTAATTACAGTCCAAAACGGTACAATGACCGTGAGAAAGAAAACCCCGTGGCGCAAACACGCACCCCTAACAGAGCAACAACAGCAAATAATCCTGCACAAAGAATAGCAGGCAGCGGAGATTAATAAACCCACCGAAATTAACTAATAGGACACAGGTGTAAAGAAAAAACAGACAGACACAAACGAAAAGGAAAATGGATCGGTGGCAGCTAGTAGGCCGGCGACGACGACCGCCGAGCACCGCCCGAACAGGGAGAGGAGCAACCTTCGGTGCAAGTCGTGACAGTGGGTGAGGCTTGGGCTAGTGTTTGGAGTTGTTCTAGTTGAACTAAACTGGTATGAGGAATCTCTATCTGTGGCAGCAGGGCAGATGGCGGGGGGCTCCATGACTGAAGGTTGTGTGTATGTGTGTGTGCATCCAACAGCCCGGCAGACTCCACAGTAGCTGGGAATCCACTCAGGAGTGTTTTTTTCCTCCTCTTACATTACCTGCTGTCAGTAGTATTGCCACAGACCCCCTCCCAACACACACACACAGAGATACCCCATGGCTGGCTGCTCTGGCCTCAATGGTCATTGCATGGTCAGTGTTGGTGCCGTCAGTGTGACTATTGTGTGTGATACTAAATCCAGTATGTGTTTGCAGGTGCTGGTGTTCTCTCTCACCTGGTTTCCAGACCTGGAAGACAATGGGACACTGGCAGCCTGAGAGGTATGGCGTCTTCTGTAATACCACTGAATGTGTGTTTGCATGTTTGTGTATTTAAGTCATTTACATTTACATTTACATTTAAGTCAATTTAGCAGACGCTCTTATCCAGAGCGACTTACAAATTGGTGCATTCACCTTATGATATCCAGTGGAACAACCACTTTACAATAGTGCATCTAACTCTTTTTAAGGGGGTGGGGGGGGTTAGAAGGATTACTTTATCCTATCCTAGGTATTCCTTAAAGAGGTGGGTTTCAGGTGTCTCCGGAAGGTGGTGATTGACTCCGCTGACCTGGCGTCGTGAGGGAGTTTGTTCCACCATTGGGGTGCCAGAGCAGCGAACAGTTTTGACTGGGCTGAGCGGGAACTGTACTTCCTCAGAGGTAGGGAGGCGAGCAGGCCAGAGGTGGATGAACGCAGTGCCCTTGTTTGGGTGTAGGGCCTGATCAGAGCCTGAAGGTACGGAGGTGCCGTTCCCTCACAGCTCCGTAGGCAAGCACCATGGTCTTGTAGGCGGATGCGAGCTTCAACTGGAAGCCAGTGGAGAGAGCGGAGGAGCGGGGTGACGTGAGAAGAACTTGGAAGGTTGAACACCAGACGGCTGCGGCGTTCTGGATGAGTTGTAGGGGTTTAATGGCACAGGCAGGGAGCCCAGCCAACAGCGAGTTGCAGTAATCCAGACGGGAGATGACAAGTGCCTGGATTAGGACCTGGCCGCTCTCCTGTGTGAGGCAGGGTCGTACTTGCGAATGTTGTAGAGCATGAACCTACAAGGAACGGGTCACCGCCTTGATGTGAGTTGAGAACGACAGGGTGTTGTCCAGGATCACGCCAAGGTTCTTAGCGCTCTGGGAGGAGGACACAATGGAGTTGTCAACCGTGATGGCGAGATCATGGAACGGGCAGTCCTTCCCCGGGAGGAAGAGCAGCGCCGTCTTGCCGAGGTTCAGCTTGAGGTTGGTGATCCGTCATCCACACTGATATGTCTGCAGACATGCAGAGATGCGCATTCGCCACCTGGTTATCAGAGGGGAAAGGAGAAGATTAATTGTGTGTCGTCTGGCATAGCAATGATAGGAGAGGCCATTGAGGATATGACAGAGCCAAGTGACTTGGTGTATACGCAGAATAGGTAGAGGGCCTAAAACAGAGCCCTGGGGACCCCAGTGAGTGAGGAGGCACGTGGTGCGAGACAGATTCTCGCACGCCACCTGGTAGGAGCGATTCCTGTCATGTAGGACGCAATCCAAGCGTGGGGCCGCGCCGGAGATGCCGCAACTCGGAGAGGGTGGAGAGGAGGATCTGATGGTTCACAGTATCAAAGGCAGCCGAGTAGTCTAGAGGATGAAGCAGAGGAGAGAGAGTTAGCTTTAGCAGTGCGGAGCGCCTCCGTGACACAGAGAAGAGCAGTCTCAGTTGAATGACTAGTCTTGAAACCTGACTGATTTGGATCAAGAAGGTCATTCTGAGAGAGATACAGGAGAGCTGGCCAAGGACGGCACGTTCAAGATTTTGGAGAGAAAAGAAAAGAAGGGATATAGTCTGTAGTTGTTGACATCGAGGGATCGAGTGTAGGTTTTTTCAGAAGGGGTGCAACTCTCGCCGTCTTGAAGACGGAAGGACGCTAGCCAGCGGTCAGGGATGAGTTGGATGAGCGAGGTAGGTAAGGAGAAGGTCTCCGGAAATGGTCTGGAGAAGAGAGGAGGGGATAGGGTCAAGCGGGCAGGTTGTTGGGCGCGGACGAGCCGTCACAAAGACGCGAGATTTCATCTGGAGAAGAGAGAGGGAGAAAGAGGTCAAAGCACAGGGTAGGGCAGTGTGAGCAAACCAGCGGTGTCGTTTGACTTAGCAAACGAGGATCGGATGTCGTCGACTTCTTTTCAAAATGGTTGACGAGTCATCCGCAGGAGAGGAGGAGCGGGGGAGGAGGGGAGGAGGATTCAGGAGGAGGAGAAGGGTGGCAAAGAGCTTCTAAGGGTTAGAGGCAGATGCTTGGAATTTAGAGTGGTAGAAAGTGGCCTTTAGCAGCAGAGACAGAAGAGGAGAAAGTAGAAGGCACGCGGAGATGATAAGGATAGCCAGGTCGCAGGGAGGCGAAGTTTCCTCTCATTGTCCGCTCGGCTGCCCGCAGCCTGTTCTGTGAGCTCGCAGTGATCGTCGAAGCCAACGGAGCAGGAGGGGAGGACCGAGCGGCCCTGGAGGATAGGGGACAATAGAGACGTCAAAGGATGCAGAAAGGGAGGAGAGGAGGTTGAGGAGGCAGAATCAGGAAGAATAGTGTGTGAGAAGGTTTGAGCAGAGGGAAGAGATGATAGGATGGAAGAGAGAGAGTAGCGGGGAGAGAGAGCGAAGGTTGGGACGGCGTCGATACCATCCGAGTAGGGCATGTGGGAAGTGTTAGATGAGAGCGAGAGGGAAAGAGATACAAGGTAGTGGTCGGAGACTTGGAGGGGAGTTGCAGTGAGATTAGTGAAGAACAGCATCTAGTAAAGATGAGGTCAAGCGTATTGCTGCCTTGTGAGTAGGGGGAAGGTGAGAGGGTGAGGTCAAAGGAGAGGAGTGGAAAGAAGGAGGCAGAGAGAATGAGTCAAAGGTAGACGTGGGGAGGTTAAAGTCACCCAGAACTGTGAGAGGTGAGCCATCCTCAGGAAAGGAACTTAATCAGGGCGTCAAGCTCATTGATGAACTCTCCAAGGGAACTGGAGGGCGATAAATGATAAGGATGTTAAGCTTGAAAGGGCTGGTAACTGTGACAGCATGGAATTCAAAGGAGGCGATAGACAGATGGGTCAGGGGAGAAAGAGAGAATGTCCACTTGGAGAGATGAGGATCCCAGTGCCACCGCGCTGACCAGAAGCTCTCGGGGTGTGCGAGAACACGTGGGCAGACGAGGCGAGAGCAGTAGGAGTAGCAGTGTTGTCAGTGGTAATCCATGTTTCCGTCAGTGCCAAGAAGTCGAGGGACTGGAGGGACGCATAGGCTGAGATGAACTCTGCCTTTGTTGGCCGCAGATCGCAGTTCCAGAGGCTGCCGGAGACCTGGAACTCCACGTGGGTCGTGCGCGCTGGAACCACTAGGTTAGAATGGCGGCGGCCACGCGGTGTGAAGCGTTTGTATGGTCTGTGCAGAGAGGAGAGAAGAGGGATAGACAGACAGACACATAGTTGACAGGCTACAGAAGAGGCTACGCTAATGCAAAGGAGATAAGAATGACAAGTGGACTACACGTCTCGAATGTTCAGGAAGTTAAGCTTACGTTGCAAAAATAAAATAAAATCTTATTGACTAAAATCTTATTGACTAAAATGATATAGTACTGCTGGCGGTGAAGTAGGCTGGCTAGCAGTGGCTGCGTTGTTGACTTTGTTTGAACGTGTAGCTGGCTAGGTAACCTCGACAATTACTCAAAAACTACACAATTATCTTGGATACAAAGACAGCAAAGACAACTATGTAGCTAGCTAACACTACGCTAATCAAGTCGTTCCGTTGTAATGTAAGTTGTAGTGTGAGTTTCTACAGTGCTGCTATTCGGTAGAAGTTGGCTAACTAGCAGTGTTAGCTAGCAGTGTTGACTAGGTAGGAGACGGCAGCGCAGCGCGGTGGACGAAAATAGCTGGCTAGTTAACCGAATAATTACTCTAACCAACTCTAAGCTACACGATTATCTTACATACAAAGATAGCAAAGAGAACTGTGTAGCCAGCTAACACTACACTAATCAAGTCGTTCCGTTGTAATGTAATCGTTTCTCCAGTGCTGCTATGCTGCTATTCGGTGGCTAGCTGGCTAGCTAGCAGTGTTGACTACGTTGTTACGTTCGGACGAAAATAGCTGGCTAGCGAACCTCAATAACCTCAATAACCTCAATAACTACACAATTATCTTTGATACAAAGACGGCTATGTAGCTAGCTAAGATCAAACAAATCAAACCGTTGTACTGTAATGAAAATGAATGAAAATGGTAAAACTACCTGTGGAGCCAGGCGGAATTGCGACTGCACGCTCCAAACCGGAAACCGCAAAACCGGTTGACTGTGTACATATCTTATTTCAACAGAATGAATATAGCTTAATAAAAAAGTAAAAAGTACACAATGAAGATAGTGTCCAGTGTCATGGACAAATGTGCCAGGAGATGATTGTTGGTTTGATGCAGTTATCACACCTGCAGCTGGAATGTGTCAATGTGTCGCAGGTAATCCATCAGGGGTAGATTGTGGTAGTCTCCCACAAGCCGCTTTACCTTCTCCAGGCTAGTGCAGACTCTCTCTGGTGATGGTAGGTTGCCAGCGAAGTACTGGTCCAGTTGAGGTTCATTCAGAGCCTGTTGTTGTTGCAGGGCTGTAAAATATAGGCTGCTGGAATCACGGTTGACTGTTGCAGCCCCGAAAAGGTGTACAACTGCTGAAACAAAGGTGGGGCCCCTAATGAATGACCCATCTACACACCAGGATGAGGACTGGCACAGGAAATCTAGGTTGTATGTCGTTGTGAAGATAAGAAACCTTTCTGGTCCTGGTCCACTGCCATGCTGGAGGAACAGCTGTCCACCCGCCCTGCCACAGTAGCTCTCTGGTTGTTCTATAGGTCCTCCTGTTCAAAAGGCCAGGGCTTACTCAACACAAACACAACCGCCGAACAGGCATTCACACGTCTGGGTCTCCAGGTCCTCCTGCAGTGAGGGTGATGCAACCTTTGCACTTGTACTGATCATAACTGGTGCACTTCCAGAACCGCTTATTTGTAGTAAAGCTATCCTATCTGTAAATGTAGTCAGTTTGTGCCAGGACAATGGTTCAAGGCTTGTTCGGGCCAGCATAGCCAATGTTGCAGAGTTCCATTGTAACCCCCCCTCTTCACTCCAGACCCAGCATGGCAGTATGGTGGTAATCCAGTGCTCCAGGAGTTGAAGGCTGAGGTGACTGAGATTCCTGCTCCTAGTCCTGAGGGCCCTGAGGACAGCACAGGTGAGACACACACCTGAACACACAGCTGTCCTGAACACCCACCTGGAGTATCAAATAGTTCATTAACCTGACGCGATCCCAAGAGCCCCATTATTATTACACAGTAACCCCCTCTCCCCCATACAGCTGACCCACAGAATACCCGGGCAATATCAGGGCAAATATTAGGGCAAATACCAACACCAGAACATGAGAGACTGCATGTGTTTGTATATTTAGTGCCTGACAGGGAGCAAGATCCATTGAAGCTCTCTGAACACACTGAGTGGCACATCTATGATAAGATTATCTCCATCATGCGTGTTTACCTCGGCACATTTCCGTTGCTGTTTCTGTCACATCTTGAAAAAGACTGAAACGTCAACAAAATAAACATGCTGAAATGAATGTGTGTGCTGGAATAATTAATATCAGTGATGGCTGTGCCTGTAACACATTTATATTTAACCTTACATCCAGAGTTACACACCCCCTTCTCTGCCTCACACACACCATTCTGTCTTGAATATTCTGAAGGTATTTTAGGAATTGGTACATTTACAGCAGCCTGATCATTCTCTGTGTGAGAGACTTGAAGTGGTGAAGGATTCCTTCTTGCATCTGATCAGCTGCTGCCTTACTAACTCTGTACCACACACACACTCATCGGGTATGTCAAACCAACATGCTGTAGACCTACTAGGTGTCTCTACTGACTGATGATCATCTCTCATATCTTTCAGAAGCCATGACTTCTTCCCTCCATCCCCCTATCCAACAACATGATTTACTACAGATCATCTCTACACACACCTCTTCCTCTCTCACTCGCTCCCTTTACGGGGCTTTATTGGCATGGGAAACATATGTTTACATTGCCAATGCAAGTGAAATAGATAATAAACAAAAGTGAAGTAAACAATAAAAAATGTACAGTAAACATTACACTCACAAAAGAATAAAGACATTTCAAATGTCACTCTCTCGCTCTCTGTCTCTCTCTCTCTCTTACAGGGTGCATCTCAATAGTCTAAAATAGACACGTCTAACAACTGCCCCCTACCCATCTCTCACTTAATGTCTCTAACTCTCCCCTTCTCTCTCACAGGCTGTGGAGAGTTGATATCAATAGGTGAGCCAGTGTCTCATCGTAAGGCTGACAGTATAGCTGGTAAATACGGGGTGTGGATGCAGGACCCAGAAGCTGTGGCGCCCTATGGAGGGAAGATGGTGTGGCGCATTGATACAGTGGGGTCAGAGGTCAGACAGCTCTTTGGTTACGAAGACATGGATCAGCTCTCTAAAGGCTTCCCCTCCAAGGTGGGTGACTGACTGACTGGCATGGGATGGTCCTAGAGGCTAACCTTAACCACAGATCTAGTATCAGATTACCTTCCCCCTAACCAACCTTTACCTTAACCATGATAACATATTGAGGTATAATGTAAAGTGTGACCATTGACCAGACTGTATTATCATTATCTATCACAAGGTGTTGCTGTTACCGGAGCCAGTGGAGAGTACAGGAGCAACTCTGTACCGCGGCTCTCTGTACTACCAGCGCCGCCGCAGCCGCACTCTGCTGAGGTACGACCTGGTGTCTGAGAGCATCGCTTCCCGCCGAGACCTGCCCCACGCCGGCTTCCACGGCCAGTTCCCCTATTCCTGGGGGGGCTACACCGATGTGGACCTGGGGGTGGACGAGCAGGGCCTGTGGGCTGTCTACAGCACCAACAAGGCTAAAGGAGCCATAGTGGTGTCTCAGCTGGACCCACACAGCCTGGCGGTGAAGAGGAGCTGGGAGACCAGCATCAGGAAGACCAGCGTGGCTAACGCCTTCGTCATCTGTGGTCGTCTGTACACAGTGGCCAGCTACACGGCTCCCAACACCACCATCAACTTTATGTTTGACACAGCTACAGGCCAGGGGAAGGAGGTGGCGCTACCCTTCAGGAATAAGTACCGCTACAACAGCATGGTGGACTACAACCATGCCCAGAGGAAGCTCTTCGCCTGGGACAACTTCCACATCGTGTCCTACGACGTCAGGCTGGGCCGCCAGTAGAGGAGCTGAGGAGGCCTCTTCATACAAACCAAAGACTTTCAATTTCTGTTCTTCAAAGACTGACAGCTTTAGAGCAGCTAGTGTGGTGGTAAGTTGTTAGTGTTATTCACCACCTTCATCAATGCATAGGCCTAGTAGTTACCATAACTGGCCACTATAGTGATTGAGATTTAAAATTATTCTAGCAAATTGCATTATGAATGGAACCCCCTGCAGGTATCTTGTTTCTGTGGAAAGGCAATTGCTGTGGCACGGTCCACAAATATGTTTATAGAGGAATTATTTTTCTACTGTTTGGTCATCAGAGTAGTGCTTTTATTGTATTTCATGTATAGTTTTGAGAAGGGGATTGGGGGCAAAGCCAACATTATCAAGTCTACTGCTCTCAAACATCAATGATCATACAAGGTCTAATGTGTGTACTGTGTATAAAACTCATTCCACCCTGTCCTGTACATAGTGCCTCTCCCCCCAGTAGGAAACATTTTCAGAAACAAACTTGCTGCTCTCTAGCTCAGCATTTATTGAAATATTGCATGTTCCTGTGCATTGTACTTCTCTATATTAAATGATGTACAAATTCATACCAGGGTCTAATAAAGATGATCTATTCTAAATAATATAGTTATCTGTAAAAATCATTAACTTCTAGATTCTAGGAGGATGATAACTCAGTCGCATACCCTTTTACTATCATAAGGGGAAGAAATGGATTCAGTCACCAAATAGCCCCGATCCATCCACTGCTTGCATCCATTCAGCTCTTTCAGGTCTGTGAACACAGAAGGAAGGCCTTGGACCAAAGAGGCCAATTATAAAGAGCATTCCTTCACAGGTCAATAGTGACTGAAGACTCCATTTTAGTGGAGGTTGATGTGTTAGTGCAGTGGTTTTCCCCATCAGCTGCATTCATGAATGATTTCCACAATAAAACACACGTCCACTCATGGGACCTTCACCAGAGAAGGGGGAGACAAGACGAGGTGATGAGGGGAAACGAGTGGAGAGGAGGGAATTGAAGTGTGAGAAACAGAAGAGAAAACATTCATTGTGTTCCTTCCGTAAAGAGAAATAAAACTAAGGATGGCAGAATGTTTCTGGTTTATTATACACTTCTCTTGGGACACTCCATACACACTCACAGAACCTGCCTCAGTAACACATCACACATACACACTCACAGAACCTGCCTCAGTAACACATCACACATACACACTCACAGAACCTGCCTCAGTAACACATCACACATACACACTCACAGAACCTGCCTCAGTAACACATCACACATACAGTATGAGTATAGTGCTGGTTTGGAGTCTGCACTTTAGAAAGCAAAAAGTATTGGTTATAAACCCACATAATCCAGGTTGGACAAAGGACACATCTTGAGTTCTTCCAGTTTAAGGAAAGCAGATAGAGTGCCTTCAGAAAGTATTCAAACCCCTTGACTTTTCCCCACATTTTGTTGTGTTACAGCCTGCATTTAAAATCAATTCAATTTAGATTTTGTGTCACTGGCCTACACACAAGACCCCATAATGCCAAAGTGGAATTAGGTTTTTAGAAATGTGTACAAATTAAAAGCTGAAATGTCTTGAGTCAATATTGTATTCAACCCCTTTGTTATGGCAAGCCTAAGTAAGTTCAAGAGTAAAAATATGCTTAACAAGTCACATAAGTTGCACGGATGCAATAATTGTGTTTAACATGAATGACTACCTCATCTCTGCACACCACACATAAAATGATCTTTAAGGTCCCTCAGTCAAGCAGTGAATTTCAAAAACAGACTGAAACACAAAGACCAGCGAGGTTTTCCAATGCCTCGCAAAGGGTACCTATTGGTAGGTGGGTAAATATAAAAAAAAAGTAGATATTTAACATCCCTTTGAGCATGGGTCGAATATTATTTACACTTTGGATGGTGTATCAATACACCCAGTCACTACAAAAATACAGGAGTCCTTCCTAACTCAGTTGCCGGAAAGGAAGGAAACTGCTCAGGGATTTCACCATGAGGCTGTGATAGCAGAAAACTGAGGATGGATTAAAAACATTGTAGTTACTCCACAATACTAACCTAAACCACTGTATCAAAAGCACCACTATCTAAATTCAACATCAGAACTGTTTGGTTGGCTCAGACTCTGATACCCATAAATCAGAGTAGGTAGAAGTTGCCCCACCACTGATACAGGGTCAGATTTTGTATCCCTCTAATCATGGTTATGTGATCTGATGCTAGATCAGGGGTTAATAGCCGTTTCTTCTTCTTGCTGTCTGGTGTGCCATTGTTCTGAGAGGAGAAGTGTTCAGACATGGCTGCCAGAGCCTGATACCGATGGGAAATGGTGTTCTTCACCTCCTTGGGTAGCTCAGCATAACTACATGGATGATAGAGAGAGGAGAGAAAATTTACAAATCATCAGTGAAACTGGGAATAATCACTATCATTAGTTTCCGTCAATTGGTTCAATAAAGACAGGTAAAGTGTGATGCATAAACCCAGACTCCTGCTAGTAAAATAAATGTCCTGCATTAAGTCCTGCTTATGTTTTGTCGTATCCGTCTGGCTGGAAACAGGGGTCCCATCCAAAGTCTCTGGGCCTCCAGGCTCTACAATGTAACAGTTCAGATAAAAGTCATGTACAGTACCAGTCAAAAGTATGGACACACCTACTCATTCAAGGGTTTTTCTTTACTTTTACTATTTTCTACATTGTAGAATAATAGTGATAACATTAAAACGATGAAATAACACATATGGAATCATGTAGTAACCAAATAAGTGTTAAACAAATCAAAATATATTTTATATTTGAGATTCGTCAAAATAGTGTCATGATGTGGCCTTTTCTGGGTGTAGATCGTGGCTCCCTGTACATTTCCCAGCTGTCAGGTTTACATCTAAATATTGTGAAACGTATGTGATTAAACATTAAACTATTTGTGAAAAGATGTCATGTGATGTTAACCTTTAAATGAGAGTATGGGTTTTTCATATAAAGTTAACCAAATCAATGGCCACGCCCACGTGAGCATGGACATTACGTCGGCGTCATGGAACAGCCCTTTTCTACTGAAACGTATAAAATCCACTCCTGATGAAATTCACACCAGACCACGCAAACCCCGGTGCGAGCGGTGCAAAATAAATTTAGAAATCTATGTTATTCAATTATTGCGAGCGTCTGCGTTGCCAGGGCTAAAATAGAAGTCAGTTCTATTTCTGACGCAGATCGTGCTGCAAGTCCTGCCTCTCCCATCTCCTCATTGGTTTATAGAAGCAGGTACCCACGTGCCATCTCCTCATTGGTTATACCCACATGGGTGACTGAAAGACGGATGAGGTCAGTGGCGGAAATGCACCTAATTTATGAAAGTTGCCAATCGCATTATAAAGTCAAGAGAAGAAAAAGCCTGGAAGGATGAGAGATGACTAGAAACGATTCGGTTGACCGTTGGCTGATTTTCCTTCACTCTGTGGTCCAACTCATCCCAAACCATCTCAATTGAGTTTAGGTCAGGTGATTGTGTAGGCCAGGTCATCTGATGCAGCACTCCATGACTCTCCTTCTTAGTCAAATAGCCCTTACACAGCCTGGAGGTGTGTTTGGTCATTGTCCTGTTGAAAAAGTAATGATAGTCCCACTAAGCGCAAACCAGATGGGAAGGCGTATCGCTGCAGAATGCTGTGGTAGCCATGCTGGTTAAGTGTGCCTTGAATTCTAAATAAATCACTGACTGTGTCACCAGCAAAGCACCCCCACACCACCTCCTCCATGCTTCACGGTGGGAACTACACATGCGGAGATCATCTGTTCACCTACTCTGCGTCTCACAAAGACACAGCGGTTGAAACTAAAAATCTCAAATTTGGACTCATCAGACCAAAGGACAGATTTCCACCGGTCTAATGTCCATTGCTCGTGTTTCTTGGCCCAAGCAAGTCTCTTCTTCTTATTGGTGTCCTTTAGTAGAAGTTTCTTTGCAGCAATTCTTCCATGAAGGCCTGATTCACAGAGTCAAATAAAGTTTTATATGTCACATGCGCCGAAAACAACAGGTGTAGACCTTACAGTGGAATGCTTACTTACAAGCCCTTAACCAATAATGCAGTTAAGAAAATACCTAAAAAAAGTAAGAGATAAATGTAACAAATAATTKAAGAGCAGCAGTTAAATAACAATAGCGAGGCTATATACAGGGGGTACCGGTGTCGAGGTAATTGAGGTAATATGTACATGTAGGTAGAGTTATTAAAGTGACTATGCATAGATAACAGAGAGTAGCAGCAGTGTAGAATGGTGGGGCAATGCAAAAAGTCTGAGTAGCCATTTGATTAGCTGATAGAAATGAGGTAAAACTGATTTAAGTTTCCCCGCATTAATGTCCCCGGCCACTAGGAGCGCCACCTCTAGATGAGCGTTTTCCTGTTTGCTTATGGCGGTATACAGCTCATTGAGTGCGGTCTTAGTGCCAGCATCAGTCTGTGATGGTATGTAGACAGCTCCGAAAAATACAGATGAAAACTCTCTAGGTAGATAGTGTGGTCTACAGCTTATCATGAGATACTCTACCTCAGGCGAGAAAAACCTTGAGACTTCCTTAGATATCGTGCACCAGCTGTTGTTTACAAATATACATAGGCCACCACCAGAGGCTGCTGTTCTATCCTGCCAATAGTGTGTATAACCAGCCAGCTGTATGTTATTAATGTCGTCGTTCAGCCACCACTCGGTGAAACATAAGATATTACAGTTTGTAATGTTCTGTTGGTTGAACGTTGGCTAACAGTACGGATGGCAAAGGCAGATTAGCCACTCGTCGCCTGATCCTCACAAGGCACCCCGATCTCGTTCCACAAAATCTAAGTTTCTTTCACCTGCGAATGACAGGGATGAGGGCCTGTTCGGGTGTTTGGAGTATATCCTTCCAGTCCGACTCATTAAAGAAAAATCTTTGTCCAATTCGAGGTGAGTAATCGCTGTTCTGATGTCCAAAAGCTCTGATGTCTAGAAGCTGCTACCGTCATAAGAGACAATAGCAGCAACATTATGTACAAAATAAGTTACAAACAATGCGAAAAAACTAACAAAATAACACGGTTGGTTAAGAGCCAATAAAACAGCAGCCATCCTCTCCGGGACCATCATCAATATTCAGTCTCCTCTGAACAGTTGACGTTGAGATGTGTCTGTTACTTGAACTCTGAAGCATTTATTTGGGCTGCAATTTCTGAGGCTGGTAACTCTAATGAACTTATCCTCTGCAGCAGAGGTAACTCTGGGTCTTCCTTTCATGAGAGCCAGTTTCATCATAGCGTTTGATGGTTTTTGTGACTGCACTTGAAGAAACTTTAAAAGTTCTTGAAATGTACCTGATTGACTGACCATCTTAAAGTAATGATGGACGGTCATTTCTCTTTGCTTATTTGAGCTGTTCTTGCCATTATACGGACTTAGTCTTTTACCAAATAAGGCTATCTTCTGTATACCACCCCTACCTTGTCACAACACAACTGATTGGCTCAAACGCATTAAGAAGTAAAGAAATTGCACATATTAACTTTTAACAAGGCACAGCTGTTAATTGAAATGCATTACAGGTGACTACCTCATGAAGCTGGTTGAGAGAATGCAAAGAGTGTGCAAAGCTGTCATCAAGGCAAAGGGTGGCTACTTAGAATAATTTCAAATATAAAATCTATTTTGATTTGTTTAACACTTTTTTTGGTTACAAGTTGTTTCATGTTATTTCATAGTTTTAGATGTCTTCACTATTATTCTACAATGAAGGAAATATTAAAAATAAAGAAAAACCCTGGAATGAGTAGGTTTGGACCTTTGACTGGTACTGTATATTAGAGCAAGCATGCAGAGATTTTCAATGTGTGTGTGTGTGTGTGTGTTATATTCTTACCTCAGTTATCCCTCTAAAGAGTTGTACCGGTTCCTCTTTCCCTGGATAGAAGGCAAAGGTACACAGAGCCCAGGCCGACTTGTCCTCAAACCCAGCAAGCATCTTAAACAGACCTGGGCCCGGTTTCCCAAAGGCATCTTATGGCTAAGTTCATCATTAGAACCAAATCGGGCTCTTAAATGTTCACACACGCTTACATAATAATTGGTAACTTTACATTTACTGTAAGTAACTGTACTCATTTATACATAACATAGGCTTTGTAGCTTATGAGTCATTGCTTACCTTCTGGCTTCAGTTTATTCAGGAACCATTGATAAGGTGCACTCACAGTCAATCTTCTTGGACACTAGTTTGTAGGGAAACTTGTCCCCCAGGATCTGAATCACCTGTTGGTCAGAGAATAGAGAGCAGTATTTTAGAATAGCATGGACTTTTAGTCGGACTGCAAAACTTCTGTAACTCAGTTCATGTTATCTCTGTACAACACATATCTCCATCTATTTATGGCCTTTTTTATTTAACTAGGCAAGTCAGTTAAGAACAAATTATTTTTTACAATGATGGCCTATCAAAAGGCCTCTTGCTGGGACGGGGGCTGGGATTTAAAAAATGTAGAAATATAGGACAAAACACACATTACGACAAGAGCCAACACTACATAAAGACAGACCTAAGACAACATAGCAAGGCAACAACACGGTAGCAACACAAACGATTGTACAAACATTATTAGGCACAGACAACAACACAAAGGGCAAGAAGGTAGAGACAACAATACATCACGCAAAGCAGTCACAACGGGTGGATATAATTTGTGGAACGTTCCAACAGGAATCTGTTCCAAAAATGTCGTTAATAACAAGGATGCCAACAAACAAAGCATACAAATTAGCATGATCAACTCACCACGTAGCTTATTCTTAATGTTTGTCCATCGGCTACCAGAGTGAGGACAGATATTTTTCGGAATAAACGTGGTGAGTGAAAAATGTAACAAAATTTCCCACTCCCTACCCGGTATCCTATTCTGCCGCTATACAACGGTGTATGCGTTGTTTGTTGGCATCCTTGTTATTTACGAGATTTTTGGAACAGATTCCTGTTGGAACGTTCCCCAAATTATACCCACCCGTCACAACTGTCAGTAAGAGTGTCCACGATTGAGTCTTTAAATGAAGAGATTGAGATGAAACCGTCCAGTTTGAGTGTTTGTTGCAGCGAACTGAAGAGACGAGCGACCCAGGGATCTGTGTGCTTTCGGGACCTTAAACAGAATGTGACTAGCAGAACGGGTGTTGTATGTGGAGGTTCAGGGCTGCAGTAGATATCTCAGATAGGGGGGAGTAAGGCCTAAAATAGTTTTATAAATAAGAATCAACCAGTGGGTCTTGCGACGGGTATACAGAGATGACCCGTTTACAGAGGAGTATAGAACGCAGTGATGTGTCCTATAAGGAGCATTGGTGGCAAATCTGATGGCCGAATGGTAAAGAACATATAGCCGCTCGAGAGCACCCTTACCTGCCGATCTATAAATTATGTCTCCGTAATCTAGGTGGTGAACCGTAGTCTATTTTTAGCGGCTAATAACAGCTATCAAACCAATTGATCTGTGCAGGTGTAATCTAAAACCACCACCACATTCCCCGTCAGTCATTTCCATGCCTTCACAGGGGTTGGCTGCCATGGCTAGAACCTAAGTAAAGCCTCTAATAAACAGCACACGCTGCAACGTTTAATGTTCACAATAGGCCTTTTCTACATGGAATATCGATTCTTGTGAACCATTCTGCCACCACTTCTAGTTTATTTGCGTTTCCAGTCACGAAGACCACAGATCTCCCTGTTGGGACAGCCATGTTGATGCCTCTTGTTGTACGGAAGATAATCACCGACGGACCAGAACTCGCCAGGCCGCAAAGGCATCCGATTCCACATCAGACAATGACAGGCTTCTGTCAAGAATCTCAGCAAATCAGCATTAGACTAGGAACTCCGCCTATTCATAGCTATCCAATCGAAATGTAGTTGTGTACAGCTCGGAATAATGTCCGGGTGAACATGCCATGTGGGGAAGGGATCTGAAAATCCAAGCATTTCTAGCTTGATAATACGTTTTTCGACAAATTGACAATCTACCAATTGCTACCTTTAGACAGTTATGATGTCCTGCATGTTCCTGAATCTTAGCTAGCTTGTTCAAAGCTAATCGAAAGTATTCTAACGTTAGTTTGTTTACAAGTAGCTAGCTAGCTACTGATATAAACCTAGCAAGTGTCAAAGATGAGTCTTCTACCTCGCACTGCCGAGGAGTTCAGTTCTGCAGAGTACTGGGAACGCTTCTTCAAGAAGAGAGGAGAGAAGGCTTTTGAGTGGTATGGAGACTACAACAAACTCTGTGGCGTGCTGCACAAATACATCAAACCGCGGGATAAGGTGAGCAGATACACTGACAACCTGACATGTAGGAAAATGCCCCCTAAAAATGTTCCGAATCCACAGTCAATTTGTCTTCTGCTGAAATTCTTTCTACTGAAGAGCCATGTAAGTTTTGTATTATATGACGCACGGAAGAATTCCTATCCAAATGACAGGGTCCTTTAGCAGACGCTTTTATCCAACGCGACTTACAGTCATGCGTATCTTGTCTCGTCTGTCCCAGGTCTTGGTGGTGGGCTGTGGTAACTCTGAGCTGAGTGAGCAGCTGTATGACGTTGGCTACAGACATCTGACCAACATTGACATTAGTGAGACGGTGGTGAATCACATGAACCAGAAGAATGCCAAGCAGCGCCCAGACCTGACCTTCCAGATGGTGGATGCCACCCAGACGCCCTACGAGGACGGAAGCTACCAGGCTGCACTGGACAAGGGGACACTGGACGCCATGGCCTCCCAGGAGGAGGGGGCTCTAGCTGGGAGGATGCTGGCTGAGGTGTGCTGGTGTGGAGTAGCTTGACAGGGATTATAAAATGGTTTAACAAAGCCAGAAGCCCTGCACATAGAGTAGTACTCCAGGAGTGTGGTATGCACTCTGGTATACATACATCTGTTAGTAAAATGTGTCTTAAAGTTTAATCACATGCAATAAACTCTTTATGCCTTGTGTTTGTGTAGGTGGGCCGTGTCCTGGGTATAGGAGGCCGCTACGTCTGTGTGACCCTGGCCCAGGAGAGTGTCATCAAGCTGGCTGTGGAGCACTTCATCCAGGTAAAAAGCTTAGGTTAGATGCATTGATAGTGATAGATGGTTGCTGTACCTACTTTAATTCAATTCACTCAGGATAGGATAAGAGCATTTTCGAAATGATTGAAATGTTAATGTAGGTGGGCTGGGCTGTGAGACTCCATTGTCTGGGTGACCCGGAGAGCCAGGAGGTCTCTTCCTTCGCTCTGCCTGTCTTCGTATTGGTTTGCACAAAGTTCCGCAAGCCAATGCCCATGCCCATCCTGGAGATGTGCCAAGGGGAGGATGGTGCCCCCGTGAGGCTTCCCGTGGTGGCAGACCTGCTGTCTGTGGTGAGAGAGCGCCAGGCGTACGCCATGCTGAGACAGAGGCTCCGTACGGGTACAGACGCGTCCTCTACCCCCTCTTTGACCCTCTGTCACGCCCCCACTGGGCGACCCCGCTACACCCTCACCGTACAGGACTGCCCCCCTGGTGCCAAGGTTCCCCGTGCCAACCACTTTGCCATCTTCATAGGTGAGGGATAGGATTTGTCGTATATCGGCACACCTGGGTGGAAAAACATGGGTATGTTTGTCTTTCCTTTCTGCTCTTGGCTGCATTCTTAACCTGGCTCTTCCTGTCTCAACCCTGACAGTGCCTCAGGGCAGAGAGACTGATTGGCTGTACGGCTTGGCTGAGGGGCGGGGCCAACTAGCGGCTAGCGCTAACTTCAGACGTCTGGTTGTCGTGGCCATGCACAGAGAACAGGAGTATACCGACATGCAGGCTGTCCAATCAGAGCTCTCCCCCATGGTGATGGAACTCGCCCCCCCTGGGATGCCAACCAATCAGAAAGTAGGGAAGTTGTGATTATTCTATTTTGGGTAGTAATTAAAAAAACATGTTTCCTAATTTCTCTATCATCTTGCCCCCTTCACCCATTTTCCCCATCTCCCTCTCTCCATCCCTGTCCTTCCCCCTGTAGGTTCCGTTCCTGTCGGTGGGAGGTGAGCTGGGTTGGAGGGAGGTGGTGAGTCATGGTACCAGTGATCTGAGTGGTCAGTACTCTGTAGAGGACGTGAGAGGAGAGGATGGTCAGCTCTACCGTAGACTGGTGTTCCTGGCTAACGACGGACTGGTCCAGTCAGAGAGCCGCCTCACTAACCCAGCAGCAGGTGAGAACAAACACGCACAGTTTTTATTACTTGGTGAGTTCAGTGGCTAACCGTCTCTTTAACTTTAGCAGCAGCCTTGTCTCAGAAGAATAAGAAGAGCAGAAGGAAAGCCAAGCCCTCTGCCTCTCCCCCCATGACAACCCCATCCCAGACACCAGGTGGCGCCCTGGAGGTGGACAAAGGCTATCTATGCTGTGCCCACCACAGGGTCATGGTGGCTGGCCTCGCCATGCTAGGCGTGGGCACCGACCACAACAAAGGTAGGTGTATTTGCCAGCATTGTCTGCAAGTCAGTTGCCCTGTGCCCACATACCTGCCAAATACCAGTCTGTGTTTGACACTTTTTCTCAAATCCACTATTTTTGCCTACAGGAAGTTTGGTCTTTTGACACGACAGGTCTGATGAATCAGCCAAATGTCTCCTGTCTGTCATGTCTCCTATAACTTCTCTGTAGATGTGTCAGTGCTCCTGGTGGGACTGGGTGGAGGAGGGCTGCCCCAGTTCCTGCGGGACTTTGTACCTGGAGCCAGGGTGGAGGTGGTGGAGCTGGATCCAGCAGTGCTGGAGGTGGCTCAGGGATGGTTCGGCTTCACACCTGATGACAGGCTCACTGTCACACTGGGAGATGGACTGGAACGCATTAACAACATTGAGAGAGAAGGTGAGAGTGCTGGGAGGGAGGGGGGACGAGAGAGGGAGATGAGGAAGAGATACCGGATACACATTTAAGGTGGAAGGGAGAAAGTAAAAGGTTGCTTCAAGAGCAAATTTGTAACCTCGAGCATGCACATGATTAACACTATTCTCTTACCTGTAGGTGGTCATCAGTATGATGTCATCATGTTTGACGTGGACAGTAAGGACCCCAGTTTGGGGATGAGCTGTCCTCCTCCTGCCTTTGTAGAAACAGCCTTCCTGGAGAGAGTTGGCAATCTGCTGACACCTCGAGGTACAGTAAAAGTTTTTTTAATAACTTTCAAGGAGCTAGTCTGCTTTATTTTCCAAATCTAAAATGTTACATTTTTCAAAGACTGTAGACCTAGGTCTTATCGAGGTGTATCTTGTATCTCACCATATTACACCCTCCCTCTGTCCGTCTCTGTCACCCCTCCCCACCAGGTGTGTTCATGTTGAACCTGGTGTGTCGTGACTCTGCATTGAAGAAGAGTGTGTTGGGTCGTGTGCGGGGTGTGTTCCCGCGTGTGCTCTCCCGGGGCATCGAGGGGGAGGTCAACGAGGTGCTGCTGTGCTCCAGGGGAACGGGGGAGACAGGGGTCCCGCCCAGCCTGCTGAAGGCAGGGAAGACTCTACAGGGAGCACTGGGCATGAACAGCAGTAGAGCAGCAACCTGCATCCCTCAGATAGACATCACTGAGCTGCTAGAGGACCTGAAGGTGGCATGAGGGAGAGGGGCATGAGGAGAAGAGGACAATGTGAAAAACTATAATTTTCATTTTAATTCTCAAGATGCTACATGCAATAATGTATGAAATAAAAATGTACAGATGCTACATGCAATAATTTCAGATTTACAGTTCATATTAGGAAATCATTTGATTTAAATAAAATCATTAGGCCCTAACCTATGGATTTCACATGACTGGGAATACAGATATGCATCTGTAGAGCGTGGATTAGGAAACCAGTCAGTATCTGGTGTGACCACCATTTGCCTCATGCAGTGTGACACATCTCCTTCGCATAGAGTTTCAGGCTGTTGATTGTGGCCAATGCACTGTTGTCCCACTCTTCAAAGGATTTGTGGAGTTTAATGGATATTGGCGGGAACTGGAACACGCTGTCGTACACGTCGATCCAGATCATCCCAAACATGCTCATTGGGTGACATCTGGTGAGCATGCAAGCTATGGAAGAAGTGGGACATTTTCACCTTCCAGGAAATGTGTACAGATCCTTACAACATCGGGCCTTGCATTATCATGCTGAAACATGAGGTGATGGCAGTGGATGAGTGGCACGACAATGGGCCTCAGGATCTCGTTGCGGTTTCTCTGTGCATTCAAGTTGCCATCGATAAAATGCAAATGTGTTCGTTGTCTGTAGCTTATGCCTGCCCATACCATAACCCCACCGCCACCATGGGGCACTCTGTTCACAACGTTGACATCACCAAACCGCTCACCCACACAACGCCATGTCTGCCATCTGCCCGGTACAGTTGAAACTGGGATTCATCCATGAAGAGCGTGCCGGTGGCCATCCAAGGTGAGCATTTGCTCACAGAAGTCTGTTACGATGCTGAACTGCAGTCAGGTCAAGACCCTGGTGAGGATGACGAGTACACAGATGAACTTCTCAGATATGGTTTCTGACTGCAGAAATTATTCGGTTATGCAAACCCACGATCCCGCAGGTGAAGAAGCCGGTTGTGGAGGGTCTGGTGTGGTTACATGTGGTCTGCAGGTGTGAGGCCGGTTGGAAGTACTGCCAAATTCTCTAAAATGACATTGGAGGTGGCTTATAGTAGAGAAATTAACATTAAATTCTCAGGCAACGTCTCTGGTGGACATTCCTGCAGTCAACATGCCAATTGCACGCTCCCTTAACTTGAGACATCTGTGGCATTGTGTTGTGTGACAACTGCACATTTTAGTGGCCATTTTTTGTCCCCCAGCACAAGGTGCACCTGTGTAATGATCATGCTGTTTAATCAGCTTCTTGATATGCCACACCTGTCAGGTGGATGGATTATCTTGGCAAAGGAAAAATACTCACTAACAGGGATGTAAACAAATTTGTTCACAAAATTTTAGATAAATATTTTTTGTGCGTATGGAAAAATCCCCTGATCTTTTATTTCAGCTCATGAAACATGGGACCAACACTTTACATGTTGGGTTTATATTTTTGTTCTGTGTACTTGGTCCCAACAGAATCCATAAATGTTTTATTCTCAAACTTTTCTCTGGTGTTTATTGATGATGAACCCTGGAGTGATTTTCTTATGCTTATAGTTGGTTTCAAGATATTTTAGAATATATATTTTTTTCTGGCAGATTTTCATCTGAAATCTTTTGCATAAAGATCCCCCTACCGACAGCTGATTTTATACAGCACTGCCTCGCACTCACACATACTCTCTCTCACTGCCAAAGAATGCAGCCGTGTTATTTACAGTAGATGAATCGTGTGGCATGGTTACAGTCTCCAGACTACATGGACAAGAGAGACAGTTACTGCGAGGTGGGTGTGATTTAAATAGGCCTGGGCTGGAGGCGGGGAATATTACCTGTCTGTCAAGCAAAATCAATATTATAACTGGCCATCTGTTCTGTTAACAGCCATGAATGGGCGTGCAGAATATCTGGCAACTCCTGCACAGATTTGTACGCATGCGCAGAGAGACCCGTTAGCTGTCAAATTGATCAAATTGTCATCGAGTTGTTTCACTGGCTTAACTGTGTCGAATCAGACTCAAAGTCCACCGGAGGAAATGTTACCTACACGATTCTCTCTTTGACTTTTTGGGATCGTCTTTTCCAACAGGAAGTAAATATTAAACACAGGGTGTAACTTGCGTTTGGATCACACGGCACAGGGTGTCTGGACCACGGCGGTCCCAAGTTGGATTTGACAGTACCATTGCTAACGTTACCAGCAAGACAAGAGAGAAAACGGATTTTTAGACCGACTACCAGGTATCCAGAAAGCCGCTAGCTAAAAAACTAGAAATAATTTATACATATACAAACTTACTATTTGTTTTACTGGCATGCCGATTCAATAAACATCAACCAGGGCCAGCACTCACTGGAAGTTGTTAGCCCTGCGATAGCTACAATAGCTAGCTCACTGGTTGTCAGCTCAGCTATCAAAATATCCCAAATAACATTATTTTTTAATGCCTTCATTTATTCTTGTAAATTTGGTAAATTTGCTTGTCCACAATTGTCATTCTTCCCAGGTTAACCGAACCAGAAAGTTCGGTCCGGATGGTGTTGTCTGTACAAATTCAGGTGGTTGACAGTCGGACGGGCACTGTCGCCATGGGCAACCGGGGGATGGAGGATCTGATCCCCTTGGTGAATAGGCTCCAGGACGCCTTCAGCACCATTGGCCAGAGCTGCAACCTAGACCTGCCGCAGATAGCTGTCGTTGGCGGTCAGAGCGCAGGCAAGAGCTCTGTCCTGGAGAACTTTGTGGGCAGGTATGGTAGTCAGACCTAGCTAGTGATCATCAACAATAAGACATCAGCTAATGCACCAGAACCATTCATGTGCAGGAAACCATTCATGATGTTATTCAATAATGGGTTATTCAGATGCTGGCTGTTTAGAGTTTGGTAGAGATTCATGGTTCCCAACAGTTGACCTCTCCAAATGAATGCACACTGCAGACAGACACCCTCTCCTATTCAGTGAGCGCTAGCATGGGTTGTTTACTAAACCCTCTGCCAAGGGTAGTTGCGTTTGAAGCAGCTGATCGTTCTCGATAGTTACAAATTAGTTCAGTTATGTGACAATAGGCATGATGTGTAAACAAGTGTTTTCAGATCATAGCAGATGAAGGAGAGAGGAGACAATAATATTCTCTCCTTTTCTTTCTCAGTATGGTTGGCATGAAGTGGGGGCTCCTCAGAGGAGGAAGGGGAGGATCATCCTACTCAGTGAATTTCATAAAAATAAAAACCGTGAAAGATTTTAAGTTATCCTTTTTAGATTAATCTATACTAAATATTTATTCACGACACAAAATAACTGATTAAAACACTGTTTTGCAATGAAGGTCTGCAGTAGCAGCAACAGCAGTCTCCACCAGTGTAACTGCTAACCTGCTTGCTGTCAGAGCATGTGAGTGCAGTTGGAAATCCCGCTCATTTCTCATGGAGCAGTGGTTGTGCACGGTTCCGGTGCTCCATGGCAGAAAAAAACTGCCACTCCAAATTCGCTCCATTCATAAAATCCCAATTTAACCAACAGCCATCTATTTTTTGTGACTACCTGGACCTACCATTTGYTTTTGAAGTATTGAAACCAAAGCATATGGATTTGAATAAAAAGTATTTGAATAAAACATAAAAAGGTGAATGTAAGAAGTACACATTTCAAATAGACTACATGCCATATTAAACAGCATATAAACACTCTAAATAGGTCAGGAGCCAGACAGGGAGCCTAAGAAGGAACGAAAATTAATTATTTCGTCTATATTATTTAAATTATTTCAAGGCTATAGCTTATAAAGAAATACATTGTGAAGCATTTGCGAGTGCGACACAATAGGCTGGTAGGGACATAAAGCGCTCAGCATTTAAACAACATTTCGTTGTATTAAATCATTAMAGTCTATACATTGCGCATATAGGCTGTGACTTACTTAGAATTAAATATAAATTAAACGGAAGTGCCTTTTTTTAATAAGTTTTTTGAAACACCAGTTTGGCCAGTCTGTGGCTTCAGGCTCATGCGATGGTGCCTGGAGAGCAGGCCAGCAGCGGATAATATTCTTTCCGCACTTGCAGAGCCACTGGCGATGCTAAACACCCTTTAGGCCACTCTTGCCAGGCTGGGCAGAGATGCAGTTTTTTATTTATCTTTTATATAGGCAGGCCTAAAGGTTTTTAGGCAAAATAACCCAATCAAAACGGAAAGCTCCTTGAACGTAGGAATATGCCAGGCCTATTGGGCCAAAATCAACTATGTCCTATTGTACAGATAATATAACAAAATTAACATTGTTTAAGAGATCTGATTTAAAATAAAATACTTTGCTACAATGACACACTTAGTTATCTACCCAACTCTTTCCTTACTTTGAGCATGTGCACGTAGTAAGTACACCATCAGGCCTTTCGGGATAAGTGTATTTTCAGGTCCCACAATGATTCTTTAGTGGTGAACACTACATCACCGCACTCCCTCTCTTGCTCTTGGTCCTCATCTTTGTAATTCACCTTGATTTAGCACCTGTGTGTTCTATCAGTTTCTTTCTGAAAATATTTAGTGAACTCCATGACAGTAGCCAAAGCAAGGGGCTATAGCAGCACACAAGTAGACTACAAAGGCATGCTGGGCCAGGCTTGCCCTGAGCTCGTGAAGTGAGCGCTACTAGATCGAAATTGGAGTGGGCGAGAAGGCCGCCGCTCCAGCCTTCTTGAATCTCGTTCCGCGCTCCAGTCAAATTGGGCACGCTCCGCTCACATACTCTGTTTCCTGTACACTGTACTCCATGATTGTAGCGGGTTTACTAACGCGTTAGTACTAGTCGCCATGTTGACTATGACGTTCGCAAATATGGTGACAACGATGTAAGCTGTGTGTAGCGGTTTGGTTTTAAGAAATGTTTTTCGCCTGGTCACAGACATATGTTGTGTTGTGCACTGAAGTCCACAAACGAAGGGAAAAGGTGAGAGGAGGAGAGTGCGTAGATGCAAGAAATAATTATACAACGAACAAAGTGATGATGCTGTTTGTATGTGGCTGCTATGAAAGTGAATTGTGTATTCATTCCGCCGATTCTGTTGAAAAACTTTTCTTAAACGGAACGAAATGGGGATAAACCTCAATTTGTCCAATCGAAACTCTTGTTTGCAACTGTTTGGAATAATGATTGTAGCAACCTCATGATGGTTATAGGGCAAATGTGAGTATCATGTAGTAGCCTAAACCTATCACTGTTACATTGAACTGGGTGAGTGGAATATGAATGACAGTCATCTAATATGCTGTAATAAAAGCCCATGCTCATCCCCAAAAAAGTGTCCTGCCTAATCTTAAATCTTTGGACTCTCAAGTGGCACAGCGGTCTAAGGCACTGCATCTCAGTGCTCGAGTCGTCACTACAGACACCCTGGTTCGAAACCAGGCTGTATCATAACCGGCCGTGATTGGGAGTCCCATAGGGCGGCACACAATTGGCCCAGCGTCATCCGGGTTTGGCCTGCACGTGCTACAGGTGGGTGTTATCGTGACCAGTGAGCTGAGATAAGGCGGAGCTTTACCTAGCATAGACTTATAGATGACCTGGAGCCAGTGGGTCTGGCGACGAATATGTAGTGAGGGCCAGCCGACTAGCGCATACAGGTCGCAGTGGTGGATGGTATAAGGGGCTTTGGTGACAAAACGGATGGCACTGTGATAGACTGCATCCAGTTTGCTGAGTAGAGTATTGGAAGCTATTTTGT
The DNA here is from genome assembly GCF_002910315.2 of Salvelinus sp. IW2-2015. Lineage (NCBI taxonomy): Eukaryota > Metazoa > Chordata > Actinopteri > Salmoniformes > Salmonidae > Salvelinus > Salvelinus sp. IW2-2015. The sequence goes on from NC_036856.1 coordinate 23,759,454, forward strand.
AAATGACATCGCCGAAGTCGAGGATCGGTAGGATAGTCAGTTTTACGAGGGTATGTTTGGCGGTGTGAGTGAAGGAGGCTTTGTTGCTCCAGATACGCAACTAGTCTAAAGAAGGCCAGTTTTATTGCATATTTAATCAAAAAAACAGTTTTCAGCTGTGCTAACATAACTGCAAAAGGGTTTTCTAATGATCAATTAGCCTTTTAAAATGATAAACTTGGATTAGCTAACACAACGTGCCATTGGAACACAGGAGTGTTGGTAGCTGATAATGGGCCTCTGTACGCCTATGTAGATATCCCATAAAAAATCAGCCGTTTCCAGCTACAATAGTCATTTACAACATTAACAATGTCTACACTGTATTTCTGATCAATTTGATGTTATTTTAATGAACAAAAAATGTGCTTTTCTTTCAAAAACAAGGACATTTCTAAGTGACCCCAAACCTTTGAACGGTAGTGTATATATATTTTTATTTAAACAGCACCAACCGCCACTGTTGGCATGGGAGAGTGAAGTGGTTACTGGATGCCTGATATGACTGTGTGAGAGTGATGGCTGTGTGACAGTGACCAGCACTTGGTGGCTTATCTAGCAGGCTCCCTGCTGAGGACTGGATCTGTGCTGAAGGACTGGAATCAGAGAGAGGTCAGGGAACAGAGTATGCCTTAGAGCACGTGCAGTCAGTCAGAAAGTTTTCAGTCAGTCATTGAGCTAACAGAGCTGAACTGAAGAGGGCATTGTGTTCCTTTCTTCCCTCTGTGTGCTGATGCTTGATGTCTCCTCCTTACTGACTGACTGACATATAAGCAGGACCTCTTTCAGACAGGCATGACGCAGCTTCTAATTCATTTCCTATCAACTGACACTGGAGGAGAGTTGGAGAGCTGTTGACCTGGTGAAAACTCTCTGCTGCCATATGACACACAGACATACTCCCACAGTAACAGGCTAACAACAACACTGCAGCGTCCCCTTGGCAGAATGTGTCCCCTTTATCAGTCTTTTCTGTCTCTGACTCACTGACTTCATGTCTGAAGGCTGAATCCAGCTGTATCTCCTGCCCTGAGTGTCAGTCCTTCCTCTCTCCAGGGATGTTGTGTTGTCACAGCTGAATTATAAATGGAGGTAGGATGCTGTAAAATAAATACAAAACGGGACAACAGGAAAAAGGTGGCACTCTGAAGTTGGAATGAAAGACAAGAAATACGTCATCGTGTTTTCCACCCATTATTGCTTTGTACTTGATACTGTAGCCTGAGTGGGGGCTTGTTTTGACATTGAGATGTAGAGCTATTGTATGTAGAGCTATTGTATGTAGAGCTATTGTATGTAGAGCTATTGTATGTAGAGCTATTGTATGTAGAGCTATTGTAATACATTAGAGATGCTTCAGGTTCCAATGTTGTGCTTGATATCATCTTTCTCTTGTCTTTTAAAAGTAAAACAAACCTACACTAGCTGTGTCCTAGTCATCACACATAAATGAACATGCCCCTGCCTGCACTGGAAAAACCTATACCGGTATGTAAGCTCTCCACAAATAAGTGTTGTAGCAGTAGTAAAGATGGTGAGGTTGAGTGAGCCGGTCTAGTATTTCAGGCTCTGATAAAATGTGCTGGCTCGACTTGGCCAAGTGTGCATTGGCTCTGAGCCTCTGACTGCCCTGGCATTGTGCCTCTGAGAGTGGAGCTTCCTCTATAGAGCTAATACACAGACACACTGTGTATCTGTTGTTTGGCAGTGAGACAGATGCCTGAGGGGGTCAGTCTTTCATCTCCTGACTCTTCTATTCCTCTATCCCCTTTCTCTTCCTCACCTCTCAGGGACTTCCTCCCCCGGGGTTCTGGCATCGTCACCCGCAGACCCTTGGTCCTCCAGCTTATCTCTGCCAGCACAGGTAACACACACACACACACACACACACACACACACACACACACACACACACCACACAACAAATAAGTCTATAACTGTAGGATACATCACATTAAACTTCTGTCACTGTGTGTAGATGTGACTCCCTGTCTGTCTGTCTTCAGGGACAATTATGGAACGCTGTTAATTGTACACAACTATAGGAGACACACTGTACTGCTCTGTTCCCCTAAGCTCCAGGGTTTGTTATCTGTGTAGAGCAATGATGTCATATATACAAACTAGACTAGATATCTGACGCCTGACGTATGTGTCCGAAGACGATTGGTATAATATATTTATATTTGATGTCTGTGTGAAATGGGCATCTCTCTCTCTTTCTCTCCCACCCCTCTATCTCTGTAGAGTATGCAGAGTTTCTCCACTGTAAGGGGAAGATGTTTTCAGACTTTCAGGAAGTTCGCCAGGAGATCGAAGCAGAGACTGTGAGACTCACTGGAACCAATAAGGGCGTCTCTCCTGTCCCCATCAACCTACGAGTTTATTCCCCTCACGGTACACACACCACAGTGTACTACTCTTACACACTCCCCACATGGTAACACACCCTGCATCTCAACCTAAACCGGATGCTTCAATGCATAAATATGTGTGTCTGTTTGTCCTCAGTGTTGAACCTAACCCTGGTGGATCTGCCTGGCATTACCAAAGTGCCTGTAGGAGACCAGCCGGCTGATATAGAGTACCAGGTCAGACACATCAGTACAATTGAACTAATATTATAAGATAATTTCTCCCACCCTTCTCCCATAAATAAAGTTGTATTGTATTTGTTCCCCAGGTGAGGGACATGATCATGCAGTTTATCTGTAAAGACAACTGTCTGGTCTTGGCTGTGACTCCAGCTAACATGGACCTGGCCAACTCCGACGCTCTCAAACTGGCCAAGGATGTGGACCCTCAGGGTGAGACCAGAAGGACAGAACGTCTCCCCCAGCACCTTTTCACATGGGCCAAATCATAGAAATAGCATTATTTCTTCATTCTTTTTTCAATGGTCAAAATAATCAGTACATTGGAAGTGAATATAACATGGGTACTGTTTGACTTTCTTTTTCATTGTTTTCCACCAGGCCTGCGGACCATAGGGGTGATCACTAAGTTGGATCTGATGGACGAGGGAACGGATGCCCGGCACATACTGGAGAACAGGTTACTGCCACTACGCAGAGGTACATGGGGTTTTATTACCATAATGTTCCCCTAACATCCCAATAATGTTCCCATAACATCCCAATAATGTTCCCATAACATCAGCCGTGACCAGGCTGAGGTAAGTTTTGAAATGGAGGCTTGATGTCCTCCTGCCATGCTGAGCTGAGCTCACGGGTTGAGTTACAGTATTACAATCAGTGCCAGCCTGCCCTGGGAGTGTGTGTGTGTGTGTGTTGTGGGGGGGGGGGGCAGGGTCTAGGCTGGCTGGTAAAGCTGTGCCAGGTGCAGGGTCATGCTTGATCCTTCAGGTAATACTTATATACATGGAGCCTACTGTTAGTACTGCTGTTACAGTAGCAAGTTAGAGTTGAACTGCCTCGAACCTCTGCTGGCCTGCTGAAATCAGATGACCTCTGAATCCTGCATCCAGAGATGTAGTGATGTGTAATGCATAGAGACAGCTTACTCTCTCCTCCAGGTTATATCGGGGTTGTGAATCGTAGTCAGAAGGCATGATGGGAGGAAGGACATTAAGGCAGCTCTGGCTGCAGAGAGGAAGTCTTCCTGCTCACCCTGCATACAGACACATGGCTGACAGCATTGGTACCCCCTACCTGCAGAGAGTCCTGAACCAGGTACACAAAGACATACACTGATACGTGTTGACCAGATAACTGTTCAAATCAGCTTTTCTTTATTGTTTGTGTGTGTGTCTCTAACTCTCTCTACAGCAACTGACCAATCACATCCGAGACTGTCTGCCAGTGTTCGCGCAGTTGTCTCCAGACCCAGCTCCTACGCTGGATAAAGAGGCTGAGGAGTACAAACACTACAGAGCTGACGACCCAGCACGCAAGACAAAGGCCCTACTACTGTTAGTACACCCACCCACACACACACACACCACACACACACACACAACACACACACACACACACACAAACACACACAACACACACACACACACACACCACACACACACACACACACACCAAACTAACATAATACACAACGCTCTATTGATGTGTGTGCAGGCTGATGCAGCAGTTTGCAGCAGACTTGAGAAGCGATTGAGGGCTCAGGAGACCAGGTGGACACTAAAGAACTGTCAGGAGGAGCCAAGATCAACGCATATTCCACGAACGCTTCCCCTTCGAACTGGTCAAGGTCAGCCTGGGGGTGTGGTGTGTGGTCTCACCAGCTTTCGCTCAGTGTGTGTCACGTCTTACTTTGGGTGTGTGCGTGTTTGTATCTTCAGATGGAATTTGATGAGAGGAGTTGCGGCGGGAGATCAGCTATGCCATCAAGAACATTCACGGCATCAGTGTGTGTGTCAGAGGGGATACATGCTTTGTTGTGCTCAATGGTCTATTTCACCACTCCATTTCACCACTCCTATTTCTGTCTCTGTGTCTGTCTGTCTCTCTGTATCTAGGACAGGCTTGTTTACTCCAGACCCAGGCTTTGAGGCCATAGTGAGAGACAGATAATCAAGCTGAAGGGTCCCTGTATTAAATGGTGTGGACATGGTCATCAGGAGCTGATCAACACTGTACGCCAATGCACCACCAAGGTAACCACCGCTGTGTGTGTGTGGTGTGTGTGTTGGGTGAGACAGTAATTCCACCATCATATCTCTTGTTATTTCTTTGTCTCTAGTTGGGTTCCTTTCCAAGACTGCGAGAGGAGACGGAGAGAATTGTTACCACAAAACATCCGAGACAGAGAGAGTCGAGCTAAAGACCAGGTCTCTCACACACCACACACACACACACCACACAACACCACACACACACACAACACACAACACACACACACACACACACACACAACCACCACACACACACACACAGCACCCCAACCATAAAATATAGTGACGGTGTGTGTGTGTGTTCTCTGTACAGGTCCTGCTGCTAATCGATGTACAGGTGGCCTACATCAACACTAACCATGAGGACTTCATTGGCTTCGCTAAGTGAGTTTCCCTGTCTATGTTTTCTGGTCATCATCATATGTGGGTTGGACATGATGATGATTAAATGAAGAAAAATTGTCTGATGGGAGAGTGACTGACTGTGTGTGTGTGTGTGTGTGTGTCCCAGTGCGCAGCAGAGGAGCGCTCAGACTAATAAGAAGAGCATTGCAGGAAACCAGGTGAGTTTCACATAGCTTAGTTACTTTATCTCAGGTAATGAATGTCTTAGGTTTTATTATCTGATGCTAATACGTGTGTTATGAGAAGTTAACAAATGTACACCTGGAATGGCAGCTGATGTGGAGGTTTACTGTATGTAGGAAGAGCAGCTGAACCTGCCTGGGCACACAGTGTCTGCTCCATCCTAACCTCCCTGTTCTCTCCTCTCTCCTGTTACAGGGTGTGCAACCAGTCTCCAGTCTAATAGTATGAGTAGTCCAGTCTCTGTAAGGCTAAACCCTCACTGCTGACTCATGGCTGCCTCCTACTGAGACACTGTTTGTATCTCTCACTGGTTGTCTCCTTCACCAACCTCTCTAACCCACAGCTTCACTGCTCTCTTTTCCACCGTCTTTCCACAGACTGCACTCTGGCCCTCTCCCTCTGCCTGCTCCACTCTCTCTCTCTCTCTGTGTGTGTGTGTAAGCAGCACAAAATGGCGCTGAGTTGTAAACTTGGCTCGGGTTTCTCAGATCCAAGCGCAGCTGTCTGGTCACTCAATAAATACAAACACTAGGGACAGCTACATCAGTTTGTGTGTATGTGTGTCACTGCCTCATCCCCCTTTCTCTCACTTCCTCCTCTCTTTCATCCTCTGTCCAAATCTGTCGGCTTTTAGCCGTCAGCTCTTTTTCTTCCTTCGTCTTCTCTTTTCCTCCTTCCTGTCCTCCTCACTGCTCTCTCACTCAGTCTCATCACTGAGCTCACAGTTTCTCTCTCCCACAGTTCTTCACCAGTTGTTTTTCTCTGGGACTATTTCTTGGTACTATTTTACCATAGCGTACCGTCAATGTCTTTATCATTTCTAATGTTTATTCCCCTCATACTCTTTATGTCGCTTTGTATTGGTCAGAGAAATGTGGTAAAGGACTTGGCAGAAATGACCACTAGTGATGTAATGACTGGGTGAGGGGACATTTCCATTTTCTAACTGATCCTCTGTCTCAACAGCTGATCCTCTGTGCACGCATTACATATCTCTCTCAATCTATGTGCATGTATATGGATATCTGTGTATGTATATGGATATCTGTGTATGTATATGGATATCTGTGTATGTATATGGATATCTGTGTATGTATATGGATATCTGTGTATGCATGTAGTATATCTGCTCTCTCCCACACTGTGACCCATATGTAAGATACATCATCCCACCATCTCGCTTGTTCTCAGGCTAAGCTCCACAGCACCTGCCTCTCTCTCTCTAAACCTCCCAGCTCAAAGGGATAGTTCACCCAGACCACATATTGACTCTTCTATTTACAACATGCTAACAGGACTTACGACACACATTGTTTTACCTGCACAATTCTAATGCTGGGCTGTAGCTAAGTAGACATACAGTACAATCCCAGATCTTAGCTAGCTGACATACTGTAAGGGCTTCATAGCCTACTGTCTTTTGTACCCATGAGATGAGGTAACTTTGTAATCTGAGTGAACTATCCTTTTAATTCCTCCCACCTTAAAACCCCTTCTCAGTCCCTCCCCTGACATCACCCCTGACATCAGATCTCTCCACAGGTCATCCGTAAGGGCTGGCTGACCGTCAACAACATCAGTATCATCAAGGGCGGTGCCAAGGAGTACTGGTTCGTCCTGACCGCTGAGAGCCTGTCCTGGTTCAAGGATGATGAGGTGAGCACAGAGTCACTGATCTGGTCTGATGATGAGACTACTGAAGCTGCGAGTAGTGATGGGGGGGGGGGGGGGAATCGACACAGTTGCATATCAGGATATTATTTTTGACGATATATCGTTTTGACAATATCGCATTATTATTTTTGCACTAGTTGGCTGTACTTGTACCAAAAAGGTGGTTTTCCATCTTCTTTTTAAATAGGGAGCCAATTTATTTTTCAACACTAATTTCTATGACTGATCTAAACTAGTTCTCATGGTTCTCTTGTCCCTCTGCAGTAGACAAACATTGCCTTCAGAAAGTATTCACACCCCTTGACTTTTTCCACTTTGTTGTGTTAAAGCTTCACTTTAAAATTGATAAAATTTAGATTTTATGTCACTGATAAACACACAATACCCCATAATGTCAAAGTGGAATTATGTTTTAGAAATTATTTCAAAATGAAAAGCTGAAATGTCTTGTTATTGCAAGCCTAAATAAGTTCAGGAGTAGGAATTTGCTCAACAAGTCACATAATAAGTTGCATGGACTCACTTTGTGTGCAATAATAGTGTTTAACATGATTTACCTGATCTCTGTACCCCACACATACAATTATTTGTAAGGTCCCTCAGTCGAGCAGTGAATTTCAAACACAGATTCAACCACAAGTCCAGGGAGGTTTTCCAATGTCTCGCAAAGAAGGAAAATTATTGGTAGATGGTAAAGAAAAAAAAGCAGACATTAAATAACCCTTTGAGCATGGTGAAGTTATTAATTACACTTTGGATGGTGCATCAGTACACCCAGTCACTACAAAGATACAAGCATCCTTCCTAACTCCGTTGCCGGAGAGGAAGGAAACCGCTCAGGTATTTCACCATGAGGAGTTGGAGTTTAATGGCAGTGATAGGAAAAAGCTAAGGATTGATCAACAACATTGTAGTTATTCCACAATACTAACCTAAATGACAGTGAAAAGAAGGAAGCCTGAATAGAATAAAAAATATTCCAAAACATGCATCCTGTTTGCAATTAGGCACTAAAGTAAAAATGCAAGAAATGTGGCAAAGATATGAACTATATGTCCTGAATACAAAGCGTTATGTTGGGGGCAAATCCAACACAACGCATCACTGAGTACTACTCTTTATATTTTCAAGCATGGTGGTGGCTGAATCATGTTATGGGTATGCTTGTCATCGGCAAGGACCTTTACAGAAGGACAATAACCTGAAGCACAAGGCTAAATATACGCTGGAGTTGTTCAATAAGACAACATTGAATGTTGCTGAGTGTTCTTGTTACAGTTTTGACTTAAATTGTCTTGAAAATCTATGGCTAGACTTGAAAATGGCTGTCTAGCAATGATCAACAACCAACTTGACAGAGCTTGAAGAATTATTTTATAATAATGTGCAAATATTGTACAATCCAGGTGTGAAAAGCTCATAGAGACTTACCCAGAAAGACTCTCAGCTGTAATCGCTGCCAAAGGCGATTCTAACATGTATTTATTCAGGGGGTTGAATATTTATATAAATTACATATTTCTGTATTTAATTTGCCAAAAATTCTAAAAACATGTTTTCACTTTGTCATTGTGGGGTATAGTGTGTAGATGGGTGAGAGAAAAAAACATATTTAATCAAGTTTGAATTCAGGCTGTAACAACAGTGTGAAATAAGTCAATGGGTATGAATACTTTCTGAAGGTACTGTGAGTAATATAGTGAGCAATATGTTTGGAACATCGAATCATAATAAAATCACAGTATCGAATCGCAATACATATAGAATCGTGAGAATCGCAATACCGTATCGGCACCTAACTATTGTAATAATATCTTATTATGAGGTCCCTGGCGATTCCCAGCCCTATAGTAGAGGCTGGACAAAATACACACCTGAGTACCCCAGACCAACACACACACATTTATTACACATACATTTCTATTAGCTACAAAATAACTCCAAATACTACTGTCTTCTGCAGTAGGGGAAGGGAGAGTCTAATACAGGGAATGTAGGAAAGACATGGGCAGCTAGGGTTCGAGTCATCACCATCATCATCAAGCAGGAAGTCTGGGGTATACTGGCTAGGATTGGCTCTGGGAGCTGTCCGTCAAGCTGTAGGTGCGATGTGGTTGGTCCGTGGGTCAGCGGGGCTGCCATCTGTCTGCCTGTCTGTGCCTGCTGTACAGGATAGGAAGGTCTGCACAGCAAGTGTAGACAGGCAGACACACCACAACACTCTCTCAGCCTAGCACAGCACTGCTCGCTCATGAGGTCCAAAGACTGTGTTTGTTGGTGTGTGTGTTTTGTGATGGGCTGGCCTGTAACTTAGGTAACTCAAATGCACACATGTAAGTACAGAGCTGGCCCAATACTACTTCAACTAAGCCCCTCTATTCCCCACCATACCTCTCTCCCTCTCTATTCCTCCCTCTCTCTGTCCACTCTTCCTCCTGCTCCCCCTCTTCCTCTCTATTCCTCCCTCTCTCTGTCCACTCTTCCTCCTGCTCCCCCTCTATTCCTCCCTCTCTCTTCCACTCTTCCCCCTTCTCCCCCTCTTCCTCTCTACTCCTCCCTCTCTCTGTCCACTCTTCCCCCCTGCTCCCCTCTTCCTCTCTACTCTCCCTTCTCTGTCCACTCTTCCCCTGCTCCCCCTCTTCCTCTCTATTTCCTCCCTCTCTCTGTCCACTCTTCCCCCTGCTCCCCCTCTTCCTCTCTATTCCTCCCTCTCTCTGTCCACTCTTCCCCCTGCTCCCCTCTTCCTCTCTATTCCTCTCCCTCTCTCTGTCCACTCTTCGCTCCTGCTCCCCCTCTTCCTCTCTATTCCTCCCTCTCTCTGTCCACTCTTCCCCCTGCTCCCCCTCTTCCTCTCTATTCCTCCCTCTCTCTGTCCACTCTTCCCCCTGCTCCCCCTCTTCCTCCTCTGGGAGTTGAGGCATTTGGAGCAGTTCACTCTGACACAGCTGGAGCTGCCCCAAGCCAAACGAACACACACATCTCCTTAATCATTCATTTATTGTTACTCATCACGTTCCTTTCACAGGGGTATGATGGCAACAATGATCTAAATAACACAGTCTCGTCTAACAGCAGTGTCTCTGACAACACTACTGATAGGAGAACTACTACTAGCCTGGCTGGTACAGGAGGTTCTAGTGCCCCTTTGCTCTGCCTTCTATTTCACAATATTAAACATTACAATATTAGACTTTACTACACAGTGTAGTTACAGGTATGCTGGGAAAGGGGTAATAATCTATGGTGAAATAGTAATCAGAACTCTTTCTTATCCAAAGGGCAACAGGGTTGACTACTGTTGGAGCCCTGTACTCTCTCCATGTGCCTACAGTATGTGTGTTTGTCTCAGTGAGGGGGGGATGTCCACTGTAATAAATTATCCTTACTATCACAGCTACATCAGCATGCTGCCCCAACACCACTGTAGGCCTCAGACACACTCCTCGAGTCAGACCCAGGCCAAGCTTCTCTCTCGCAAAGTCTCCTATATTTGAACCCACTTTCTCCACCTCCCCAAAATGTTATCTTTTTCTTTCCCCATTCCTCTCTCCCTTTTTCCTCTCTTTTTCTTTCTTTCTCTGGCCCTTCTCTGATTCCCTCCCTCTTTTCRMCTCTCTCCCTCCTATTCCCCCTCTTGTTGGGTCTCTCTCCCTTTCCCTTTCCCTCTCTCCCTCCCTCTCTCTGATTGGCAGTCTCTTTGGGCCTGTACACATTCCTGGCTGGAGAACTCAAGGTTTAGTCCAAACACCCGCTTAGCTTCCAACATCTAGCTAGAGAAATCCCACATGGCTGCTTCTTCACTTCAACCCCCCCTCCTCTCTGTTCCCCCCCCCCTTCCATGTCCCCTTTCTCCCACTCACAACTCTTCCACACATCCAGATCACCTAGCCAGACCACCAGACTTCAGACACCCTTTCTCACTCTCCCTTGTGATCTCTTACTTTTTCTTCAGCTCATTCAATCATGTCTCACGACAGTGTGGTCACCGTTACTTATTTCCCTTACATAAACACACATGCTGTACCCAGTCACACACAAACACAAACTCCCTCCCATATTTGCTGCTCACATTCTCTCATGTATAGATACCCTCCATACGTTTAATCTAAACAATGTATACACACTAATCTCCACACACTAAACGGTGTATAATCTCTATATAACATTAAACAGACAGACATTCCTCCTTCCCTCTCTCCCTGCCTGACGTGCAGCCTGAGGAAAAACAGACGACCTGCGCCCATACTCACCTTATACACACGTCCCATACAGCACCCATACACTCACATTACACTGTACATATACATTCCCATACACTCACATTACACTGTACATACACTCACATTACACTGTACATACACATTCCCATACACTCACATTACACTGTACATACACATTCCCATACAGCACCCATACACTCACATTACACTGTACATACACATTCCCATACAGCACCCATACACTCACATTACACTGTACATACACATTCCCATACAGCACCCATACACTCACATTACACTGTACATACACATTCCCATACACTCACATTACACTGTACATACACATTCCCATACACTCACATTACACTGTAAATACACATTCCCATATAGCATCCAACCATTATAATCTACAGACTCACCTGCAGCCTTTTACCACAGCACAGTAGTGTGTCTGTCCGGTCTGCTTGCTATATCACACAGTGAGTCTGCAGAGAGACCCAGTTTCAGATAGAGCATCTTTGATATATGATCCACCATGAGCAGCCTGACGCACACACACACACACACACACACACACACACACACACACACACACACACACACTATATTACCATACCGACCACTTACTTACAAATATAACAGGCCTCTAGGCTTTCCTAACACAAACAGAACAACAACGTACTGTAGTAGCAGACAGCAAAGACCAACTCATACATCTAGTCCCCAGTGTGAATGTGCATGCGTGTGTGTGTATATGCTCGTGTGTGTGTGTTTTGAGAGAGAGTGGTGGAAGCCATTCCTTGCCCAGTCTAACCAATGTGCAGACTACTGTACACCAGTAAGACCCTGAACAGGTAGTCTGAACACTGGGATGACGGAACAGGACTCACTCTCTCCTCTCCTTCTTCTCTCTGTCTCTCTCTCTTCTCTCCTTCTATGTCTTTCTCTCCGTTTGTTTCTCTTTGCTTGTTCATCTCCGAAGTGTTGGAAGAGTAGAAAGATTCTTCATGTCTCCTCTGTTTTATCTTCTCTCATTCCTTTCTTTTGTCTTGTTTTTCACCCATCCAAAGGTTTCGTTGACAAACTGGTTAAAGGATTGTCAATGTCTCCTCTCCTTTCTCGACCTGAGTGAAGGGTGAGGGGGTCGCACACACACTGGCTGTCCTCTTCTATTGATCTGGGTCCTGTTCTGGTCGCGTCCCGGCCCGGTCCAGTGTGTGCCGGGGATCTGAGGGGCTGCGTCCGAGCAAACGAGTATCCAGCCTCGACGTGGCACATTCACTCTCACCACTGGGGATCTGCCAGTGCACTTAGTGAAGGCATAACGAAAAAAGGGGGGAAAGGGATGGAAGAAGGGAGGGACTGAGGCGCCATATATGGGTTGTTGGGACCCTTGGGAATCAACTTTGGAGTGGTCTGCAGTTTCTCTCTCTCTCTCTCTTGCTCTCTTTCTCAAGCGGTACCAGATGTCTGTCGTCTGTCGGAGCGCCAGCCTCTCTCTGTATTTTTTTCTGCCTTTCTAACAGGAAGTGGGCCCCTCTGGAAAAAATTGAGCGGAATGAAGGAAGAGTTGCAGGGTTCAGGAGAGACCAACACACACACACTAGCGTGTGTGAGACAGACTTTCACCTTTCAGTCTTTTTTTCTTCTTTCATCTTTACCTTTCCTGCTCAATGGGGCACTCCTTTTTAGGCCATATCTTCATCCCTTTCTCCATCCCTCCATCTCTCTCTTTCTCCATCTTCCCCCTTCTCTCCATCTCTCCTACCATCCTTCCTCTCTCCACTTTTTGCTGTAGCGGTTTCCTGAGAATAGCCCCTCTGGAAGGGGGAGTAGAGTGGAGGAGAGGATAAGCGAGAGGGGAGGAGAAGGGTAGACGAGAGAAACGTGGAGAAGAGCGAGGGGAGGAGAAGAGAGGGGATGGAGAAATGTTGTGTTTTAGAGCTTCACTTTGAGCAATGACTTTCACATGTAGGATGGCTTCTTTCCCTCCCTATCTTGTTCTCTTTCCTCATCTCACTCACTTTTCCTTCCCTGTTTTATTCTCTCCTTTTCTCTCACTCACTCCATTATTTTCCACTATCCCCATATATTTTCTGTCATTCTCTCTGTTTTGCTTCATTTCTCCAACTTTTTACTTTCGTTCGTAACTTCTAATGATGACAGTGTGTAGACTCATGCCTCCCCTCCTAAACACACACACACAAACGCATCACTGTAATGTAGAGTAGTCCAGTCCCTTTATGTATCCTAGCTAGCTCGGTTTCTCTGCTGTTTCCACCATAGAGAAGAATGTTAACAAACCAATAAGACGCCTCCCCCCATGCTATACTTAAGCAATACGGCCCGGGGGGGGTGTGGCCAATATACCACGGCTAAGGGCTGTTCTTAAGCACAACAGAGTGCCTGGACCAGTGGTGTAAAAGTACTTTAAAGTACTACTTAAGTAGTTTTTGAGGGTATCTGTACTTTACTATTTATGTTTTTGACAAGTTTTATTTCACTACATTCCTAAAGAAAATAATGTAATTTTTACTCCATACATTTTCCCTGACACCCAAAAGTACTTGTTACATTTTACAGGAAAATGGTCCAATTCACACACTTATCAAGAGAACATCCCTAGTCATCCCTACTGCCTCTGATCTGGCGGATTAACTAAACATAAATGCTTCGTTTGTAAATTTTGTCTGAGTTGGAGTGTGCCCCTGGCTATCCGTCAATAAAAAAATAACAAGAAAATTGTGCCGTCTGGTTTGCTTAATATAAGGAATTTGAAATGATTTATACTTTTACTTTTGATACTTAAGTATATTTTAGCAATTCCATTTACCTTGATACTTAAAACCAAATACTTATAGTATACTTAAAACCAAATATTTTACTGGGTGACATTCACTTTTACTTCAGTCATTTTCTATGAAGGTATCTTTACTTTTACTCAAGTATGACAATTGGGTACTTTTTCCACCACTTGCCTGGACACAGCCCTCAGCCATGGTATATTGGCCATATACTACAAATCCCTGAGGTTCCTTATTGATATTATAAACCGTTTACCAACGTAATTACAGCAGTAAAAATACATGGATATACCACCGCTGTCTGCCAATCAGCATTCAAGGCTCGAACCATCCAGTTTATAATACAGCATATTTTCTCTGCATGCTGTTTCTGCTTTGACCAGAACAGTAGACCTATCAATGAATGAACCCTTCTTCTATCCTCCCTCCCTCCACATCTCTCTCCCTCTATCCCTCCCCCGTCTCTCTCTCTCCATCCCTCCCCGTCTCTCTCCCTCCATCCCTCCGTCTCCCTGCCTCCATCGTCTCTCTCCCTGTCTCTCTCCCTCCCCCGTCTCTCTCCCTCCATCCCTGCCCAGGAGAAAGAGAAGAAGTATATGTTACCGTTGGACAACCTGAAGCTGAGAGACGTGGAGAAGAGCTTCATGTCCAGTAAACATGCCTACGCCATCTTCAACACCGAACAGAGGTGTGTGTGTGGTTATAGTGGTGTTTTATGAGACAAGGTTATGACAGACATATCTGAAAGAGATGGAGGGTGAGGTTCAGGACTTTGACACCCTAACTTTGTGACTTCCTCACTGACAGAGAGAAGCAGTGGGTTACTGGACTGAGCAGGCTAGTGCTGAGCTGGGTGGGACCTGGCTGGGTAGGGTGTGTTTGTGTGGACCATAGTATACCAAGGGCAGGCTCATTAAGCAGCTATTCAATGCCAGAGTTCTGGACCAGAGATGAGGCTGTTCTTGTTAGGAAACTATTTCTCAGATCGCCACAAGAAGGAGGGAAAGAGAAGAGAAAGAGGGCTGGGTGGGGTGAGAGTGGAGGGGAGGGAGCGATCAGCCAGGAATGTGTCAAAGCGTGTCCTACTGCGCCCCCTGTTCCCCCTTCTCTGTCTGTGTGTGTGTGTGTGTGCATGCTTTTGTGTCCAGAGTGCTGATCCCGGTGCTCTGTATGTCCGTCTGACATTTATCAGAACCTCAGGAAAGTCCCTGATCTAAAGGCAGGGGGAGAGAGAGTGTGAAAGGGTAAAGGGAGAAAGATGCTAAAATTCCTCAAGAGGAGAGAAAAACTCCCTGGACACAGCGGAACTGAGCGAGGAAAAAGGAGAGGGGAAAAAGTGGGATTTGGTAACTGGTTACAATCCAGCCATTGTAACGCATTGAGTGAGTTAGTGAGTGGGAGTGAGAGAGCCCCCGACTGGCCCTCCTAACACCTAACCCTTCTGGCCATCTGACCAACAACATCTCCAGCAGCATCTGGTCTACCATCCAGGGATCGACCAGGCCCTGCCTAGCATACAGACACTTGAGATGTCATGAGATACTGTATGTGGTGAGGCTGCTCTCCATAACACTCAGCCTTCGTTTGGAGACAGACAAACACACACACCAACAACGGCAGCTTAGAAAACATGAGAGAGGGAGAAACAAAAGGAGAGGAACAACAGAGTGATCAAATAGAATGTTTAACAGATGTGTGTGTGTTTTAACAGATGGGCTTTAGACAGCTCCAGATTCCTGCCACTGTCAGACGCAGCGGCGTCTCCCTGACAGAGGGGGGGAGAGAGCGAGGGGAGGGGGAGAAGTAGAAATGGGGAGATGAGAGAGTGAAAGATTCATTGTGTGTGAATAGGTGTTTTCCAGCACTCATAGCATGCCCTGTGTGAGACCTATGTTGTAGTCATGTGTATGCATATGGGATGCAACCTCAAACATCGACTGTTTGACTGTATCTGTTATAATTGTTGGAACTAGACTAGATCTTTAGTAGTGGTTTCTTTGCAGTAATTCGACCATGAAGGCCTGATGCACACAGTCTCTCCTCAACAGTTGATGTTGAGATGTCTGTTACTTGAACTCTGTGAAGCATTTATTTGGGCTGCAATTTCTGAGGCTGGTAACTCTAATGAACTTAACCTCTGCAGCAGAGGTAACTCTGGGTCTTCCTTTCCTGTGGCGGTCCTCACGAGAGCCAGTTTCATCATAGCGCTTGATGGTTTTTACGACTGCACTTGAAGAAACTTTCAAAGTTCTTGAAATTTTCCGCATGTCGCAAAGTAATGATGGACTGTTGTTTCTCGTTGCTTATTCAATCTGTTCTTACCATACTTTGGACTTGGTCTTTCACCAAATAGGGCTATCTTCTGTATACCCCCCTACCTTGTCACAACTCAACTGATTGGTTCAAAAGCATTAAGAAGGAAAGAAATTCCACAAATTAACTTTTAACAAGGCACACCTGTTAATTGAAATGCATTCCAGGTGACTACCTCATGAAGCTGGTTGAGAGAATGCCAAGAGTGTGCAAAGCTGTCAATGCAAAGGGTGGCTACTTTGAATAATCTCAAATATAAAATATATTTAGAATTGTTTAACACTTTTTTTGGTTACTACATGATTCCATATGTGTTATTTCATAGTTTTTGATGTCTTTGCTATTATTGTACAATGAAGGAAATAGTACAAATAAAGAACAACTCTTGAATGAGTAGGCGTGTCCAAACTTTTGACTGGTACTGTATATAAGACCTATAGGTTCCGGGAGCTGGGTATAGGTGTTTTTTTAAGCTGCTGGCTGGGAAATGTAGTTTGACGTAGCTGACCGTATGTAATGTTATTGTAGGAATGTGTATAAGGACTACAGGTTCCTGGAGCTGGCGTGTAGCTCTCAGGAGGAGCTAGACAGCTGGAAGGCTTCTCTGCTGAGGGCCGGAGTCTATCCTGAGAAAGTCACTGTGAGTACCCTAGTCATAACCCCTGACCCCTGACCTCTAACCCTAAACCATGATCTATAAAGTAACTGAATATTGTTACCCTGATCCCTAACCTCTAACTTTTCCCCCTGACAATATCCTGCACCTGCCCTAAATGTCCTCTGCCTGGCTACCCTGCCCCTCCTCTCTCCTATCTCGTCCCCTCTACAAGCCCTCCCCTCCTGTTGTTGGCTGCTCATAGCAGCATTCCTGGGCTGTGATGTCATTGTGTGTGTATGTATGTGTGTGTGTGTGTGTGTGTGTGAGTGAGTGCGTGTGTAGACTCCGAGAAATGGCAGATCTGTTTCTAATCAGCACTGCTCCCCTTCCCTCTTCTCTAACCCCCTCCCCTTGTCTCCTTCCCTTCCCTATTCTCTAACCCCCTTCCCTATTCTCTAACCCCCTCCCCTTTCTCCTTCCCTCTTCTCTAACCCCCTCCCCTTGTCTCCTTCCCTTCCCTATTCTCTAACCCCCTCCCCTTTCTCCTTCCCTTCCCTCTCCTTGTCTCCTTGCCCCTTCCCTAACCTCCTCCCCTTGTCTCCTTTCCCCTWCTCTCTTCTCTAACCCCCTTCCCTCTTCTCTKWCCCCCTCCCCTTGTCTCCTTGCCCCTTCCCTCTCCTCTAACCCCCTGCCCTTGTCTCCTTMCCCCTTCCCTCTCCTCTAACCCCCTCCCCTTGTCTCCTTCCCTCTTCTCTAACCCCCTCCCCTCATCTCCTTTCCATCATCTCCCCTCTCTCTTTTCTCTTCTCCCACTCATTTTTGTCCATCAATTCAATTCAAAAAAGCTTTTAGGTTAAGGAACTTTCCATGTTGCCAATGCAATATACTGTACCTTACAGCAGCCATGACAAATTACACCACTAACAGCCACCTCTCTCCCCACTCTTTTCCCTCCCTCTCTCCATCCAACCCTCCCTCCCTCTCTCCAATCCTCCCTCTCTCTCTTACCAGGTGGATGGGGAGTGTAGTGGTTCTAGTGATAGTTTCTCTATGGACCCTCAGTTGGAGCGTCAGGTAGAGACCATACGGAACCTGGTGGACTCCTACATGAACATCGTTTACAAAGCCATCAGAGACCTCATGCCCAAGACTATCATGCACCTCATGATCAATAACGTAAGACTGTCTGTCTGTCTGTCTGTCTGGGGGCGTTCCAGACCATCTTCATCACATCTCATAACACCTGGACAGAATCACATTGTTATCCTAGCAATCTGATCTATAAGACTAGTACACTCTCAGGCGGTACAACTGATGTACAACATATGACACAACGGTTGTGATATAGATATACAAACATGTTTAGACAACCATGGCTTTGTGTGGTGCCTCCATCCCCCTCTCCTCCTTTTCTCTCCTCCTCCCCAGGTGAAGTTGTATATTGGTAGTGATCTCCTGGTGCAGCTCTACTCTCTAGCAGAGAAGTGTGTGTTGATGGATGAGTCTCCAGAACAGGAGCAGAGGAGAGAGGAGGTGCTGAGGATTCACTCTGCCCTGAAGGAGGCGCTGGCCATCATAGGAGACATCTCTACCTCCACCTCCTCTACTCCTCTACCACCTCCTGTTGACTCCTCCTGGCTGCATGGAGCCCCTGGGACCAGCTGCAGGTAACACACACACGTGTACATATGAGTGCATGCACACACACACACACACCATAACTCTAACCCCATTCTCCTCCAGGTCTCCCAGTCCTACAGCTATAGCTTCTAAGCGTATAGCCGCTGCTCCTAGAGCCTCACCCTCCACCAGAGGCCCCGCCCCCATGGCCCCACCAGTCCCCTCCCGCGCTGCACCCCATGGACCAATCAGCAATCACGCTGATACCACCCAGTCTCCACCCACCGGACTCATCAGACCCCCCCCTAGTGTACCCAGGTAACCACGGTGATGATGTTATTTTATTCATTAGCTATTTGTTGGAATTCTGTGCGCGTGCAGAGCCAAACATTGGGCTGCAGAGAAAGAGGGAGGTTATTTGAACTGGATGGGGGTCAGCTGGAAAATGTTTCATCTCTTTCCCATCAACCCCATATTACAAACGTTGTCTCACCTCTCTCTCTCACCTCTCTCTCTCACCTCTCTCTCTCACCTCTCTCTCTCAACTTCACTTCTCTTGGCATGGATTTGTTTTACTGCTTTCCATTTTTCCTCATGCTATATCTGTCTCCCCTCTCCTCCACCCATTCCTCCCCTGCTTTTGGCCCGTCTCTTTTTCTTTCTGCCTCATTTCCTCTCCACAGTTCTTTTGGGCCTCACCCATCATCCCTCTCAAGCCCCTTCCTAACTCACTCCATAACTCTCCCTCTCTTTTTCTCTACCTCTATCCCAGGAGAATTACAAGCCCTTTTCTCCTATTTCACATCACAGGAACACTCTGCCAGTACACACACACACCAAAAGATTCCTTTGTCTCCACAGGGATCTTTCCTGGTCAGCACTAGCAGGAATGCTCACTGATTTCTCAACAGGACTTTCCTCCTGAGTGCACACTGTTTGCTTTAGGAGATCTATAGTGTATTATTTTGTTTTAATCATTAAAAAAAACTTTATCAATTGTAGAGTACTCTAATACTTTAAATACATACTACATGTGTATGATGGATGTACTGTAGTGTGTGTCCTGTAGTAATCTAACGGAGTAGGCGTAGAAATGCCTGAAACTAGATCCCCCTACATACTGGTCTTGACGAAAAAAATTTAATAAAAAAAAATGTTGGGAGGTTCTCTTCTGCACTGTTCAACCAATCCAGTAAATGTGGAGGAGGAGTTAAGATGGAGTGTCGCCTTGTTAACGTCCAAAAGCGGCAGTCACGCTGAACATTTGGTTGTTGGGGCACAGGCTAGTCCAGTAATGGTCTCTCTTCTCTTTCCCTTTCCAGGAGGCACCCCCCAGCTGTCCCCACGAAACCATTGCACTGACCCCTCCCCACAACACAACAATGCCTCTTATAGGACAACTACATCATACAGTCATGTCAATCAGATGGATTATATGACTATTTTTTTGTAATGCCTTTTTTAACTTCTTTGCCAAATCCCAAATGCACCCCTATCCCACAACCCTGAGGCACTTCTCCTATCCCCTACCTCCCGGACACTTGCAAAGATCTGAAATGATTGGATAGGTGTAATCAATGTGGTGACTATTTCTACTAGTCTATTGGAGGGCAAGTTGAAGCCATTGCCATATTGATAATTTCTACACATTCTAAACTCAAATATCAATCTACCATTTTGCTGGAGACTCTTACCCAAATCTTGTCAATGAGCTATCTAATCTGTAATACAGTGTGCTGGCTCTCCCTCCCCTCTCTCCTTCCTTCCCTCCCTCCCCTCTTTCTTCCCTTCCCTCCCTCCCCTCTCCCTCTTTCTTCCCCTCCCGTCCCCGTCTTTCTTTCTCTCCCACTTCCTTCCCTCTTGTCTTTCTCTAGTGGTCTTATGCGTGCGAGTTCTTCTGTCCAACTATCGATATCGCCTCTTTCCTTCCTCTTCCCTCCTCTCCTCTCCCTTCTCCTCTCCCCCTCTCTTTCTCCCTTCCTCCCCTCCTCCCTCTCTCCCTCTCCCTCTTCCCCTCCCCTTCGTGTCCTCCCTCCGTCCTTCCTCCCATGCGTCAACCTCGCACTCTCACTTCCTCCCCCTTCTTCAA